>NC_133126.1:115625968-115984841 GCF_048418815.1 Hemitrygon akajei
TGTAAACAGGAGTGTGAGCTTGTCCAGATTTGATGTAAACAGGAGTGTGTGCATTGCCCAACGTTGATGTAAACAGTAGTGTGTGCATTGCCCAGTGTTTAATGGAAACATGACTGTGCGCATTACCAGTGTTGCTGTAAACAGGAGTGTGTGCATTGCCCAGTGTTTAATGGAAACATGTCTGTGCGCATTACCAGTGTTGATGTAAACAGGAGCGTGTGCATTGCCCAGTGTTTAATTGAAACATGACTGTGCGCATTACCAGTGTTGCTGTAAACAGGAGTGTGTGCATTGCCCAGTGTTTAATGGAAACATGACTGTGCGCATACCCAGTGTTGATGTAAACAGGAGAGTGTGCATTGCCCAGTGTTTAATTGAAACATGACTGTGCGCATTACCGGTGTTGCTGTAAACAGGAGTGTGTGCATTGCCCAGTGTTTAATGGAAACATGACTGTGCGCATTCCCAGTGTTAATGTAAACAGGAGTGTGTGCATTGCCCAGTGTTGATTGAAACAGGAGTTTGTGCATTACCCGTTGTTAGTATAAAATGGGGTGTTTGCATTGCCCAGTTTTGATGTTAAAAGGAGCGTGTGCATTACCAGTGTTGATGTAAACAGGAGTGAGTGCATTGCCCAGTGTTAATGTAAACAGGAGTGTGAGCTTGTCCAGATTTGATGAAAACAGGAGTGTGTGCATTGCCCAACGTTGATGAAAACAGTAGTGTGTGCATTGCCCAGTGTTTAATGGAAACATGACAGTGCGCATTACCAGTGTTGCTGTAAACAGGAGTATGTGCATTGCCCAGTGTTTAATGGAAACATGACTGTGCGCATTACCAGTGTTGATGTAAACAGGAGTGTGTGCATTGCCCAGTGTTTAATGGAAACATGACTGTGCGCATTACCAGTGTTGCTGTAAACAGGAGTGTGTGCATTGCCCAGTGTTTAATGGAAACATGACTGTGCGCATTTCCAGTGTTGATGTAAACAGGAGCGTGTGCATTGCCCAGTGTTTAATTGAAACATGACTGTGCGCATTACCAGTGTTGCTGTAAACAGGAGTGTGTGCATTGCCCAGTGTTTAATTGAAACATGACTGTGCGCATTACCAGTGTTGATGTAAACAGGAGTGTTTGCATTGCCCAGTGTTGATTTAAACAGGAGTGTGTGCATTACCCGTTGTTAGTGTTAACTGGCGTGTTTGCATTACCTAGTGTTGATGTAAACAGGAATGAGTGCACGGCCCAGTGTTGAAGTAAACAGGAGTGTGTGCATTGCCCAGTGTTTAATGGAAACATGAATGTGCTCATTCCCAGTGTTGATGTAAACAGGAGTGTGAGCTTGTCCAGATTTAATGTAAACAGGAGTGTGTGCATTGCCCAACGTTGATGTAAACAGTAGTGTGTGCATTGCCCAGTGTTTAATGGAAACATGACTGTGCGCATTACCAGTGTTGCTGTAAACAGGAGTGTGTGCATTGCCCAGTGTTTAATGGAAACATGACTGTGCGCATTACCAGTGTTGATGTAAACAGGAGTGTGTGCATTGCCCAGTGTTTAATGGAAACATGTCTGTGCGCATTACCAGTGTTGATGTAAACAGGAGCGCGTGCATTGCCCAGTGTTTAATTGAAACATGACTGTGCGCATTACCAGTGTTGCTGTAAACAGGAGTGTGTGCATTGCCCAGTGTTTAATGGAAACATGACTGTGCGCATTACCAGTGTTGATGTAAACGGGAGTGTGTGCATTGCCCAGTGTTAATGTAAACAGGAGTGTGTGCATTGCCCAGTATTGATTGAAACAGGAGTTTGTGCATTACCCGTTGTTAGTATAAAATGGGGTGTTTGCATTGCCCAGTGTTGATATAAACAGGAGTGTGTGCATTGCCCAGTTTTGATGTAAACAGGAGCGTGTGCATTACCAGTGTTAATGTAAACAGGAGTGAGTGCATTGCCCAGTGTTAATGTAAACAGGGGTGTGCGCATTGCCCAGTGTTTAATGGAAACATGACTTTGCGCATTCCCTATGTTGATGTAAACAGGAGTTTGTGCATTACCCGTTGTTAGTATAAAATGGGGTGTTTGCATTGCCCAGTGTTGATATAAACAGGAGTGAGTGCATTGCCCAGTGTTGATGTAAACAGGAGCGTGTGCATTGCCCAACGTTAATGTAAACAGGTGTGTGTTCATTGCCCAGCGTTTAATGGAAACATGACTGTGCGCATTCCCAGTGTTGATGTAATCAGGTATGTGAGTATTACACAGTGTTGATGTAAACTGGATTGTGAGCTTTGTCCAGATTTGTTGTAAACAGGAGTGTGTGCATTGCCCAACGTTAATGTAAACAGGAGTGTGTGCATTGCCCAGTGTTGATTTAAACAGGAGAGTGTGCATTACCCAGTGTTGATGTAAACAGGAGTTTGTGCATTACCCGTTGTTAGTATAAAATGGGGTGTTGGCATTGCCCAGTGTTGATATAAACAGTAGTGTGTGCATTACCCAGTGTTGAATTAAACAGGAATGTGTGCATTACCCAGTGTTGATGTAAACAGGAGTGAGTGCATTGCCCAGTGTTGATTTAAACAGGAGTGTGTGCATTACCCGTTGTTAGTGTTAACTGGGGTTTTTGCATTGCCCAGTGTTGATGTGAACAGGAATGTGTGCATTGCCCAGTGTTGATTTAAACAGGAGTGAGTGCATTGCCCACTGTCGATGTAAGCAGGAGTGAGTGCATTGCCCAGATTTGATGTCAGCAGGAGTGTGTGTATTGCCCAGCATTTAATGGAAACATGACTGTTCACATTCCCAGTGTTGATGTAAACAGGAGTGTGTGCATTGACCAATGTTGATTTAAACAGGAGTGTGTGCATTACCCGTTGTTAGTGTTAACTGGGGTGTTTGCATTACCTAGTGTTGATGTAAACAGGAATGAGTGCACGGCCCAGTGTTGAAGTAAACAGGAGTGTGTGCATTGCCCAGTGTTTAATGGAAACATGACAGTGCTCATTCCCAGTGTTGATGTAAACAGGAGTGTATGCATTGCCCAGTGTTTAATGGAAACATGACTGTGCGCATTACCAGTGTTGATGTAAACAGTAGTGTGTGCATTGCCCAGTGTTTAATGGAAACATGACTGTGCGCATTACCAGTGTTGCTGTAAACAGGAGTGTGTGCATTGCCCAGTGTTTAATGGAAACAAGTCTGTGCGCATTACCAGTGTTGATGTAAACAGGAGCGTGTGCATTGCCCAGTGTTTAATTGAAACATGAATGTGCGCATTACCAGTGTTGCTGTAAACAGGAGTGTATGCATTGCCCAGTGTTTAATGGAAACATGACTGTGCGCATTACCAGTGTTGCTGTAAACAGGAGTGTGTGCATTGCCCAGTGTTTAATGGAAACATGTCTGTGCGCATTACCAGTGTTGATGTAAACAGGAGCGTGTGCATTGCCCAGTGTTTAATTGAAACATGACTGTGCGCATTACCAGTGTTGCTGTAAACAGGAGTGTGTGCATTGCCCAGTGTTTAATGGAAACATGACTGTGCGCATACCCAGTGTTGATGTAAACAGGAGAGTGTGCATTGCCCAGTGTTTAATTGAAACATGACTGTGCGCATTACCGGTGTTGCTGTAAACAGGAGTGTGTGCATTGCCCAGTGTTTAATGGAAACATGACTGTGCGCATTCCCAGTGTTAATGTAAACAGGAGTGTGTGCATTGCCCAGTGTTGATTGAAACAGGAGTTTGTGCATTACCCGTTGTTAGTATAAAATGGGGTGTTTGCATTGCCCAGTTTTGATGTTAAAAGGAGCGTGTGCATTACCAGTGTTGATGTAAACAGGAGTGAGTGCATTGCCCAGTGTTAATGTAAACAGGAGTGTGAGCTTGTCCAGATTTGATGAAAACAGGAGTGTGTGCATTGCCCAACGTTGATGAAAACAGTAGTGTGTGCATTGCCCAGTGTTTAATGGAAACATGACTGTGCGCATTACCAGTGTTGCTGTAAACAGGAGAGTGTGCATTGCCCAGTGTTTAATGGAAACATGACTGTGCGCATCACCAGTGTTGATGTAAACAGGAGTGTGTGCATTACCCGTTGTTAGTATAAAATCGGGTGTTGGCATTGCCCAGTGTTGATATAAACAGTAGTGTGTGCATTACCCAGTGTTGAATTAAACAGGAGTGAGTGCATTGCCCAGTGTTGATTTAAACAGGAGTGTGTGCATTACCCGTTGTTAGTGTTAACTGGGGTTTTTGCATTGCCCAGTGTTGATGTAAACAGGAATGTGTGCATTGCCCAGTGTTGATTTAAACAGTAGTGTGTGCATTACCCAGTGTTGATTTAAACAGGAGTGAGTGCATTGCCCACTGTCGATGTAAGCAGGAGTGAGTGCATTGCCCAGTTTTGATGTCAACAGGAGTGTGTGTATTGCCCAGCATTTAATGGAAACATGACTGTTCACATTCCCAGTGTTGATGTAAACAGGAGTGTGTGCATTGACCAATGTTGATTTAAACAGGAGTGTGTGCATTACCCGTTGTTAGTGTTAACTGGGGTGTTTGCATTACCTAGTGTTGATGTAAACAGGAATGAGTGCACGGCCCAGTGTTGAAGTAAACAGGAGTGTGTGCATTGCCCAGTGTTTAATGGAAACATGACTGTGCTCATTCCCAGTGTTGATGTAAACAGGAGTGTGAGCTTGTCCAGATTTGATGTAAACAGGAGTGTGTGCATTGCCCAACGTTGATGTAAACAGTAGTGTGTGCATTGCCCAGTGTTTAATGGAAACATGACTGTGCGCATTACCAGTGTTGCTGTAAACAGGAGTGTGTGCATTGCCCAGTGTTTAATGGAAACATGTCTGTGCGCATTACCAGTGTTGATGTAAACAGGAGCGTGTGCATTGCCCAGTGTTTAATTGAAACATGACTGTGCGCATTACCAGTGTTGCTGTAAACAGGAGTGTGTGCATTGCCCAGTGTTTAATGGAAACATGACTGTGCGCATACCCAGTGTTGATGTAAACAGGAGAGTGTGCATTGCCCAGTGTTTAATTGAAACATGACTGTGCGCATTACCGGTGTTGCTGTAAACAGGAGTGTGTGCATTGCCCAGTGTTTAATGGAAACATGACTGTGCGCATTCCCAGTGTTAATGTAAACAGGAGTGTGTGCATTGCCCAGTGTTGATTGAAACAGGAGTTTGTGCATTACCCGTTGTTAGTATAAAATGGGGTGTTTGCATTGCCCAGTTTTGATGTTAAAAGGAGCGTGTGCATTTCCAGTGTTGATGTAAACAGGAGTGAGTGCATTGCCCAGTGTTAATGTAAACAGGAGTGTGAGCTTGTCCAGATTTGATGAAAACAGGAGTGTGTGCATTGCCCAACGTTGATGAAAATAGTAGTGTGTGCATTGCCCAGTGTTTAATGGAAACATGACTGTGCGCATTACCAGTGTTGCTGTAAACAGGAGTATGTGCATTGCCCAGTGTTTAATGGAAACATGACTGTGCGCATTACCAGTGTTGATGTAAACAGGAGTGTGTGCATTGCCCAGTGTTTAATGGAAACATGACTGTGCGCATTCCCAGTGTTGATGTAAACAGGAGTGTGTGCATTGCCCAGTGTTTAATGGAAACATGACTGTGCGCATTACCAGTGTTGCTGTAAACAGGAGTGTGTGCATTGCCCAGTGTTTAATGGAAGCATGACTGTGCTCATTACCAGTGTTGATGTAAACAGGAGCGTGTGCATTGCCCAGTGTTTAATTGAAACATGACTGTGCGCATTACCGGTGTTGCTGTAAACAGGAGTGTGTGCATTGCCCAGTGTCCAATGGAAACATGACTGTGCGCATTACCAGTGTTGCTGTAAACAGGAGAGTGTGCATTGCCCAGTGTTTAATGGAAACATGACTGTGCGCATCACCAGTGTTGATGTAAACAGGAGTGTGTGCATTACCCGTTGTTAGTATAAAATGGGGTGTTGGCATTGCCCAGTGTTGATATAAACAGTAGTGTGTGCATTACCCAGTGTTGAATTAAACAGGAGTGAGTGCATTGCCCAGTGTTGATTTAAACAGGAGTGTGTGCATTACCCGTTGTTAGTGTTAACTGGGGTTTTTGCATTGCCCAGTGTTGATGTAAACAGGAATGTGTGCATTGCCCAGTGTTGATTTAAACAGTAGTGTGTGCATTACCCAGTGTTGATTTAAACAGGAGTGAGTGCATTTCCCACTGTCGATGTAAGCAGGAGTGAGTGCATTGCCCAGTTTTGATGTCAACAGGAGTGTGTGTATTGCCCAGCATTTAATGGAAACATGACTGTTCACATTCCCAGTGTTGATGTAAACAGGAGTGTGTGCATTGACCAATGTTGATTTAAACAGGAGTGTGTGCATTACCCGTTGTTAGTGTTAACTGGGGTGTTTGCATTACCTAGTGTTGATGTAAACAGGAATGAGTGCACGGCCCAGTGTTGAAGTAAACAGGAGTGTGTGCATTACCCAGTGTTGAATTAAACAGGAGTGAGTGCATTGCCCAGTGTTGATTTAAACAGGAGTGTGTGCATTACCCGTTGTTAGTGTTAACTGGGGTTTTTGCATTGCCCAGTGTTGATGTAAACAGGAATGTGTGCATTGCCCAGTGTTGATTTAAACAGTAGTGTGTGCATTACCCAGTGTTGATTTAAACAGGAGTGAGTGCATTGCCCACTGTCGATGTAAGCAGGAGTGAGTGCATTGCCCAGTTTTGATGTCAACAGGAGTGTGTGTATTGCCCAGCATTTAATGGAAACATGACTGTTCACATTCCCAGTGTTGATGTAAACAGGAGTGTGTGCATTGACCAATGTTGATTTAAACAGGAGTGTGTGCATTACCCGTTGTTAGTGTTAACTGGGGTGTTTGCATTACCTAGTGTTGATGTAAACAGGAATGAGTGCACGGCCCAGTGTTGAAGTAAACAGGAGTGTGTGCATTGCCCAGTGTTTAATGGAAACATGACTGTGCTCATTCCCAGTGTTGATGTAAACAGGAGTGTGAGCTTGTCCAGATTTGATGTAAACAGGAGTGTGTGCATTGCCCAACGTTGATGTAAACAGTAGTGTGTGCATTGCCCAGTGTTTAATGGAAACATGACTGTGCGCATTACCAGTGTTGCTGTAAACAGGAGTGTGTGCATTGCCCAGTGTTTAATGGAAACATGTCTGTGCGCATTACCAGGGTTGATGTAAACAGGAGCGTGTGCATTGCCCAGTGTTTAATTGAAACATGACTGTGCGCATTACCAGTGTTGCTGTAAACAGGAGTGTGTGCATTGCCCAGTGTTTAATGGAAACATGACTGTGCGCATACCCAGTGTTGATGTAAACAGGAGAGTGTGCATTGCCCAGTGTTTAATTGAAACATGACTGTGCGCATTACCGGTGTTGCTGTAAACAGGAGTGTGTGCATTGCCCAGTGTTTAATGGAAACATGACTGTGCGCATTCCCAGTGTTAATGTAAACAGGAGTGTGTGCATTGCCCAGTGTTGATTGAAACAGGAGTTTGTGCATTACCCGTTGTTAGTATAAAATGGGGTGTTTGCATTGCCCAGTTTTGATGTTAAAAGGAGCGTGTGCATTACCAGTGTTGATGTAAACAGGAGTGAGTGCATTGCCCAGTGTTAATGTAAACAGGAGTGTGAGCTTGTCCAGATTTGATGAAAACAGGAGTGTGTACATTGCCCAACGTTGATGAAAACAGTAGTGTGTGCATTGCCCAGTGTTTAATGGAAACATGACAGTGCGCATTACCAGTGTTGCTGTAAACAGGAGTATGTGCATTGCCCAGTGTTTAATGGAAACATGACTGTGCGCATTCCCAGTGTTAATGTAAACAGGAGTGTGTGCATTGCCCAGTGTTGATTGAAACAGGAGTTTGTGCATTACCCGTTGTTAGTATAAAATGGGGTGTTTGCATTGCCCAGTTTTGATGTTAAAAGGAGCGTGTGCATTACCAGTGTTGATGTAAACAGGAGTGAGTGCATTGCCCAGTGTTTAATGGAAACATGACTGTGCGCATTCCCAGTGTTAATGTAAACAGGAGTGTGTGCATTGCCCAGTGTTGATTGAAACAGGAGTTTGTGCATTACCCGTTGTTAGTATAAAATGGGGTGTTTGCATTGCCCAGTTTTGATGTTAAAAGGAGCGTGTGCATTACCAGTGTTGATGTAAACAGGAGTGTGTGCATTGCCCAGTGTTTAATGGAAACATGACTGTGCGCATTACCAGTGTTGCTGTAAACAGGAGTGTGTGCATTGCCCAGTGTTTAATGGAAGCATGACTGTGCTCATTACCAGTGTTGATGTAAACAGGAGCGTGTGCATTGCCCAGTGTTTAATTGAAACATGACTGTGTGCATTACCGGTGTTGCTGTAAACAGGAGTGTGTGCATTGCCCAGTGTCCAATGGAAACATGACTGTTCGCATTACCAGTGTTGCTGTAAACAGGAGAGTGTGCATTGCCCAGTGTTTAATGGAAACATGACTGTGCGCATCACCAGTGTTGATGTAAACAGGAGTGTGTGCATTACCCGTTGTTAGTATAAAATGGGGTGTTGGCATTGCCCAGTGTTGATATGAACAGTAGTGTGTGCATTACCCAGTGTTGAATTAAACAGGAGTGAGTGCATTGCCCAGTGTTGATTTAAACAGGAGTGTGTGCATTACCCGTTGTTAGTGTTAACTGGGGGTTTTGCATTGCCCAGTGTTGATGTAAACAGGAATGTGTGCATTGCCCAGGGTTGATTTAAACAGTAGTGTGTGCATTACCCAGTGTTGATTTAAACAGGAGTGAGTGCATTGCCCACTGTCGATGTAAGCAGGAGTGAGTGCATTGCCCAGTTTTGATGTCAACAGGAGTGTGTGCATTGCCCAGCATTTAATGGAAACATGACTGTTCACATTCCCAGTGTTGATGTAAACAGGAGTGTGTGCATTGACCAATGTTGATTTAAACAGGAGTGTGTGCATTACCCGTTGTTAGTGTTAACTGGGGTGTTTGCATTACCTAGTGTTGATGTAAACAGGAATGAGTGCACGGCCCAGTGTTGAAGTAAACAGGAGTGTGTGCATTGCCCAGTGTTTAATGGAAACATGACTGTGCTCATTCCCAGTGTTGATGTAAACAGGAGTGTGAGCTTGTCCAGATTTGATGTAAACAGGAGTGTGTGCATTGCCCAACGTTGATGTAAACAGTAGTGTGTGCATTGCCCAGTGTTTAATGGAAACATGACTGTGCGCATTACCAGTGTTGCTGTAAACAGGAGTGTGTGCATTGCCCAGTGTTTAATGGAAACATGTCTGTGCGCATTACCAGTGTTGATGTAAACAGGAGCGTGTGCATTGCCCAGTGTTTAATTGAAACATGACTGTGCGCATTACCAGTGTTGCTGTAAACAGGAGTGTGTGCATTGCCCAGTGTTTAATGGAAACATGACTGTGCGCATACCCAGTGTTGATGTAAACAGGAGAGTGTGCATTGCCCAGTGTTTAATTGAAACATGACTGTGCGCATTACCGGTGTTGCTGTAAACAGGAGTGTGTGCATTGCCCAGTGTTTAATGGAAACATGACTGTGCGCATTCCCAGTGTTAATGTAAACAGGAGTGTGTGCATTGCCCAGTGTTGATTGAAACAGGAGTTTGTGCATTACCCGTTGTTAGTATAAAATGGGGTGTTTGCATTGCCCAGTTTTGATGTTAAAAGGAGCGTGTGCATTACCAGTGTTGATGTAAACAGGAGTGAGTGCATTGCCCAGTGTTAATGTAAACAGGAGTGTGAGCTTGTCCAGATTTGATGAAAACAGGAGTGTGTGCATTGCCCAACGTTGATGAAAACAGTAGTGTGTGCATTGCCCAGTGTTTAATGGAAACATGACAGTGCGCATTACCAGTGTTGCTGTAAACAGGAGTATGTGCATTGCCCAGTGTTTAATGGAAACATGACTGTGCGCATTACCAGTGTTGATGTAAACAGGAGTGTGTGCATTGCCCAGTGTTTAATGGAAACATGACTGTGCGCATTACCAGTGTTGCTGTAAACAGGAGTGTGTGCATTGCCCAGTGTTTAATGGAAACATGACTGTGCGCATTTCCAGTGTTGATGTAAACAGGAGCGTGTGCATTGCCCAGTGTTTAATTGAAACATGACTGTGCGCATTACCAGTGTTGCTGTAAACAGGAGTGTGTGCATTGCCCAGTGTTTAATTGAAACATGACTGTGCGCATTACCAGTGTTGATGTAAACAGGAGTGTTTGCATTGCCCAGTGTTGATTTAAACAGGAGTGTGTGCATTACCCGTTGTTAGTGTTAACTGGCGTGTTTGCATTACCTAGTGTTGATGTAAACAGGAATGAGTGCACGGCCCAGTGTTGAAGTAAACAGGAGTGTGTGCATTGCCCAGTGTTTAATGGAAACATGAATGTGCTCATTCCCAGTGTTGATGTAAACAGGAGTGTGAGCTTGTCCAGATTTAATGTAAACAGGAGTGTGTGCATTGCCCAACGTTGATGTAAACAGTAGTGTGTGCATTGCCCAGTGTTTAATGGAAACATGACTGTGCGCATTACCAGTGTTGCTGTAAACAGGAGTGTGTGCATTGCCCAGTGTTTAATGGAAACATGACTGTGCGCATTACCAGTGTTGATGTAAACAGGAGTGTGTGCATTGCCCAGTGTTTAATGGAAACATGTCTGTGCGCATTACCAGTGTTGATGTAAACAGGAGCGTGTGCATTGCCCAGTGTTTAATTGAAACATGACTGTGCGCATTACCAGTGTTGCTGTAAACAGGAGTGTGTGCATTGCCCAGTGTTTAATGGAAACATGACTGTGCGCATTACCAGTGTTGATGTAAACGGGAGTGTGTGCATTGCCCAGTGTTAATGTAAACAGGAGTGTGTGCATTGCCCAGTATTGATTGAAACAGGAGTTTGTGCATTACCCGTTGTTAGTATAAAATGGGGTGTTTGCATTGCCCAGTGTTGATATAAACAGGAGTGTGTGCATTGCCCAGTTTTGATGTAAACAGGAGCGTGTGCATTACCAGTGTTAATGTAAACAGGAGTGAGTGCATTGCCCAGTGTTAATGTAAACAGGGGTGTGCGCATTGCCCAGTGTTTAATGGAAACATGACTTTGCGCATTCCCTATGTTGATGTAAACAGGAGTTTGTGCATTACCCGTTGTTAGTATAAAATGGGGTGTTTGCATTGCCCAGTGTTGATATAAACAGGAGTGAGTGCATTGCCCAGTGTTGATGTAAACAGGAGCGTGTGCATTGCCCAACGTTAATGTAAACAGGTGTGTGTTCATTGCCCAGCGTTTAATGGAAACATGACTGTGCGCATTCCCAGTGTTGATGTAATCAGGTATGTGAGTATTACACAGTGTTGATGTAAACTGGATTGTGAGCTTTGTCCAGATTTGTTGTAAACAGGAGTGTGTGCATTGCCCAACGTTAATGTAAACAGGAGTGTGTGCATTGCCCAGTGTTGATTTAAACAGGAGAGTGTGCATTACCCAGTGTTGATGTAAACAGGAGTTTGTGCATTACCCGTTGTTAGTATAAAATGGGGTGTTGGCATTGCCCAGTGTTGATATAAACAGTAGTGTGTGCATTACCCAGTGTTGAATTAAACAGGAATGTGTGCATTACCCAGTGTTGATGTAAACAGGAGTGAGTGCATTGCCCAGTGTTGATTTAAACAGGAGTGTGTGCATTACCCGTTGTTAGTGTTAACTGGGGTTTTTGCATTGCCCAGTGTTGATGTGAACAGGAATGTGTGCATTGCCCAGTGTTGATTTAAACAGGAGTGAGTGCATTGCCCACTGTCGATGTAAGCAGGAGTGAGTGCATTGCCCAGATTTGATGTCAGCAGGAGTGTGTGTATTGCCCAGCATTTAATGGAAACATGACTGTTCACATTCCCAGTGTTGATGTAAACAGGAGTGTGTGCATTGACCAATGTTGATTTAAACAGGAGTGTGTGCATTACCCGTTGTTAGTGTTAACTGGGGTGTTTGCATTACCTAGTGTTGATGTAAACAGGAATGAGTGCACGGCCCAGTGTTGAAGTAAACAGGAGTGTGTGCATTGCCCAGTGTTTAATGGAAACATGACTGTGCTCATTCCCAGTGTTGATGTAAACAGGAGTGTATGCATTGCCCAGTGTTTAATGGAAACATGACTGTGCGCATTACCAGTGTTGATGTAAACAGTAGTGTGTGCATTGCCCAGTGTTTAATGGAAACATGACTGTGCGCATTACCAGTGTTGCTGTAAACAGGAGTGTGTGCATTGCCCAGTGTTTAATGGAAACAAGTCTGTGCGCATTACCAGTGTTGATGTAAACAGGAGCGTGTGCATTGCCCAGTGTTTAATTGAAACATGAATGTGCGCATTACCAGTGTTGCTGTAAACAGGAGTGTATGCATTGCCCAGTGTTTAATGGAAACATGACTGTGCGCATTACCAGTGTTGATGTAAACAGGAGCGTGTGCATTGCCCAGTGTTTAATTGAAACATGACTGTGCGCATTACCAGTGTTGATATAAACAGGAGTGTGTGCATTGCCCAGTGTTTAATTGAAACATGACTGTGCGCATTACCAGTGTTGCTGTAAACAGGAGTGTATGCATTGCCCAGTGTTTAATGGAAACATGACTGTGCGCATTACCAGTGTTGCTGTAAACAGGAGTGTGTGCATTGCCCAGTGTTTAATGGAAACATGACTGTGCGCATTACCAGTGTTGCTGTAAACAGGAGTGTATGCATTGCCCAGTGTTTAATGGAAACATGACTGTGCGCATTACCAGTGTTGCTGTAAACAGGAGTGTGTGCATTGCCCAGTGTTTAATGGAAACATGACTGTGCGCATTACCAGTGTTGCTGTAAACAGGAGAGTGTGCATTGCCCATTGTTTAATTGAAACATGACTGTGCGCATTACCGGTGTTGCTGTAAACAGGAGTGTGTGCATTGCCCAGTGTTTAATGGAAACATGACTTTGCGCATTCCCAGTGTTAATGTAAACAGGAGTGTGTGCATTGCCCAGTATTGATTGAAACAGGAGTTTGTGCATTACCCGTTGTTAGTATAAAATGGGGTGTTTGCATTGCCCAGTTTTGATGTAAACAGGAGCGTGTGCATTACCAGTGTTGATGTAAACAGGAGTGAGTGCATTACCCAGTGTTGCTGTAAACAGGAGTGTGTGCATTGTCCAGCATTTAATGGAAACATGACTGTGCGCATTCCCAGTGTTGATGTAATCAGGGTTGTGAGAATTACCCAGTGTTGATGTAAACTGGAGTGTGAGCTTTGCCCAGTGTTGATGTAAACAGGAGCGTGTGCATTGCCCAACGTTAATGTAAACAGGTGTGTGTTCATTGCCCAGCGTTTAATGGAAACATGACTGTGCGCATTCCCAGTGTTGATGTAATCAGGTATGTGAGTATTACACAGTGTTGATGTAAACTGGATTGTGAGCTTTGTCCAGATTTGTTGTAAACAGGAGTGTGTGCATTGCCCAATGTTAATGTAAACAGGAGTGTGTGCATTGCCCAGTGTTGATTTAAGCAGGAGTGTGTGCATTACCCAGTGTTGATGTAAACAGGAGTTTGTGCATTACCCGTTGTTAGTATAAAATGGGGTGTTGACATTGCCCAGTGTTGATATAAACAGTAGTGTGTGCATTACCCAGTGTTGAATTAAACAGGAATGTGTGTATTACCCAGTGTTGATGTAATCAGGAGTGAGTGCATTGCCCAGTGTTGATTTAAACAGGAGTGTGTGCATTACCCGTTGTTAGTGTTAACTGGGGTTTTTGCATTGCCCAGTGTTGATGTAAACAGGAATGTGTGCATTGCCCAGTGTTGATTTAAACAGTAGTGTGTGCATTACCCAGTGTTGATTTAAACAGGAGTGAGTGCATTGCCCACTGTCGATGTAAGCAGGAGTGAGTGCATTGCCCAGTTTTGATGTCAGCAGGAGTGTGTGTATTGCCCAGCATTTAATGGAAACATGACTGTTCACATTCCCAGTGTTGATGTAAACAGGAGTGTGTGCATTGACCAATGTTGATTTAAACAGGAGTGTGTGCATTACCCGTTGTTAGTGTTAACTGGGGTGTTTGCATTACCTAGTGTTGATGTAAACAGGAATGAGTGCACGGCCCAGTGTTGAAGTAAACAGGAGTGTGTGCATTGCCCAGTGTTTAATGGAAACATGACTGTGCTCATTCCCAGTGTTGATGTAAACAGGAGTGTGAGCTTGTCCAGATTTGATGTAAACAGGAGTGTGTGCATTGCCCAACGTTGATGTAAACAGTAGTGTGTGCATTGCCCAGTGTTTAATGGAAACATGACTGTGCGCATTACCAGTGTTGCTGTAAACAGGAGTGTGTGCATTGCCCAGTGTTTAATGGAAACATGACTGTGCACATTACCAGTGTTGATGTAAACAGGAGTGTGTGCATTGCCCAGTGTTTAATGGAAACATGTCTGTGCGCATTACCAGTGTTGATGTAAACAGGAGCGTGTGCATTGCCCAGTGTTTAATTGAAACATGACTGTGCGCATTACCAGTGTTGCTGTAAACAGGAGTGTATGCATTGCCCAGTGTTTAATGGAAACATGACTGTGCGCATTACCAGTGTTGATGTAAACAGTAGTGTGTGCATTGCCCAGTGTTTAATGGAAACATGACTGTGCGCATTACCAGTGTTGCTGTAAACAGGAGTGTGTGCATTGCCCAGTGTTTAATGGAAACATGACTGTGCGCATTACCAGTGTTGATGTAAACAGGAGTGTGTGCATTGCCCAGTGTTTAATGGAAACATGTCTGTGCGCATTACCAGTGTTGATGTAAACAGGAGCGTGTGCATTGCCCAGTGTTTAATTGAAACATGACTGTGCGCATTACCAGTGTTGCTGTAAACAGGAGTGTATGCATTGCCCAGTGTTTAATGGAAACATGACTGTGCGCATTACCAGTGTTGATGTAAACAGGAGCGTGTGCATTGCCCAGTGTTTAATTGAAACATGACTGTGCGCATTACCAGTGTTGATATAAACAGGAGTGTGTGCATTGCCCAGTGTTTAATTGAAACATGACTGTGCGCATTACCAGTGTTGCTGTAAACAGGAGTGTATGCATTGCCCAGTGTTTAATGGAAACATGACTGTGCGCATTACCAGTGTTGCTGTAAACAGGAGTGTGTGCATTGCCCAGTGTTTAATGGAAACATGACTGTGCGCATTACCAGTGTTGCTGTAAACAGGAGTGTATGCATTGCCCAGTGTTTAATGGAAACATGACTGTGCGCATTACCAGTGTTGCTGTAAACAGGAGTGTGTGCATTGCCCAGTGTTTAATGGAAACATGACTGTGCGCATTACCAGTGTTGCTGTAAACAGGAGAGTGTGCATTGCCCATTGTTTAATTGAAACATGACTGTGCGCATTACCGGTGTTGCTGTAAACCGGAGTGTGTGCATTGCCCAGTGTTTAATGGAAACATGACTTTGCGCATTCCCAGTGTTAATGTAAACAGGAGTGTGTGCATTGCCCAGTGTTGATTTAAACAGGAGTGTGTGCATTACCCAGTGTTGATGTAAACAGGAGTTTGTGCATTACCCGTTGTTAGTATAAAATGGGGTGTTGGCATTGCCCAGTGTTGATATAAACAGTAGTGTGTGCATTACCCAGTGTTGAATTAAACAGGAATGTGTGCATTACCCAGTGTTGATGTAAACAGGAGTGAGTGCATTGCCCAGTGTTGATTTAAACAGGAGTGTGTGCATTACCCGTTGTTAGTGTTAACTGGGGTTTTTGCATTGCCCAGTGTTGATGTAAACAGGAATGTGTGCATTGCCCAATGTTGATTTAAACAGGAGTGAGTGCATTGCCCACTGTCGATGTAAGCAGGAGTGAGTGCATTGCCCAGTTTTGATGTCAGCAGGAGTGTGTGTATTGCCCAGCATTTAATGGAAACATGACTGTTCACATTCCCAGTGTTGATGTAAACAGGAGTGTGTGCATTGCCCAGTATTGATTGAAACAGGAGTTTGTGCATTACCCGTTGTTAGTATAAAATGGGGTGTTTGCATTGCCCAGTTTTGATGTAAACAGGAGCGTGTGCATTACCAGTGTTGATGTAAACAGGAGTGAGTGCATTACCCAGTGTTGCTGTAAACAGGAGTGTGTGCATTGTCCAGCATTTAATGGAAACATGACTGTGCGCATTCCCAGTGTTGATGTAATCAGGGTTGTGAGAATTACCCAGTGTTGATGTAAACTGGAGTGTGAGCTTTGCCCAGTGTTGATGTAAACAGGAGCGTGTGCATTGCCCAACGTTAATGTAAACAGGTGTGTGTTCATTGCCCAGCGTTTAATGGAAACATGACTGTGCGCATTCCCAGTGTTGATGTAATCAGGTATGTGAGTATTACACAGTGTTGATGTAAACTGGATTGTGAGCTTTGTCCAGATTTGTTGTAAACAGGAGTGTGTGCATTGCCCAATGTTAATGTAAACAGGAGTGTGTGCATTGCCCAGTGTTGATTTAAACAGGAGTGTGTGCATTACCCAGTGTTGATGTAAACAGGAGTTTGTGCATTACCCGTTTTTAGTATAAAATGGGGTGTTGACATTGCCCAGTGTTGATATAAACAGTAGTGTGTGCATTACCCAGTGTTGAATTAAACAGGAATGTGTGTATTACCCAGTGTTGATGTAATCAGGAGTGAGTGCATTGCCCAGTGTTGATTTAAACAGGAGTGTGTGCATTACCCGTTGTTAGTGTTAACTGGGGTTTTTGCATTGCCCAGTGTTGATGTAAACAGGAATGTGTGCATTGCCCAGTGTTGATTTAAACAGTAGTGTGTGCATTACCCAGTGTTGATTTAAACAGGAGTGAGTGCATTGCCCACTGTCGATGTAAGCAGGAGTGAGTGCATTGCCCAGTTTTGATGTCAGCAGGAGTGTGTGTATTGCCCAGCATTTAATGGAAACATGACTGTTCACATTCCCAGTGTTGATGTAAACAGGAGTGTGTGCATTGACCAATGTTGATTTAAACAGGAGTGTGTGCATTACCCGTTGTTAGTGTTAACTGGGGTGTTTGCATTACCTAGTGTTGATGTAAACAGGAATGAGTGCACGGCCCAGTGTTGAAGTAAACAGGAGTGTGTGCATTGCCCAGTGTTTAATGGAAACATGACTGTGCTCATTCCCAGTGTTGATGTAAACAGGAGTGTGAGCTTGTCCAGATTTGATGTAAACAGGAGTGTGTGCATTGCCCAACGTTGATGTAAACAGTAGTGTGTGCATTGCTCAGTGTTTAATGGAAACATGACTGTGCGCATTACCAGTGTTGCTGTAAACAGGAGTGTGTGCATTGCCCAGTGTTTAATGGAAACATGACTGTGCACATTACCAGTGTTGATGTAAACAGGAGTGTGTGCATTGCCCAGTGTTTAATGGAAACATGTCTGTGCGCATTACCAGTGTTGATGTAAACAGGAGCGTGTGCATTGCCCAGTGTTTAATTGAAACATGACTGTGCGCATTACCAGTGTTGCTGTAAACAGGAGTGTATGCATTGCCCAGTGTTTAATGGAAACATGACTGTGCGCATTACCAGTGTTGATGTAAACAGTAGTGTGTGCATTGCCCAGTGTTTAATGGAAACATGACTGTGCGCATTACCAGTGTTGCTGTAAACAGGAGTGTGTGCATTGCCCAGTGTTTAATGGAAACATGACTGTGCGCATTACCAGTGTTGATGTAAACAGGAGTGTGTGCATTGCCCAGTGTTTAATGGAAACATGTCTGTGCGCATTACCAGTGTTGATGTAAACAGGAGCGTGTGCATTGCCCAGTGTTTAATTGAAACATGACTGTGCGCATTACCAGTGTTGCTGTAAACAGGAGTGTATGCATTGCCCAGTGTTTAATGGAAACATGACTGTGCGCATTACCAGTGTTGATGTAAACAGGAGCGTGTGCATTGCCCAGTGTTTAATTGAAACATGACTGTGCGCATTACCAGTGTTGATATAAACAGGAGTGTGTGCATTGCCCAGTGTTTAATTGAAACATGACTGTGCGCATTACCAGTGTTGCTGTAAACAGGAGTGTATGCATTGCCCAGTGTTTAATGGAAACATGACTGTGCGCATTACCAGTGTTGCTGTAAACAGGTGTGTGTGCATTGCCCAGTGTTTAATGGAAACATGACTGTGCGCATTACCAGTGTTGCTGTAAACAGGAGTGTGTGCATTGCCCAGTGTTTAATGGAAACATGACTGTGCGCATTACCAGTGTTGCTGTAAACAGGAGAGTGTGCATTGCCCATTGTTTAATTGAAACATGACTGTGCGCATTACCGGTGTTGCTGTAAACAGGAGTGTGTGCATTGCCCAGTGTTTAATGGAAACATGACTTTGCGCATTCCCAGTGTTAATGTAAACAGGAGTGTGTGCATTGCCCAGTGTTGATTTAAACAGGAGTGTGTGCATTACCCAGTGTTGATGTAAACAGGAGTTTGTGCATTACCCGTTGTTAGTATAAAATGGGGTGTTGGCATTGCCCAGTGTTGATATAAACAGTAGTGTGTGCATTACCCAGTGTTGAATTAAACAGGAATGTGTGCATTACCCAGTGTTGATGTAAACAGGAGTGAGTGCATTGCCCAGTGTTGATTTAAACAGGAGTGTGTGCATTACCCGTTGTTAGTGTTAACTGGGGTTTTTGCATTGCCCAGTGTTGATGTAAACAGGAATGTGTGCATTGCCCAATGTTGATTTAAACAGGAGTGAGTGCATTGCCCACTGTCGATGTAAGCAGGAGTGAGTGCATTGCCCAGTTTTGATGTCAGCAGGAGTGTGTGTATTGCCCAGCATTTAATGGAAACATGACTGTTCACATTCCCAGTGTTGATGTAAACAGGAGTGTGTGCATTGACCAATGTTGATTTAAACAGGAGTGTGTGCATTACCCGTTGTTAGTGTTAACTGGGGTGTTTGCATTACCTAGTGTTGATGTAAACAGGAATGAGTGCACGGCCCAGTGTTGAAGTAAACAGGAGTGTGTGCATTGCCCAGTGTTTAATGGAAACATGACTGTGCTCATTCCCAGTGTTGATGTAAACAGGAGTGTATGCATTGCCCAGTGTTTAATGGAAACATGACTGTGCGCATTACCAGTGTTGATGTAAACAGTAGTGTGTGCATTGCCCAGTGTTTAATGGAAACATGACTGTGCGCATTACCAGTGTTGCTGTAAACAGGAGTGTGTGCATTGCCCAGTGTTTAATGGAAACATGACTGTGCGCATTACCAGTGTTGATGTAAACAGGAGTGTGTGCATTGCCCAGTGTTTAATGGAAACATGTCTGTGCGCATTACCAGTGTTGATGTAAACAGGAGCGTGTGCATTGCCCAGTGTTTAATTGAAACATGAATGTGCGCATTACCAGTGTTGCTGTAAACAGGAGTGTCTGCATTGCCCAGTGTTTAATGGAAACATGACTGTGCGCATTACCAGTGTTGATGTAAACAGGAGCGTGTGCATTGCCCAGTGTTTAATTGAAACATGACTGTGCGCATTACCAGTGTTGATATAAACAGGAGTGTGTGCATTGCCCAGTGTTTAATTGAAACATGACTGTGCGCATTACCAGTGTTGCTGTAAACAGGAGTGTATGCATTGCCCAGTGTTTAATGGAAACATGACTGTGCGCATTACCAGTGTTGCTGTAAACAGGAGTGTGTGCATTGCCCAGTGTTTAATGGAAACATGACTGTGCGCATTACCAGTGTTGCTGTAAACAGGAGTGTATGCATTGCCCAGTGTTTAATGGAAACATGACTGTGCGCATTACCAGTGTTGCTGTAAACAGGAGTGTGTGCATTGCCCAGTGTTTAATGGAAACATGACTGTGCGCATTACCAGTGTTGCTGTAAACAGGAGAGTGTGCATTGCCCATTGTTTAATTGAAACATGACTGTGCGCATTACCGGTGTTGCTGTAAACAGGAGTGTGTGCATTGCCCAGTGTTTAATGGAAACATGACTTTGCGCATTCCCAGTGTTAATGTAAACAGGAGTGTGTGCATTGCCCAGTATTGATTGAAACAGGAGTTTGTGCATTACCCGTTGTTAGTATAAAATGGTGTGTTTGCATTGCCCAGTTTTGATGTAAACAGGAGCGTGTGCATTACCAGTGTTGATGTAAACAGGAGTGAGTGCATTACCCAGTGTTGCTGTAAACAGGAGTGTGTGCATTGTCCAGCATTTAATGGAAACATGACTGTGCGCATTCCCAGTGTTGATGTAATCAGGGTTGTGAGAATTACCCAGTGTTGATGTAAACTGGAGTGTGAGCTTTGCCCAGTGTTGATGTAAACAGGAGCGTGTGCATTGCCCAACGTTAATGTAAACAGGTGTGTGTTCATTGCCCAGCGTTTAATGGAAACATGACTGTGCGCATTCCCAGTGTTGATGTAATCAGGTATGTGAGTATTACACAGTGTTGATGTAAACTGGATTGTGAGCTTTGTCCAGATTTGTTGTAAACAGGAGTGTGTGCATTGCCCAACGTTAATGTAAACAGGAGTGTGTGAATTACCCAGTGTTGATGTAAACAGGAGTTTGTGCATTACCCGTTGTTAGTATAAAATGGGGTGTTGACATTGCCCAGTGTTGATTTAAACAGGAGTGTGTGCATTACCCGTTGTTAGTGTTAACTGGGGTTTTTGCATTGCCCAGTGTTGATGTAAACAGGAATGTGTGCATTGCCCAGTGTTGATTTAAACAGTAGTGTGTGCATTACCCAGTGTTGATTTAAACAGGAGTGAGTGCATTGCCCACTGTCGATGTAAGCAGGAGTGAGTGCATTGCCCAGTTTTGATGTCAGCAGGAGTGTGTGTATTGCCCAGCATTTAATGGAAACATGACTGTTCACATTCCCAGTGTTGATGTAAACAGGAGTGTGTGCATTGACCAATGTTGATTTAAACAGGAGTGTGTGCATTACCCGTTGTTAGTGTTAACTGGGGTGTTTGCATTACCTAGTGTTGATGTAAACAGGAATGAGTGCACGGCCCAGTGTTGAAGTAAACAGGAGTGTGTGCATTGCCCAGTGTTTAATGGAAACATGACTGTGCTCATTCCCAGTGTTGATGTAAACAGGAGTGTGAGCTTGTCCAGATTTGATGTAAACAGGAGTGTGTGCATTGCCCAACGTTGATGTAAACAGTAGTGTGTGCATTGCCCAGTGTTTAATGGAAACATGACTGTGCGCATTACCAGTGTTGCTGTAAACAGGAGTGTGTGCATTGCCCAGTGTTTAATGGAAACTTGACTGTGCACATTACCAGTGTTGATGTAAACAGGAGTGTGTGCATTGCCCAGTGTTTAATGGAAACATGTCTGTGCGCATTACCAGTGTTGATGTAAACAGGAGCGTGTGCATTGCCCAGTGTTTAATTGAAACATGACTGTGCGCATTACCAGTGTTGCTGTAAACAGGAGTGTATGCATTGCCCAGTGTTTAATGGAAACATGACTGTGCGCATTACCAGTGTTGATGTAAACAGTAGTGTGTGCATTGCCCAGTGTTTAATGGAAACATGACTGTGCGCATTACCAGTGTTGCTGTAAACAGGAGTGTGTGCATTGCCCAGTGTTTAATGGAAACATGACTGTGCGCATTACCAGTGTTGATGTAAACAGGAGTGTGTGCATTGCCCAGTGTTTAATGGAAACATGTCTGTGCGCATTACCAGTGTTGATGTAAACAGGAGCGTGTGCATTGCCCAGTGTTTAATTGAAACATGACTGTGCGCATTACCAGTGTTGCTGTAAACAGGAGTGTATGCATTGCCCAGTGTTTAATGGAAACATGACTGTGCGCATTACCAGTGTTGATGTAAACAGGAGCGTGTGCATTGCCCAGTGTTTAATTGAAACATGACTGTGCGCATTACCATTGTTGATATAAACAGGAGTGTGTGCATTGCCCAGTGTTTAATTGAAACATGACTGTGCGCATTACCAGTGTTGCTGTAAACAGGAGTGTATGCATTGCCCAGTGTTTAATGGAAACATGACTGTGCGCATTACCAGTGTTGCTGTAAACAGGAGTGTGTGCATTGCCCAGTGTTTAATGGAAACATGACTGTGCGCATTACCAGTGTTGCTGTAAACAGGAGTGTATGCATTGCCCAGTGTTTAATGGAAACATGACTGTGCGCATTACCAGTGTTGCTGTGAACAGGAGTGTGTGCATTGCCCAGTGTTTAATGGAAACATGACTGTGCGCATTACCAGTGTTGCTGTAAACAGGAGAGTGTGCATTGCCCATTGTTTAATTGAAACATGACTGTGCGCATTACCGGTGTTGCTGTAAACAGGAGTGTGTGCATTGCCCAGTGTTTAATGGAAACATGACTTTGCGCATTCCCAGTGTTAATGTAAACAGGAGTGTGTGCATTGCCCAGTGTTGATTTAAACAGGAGTGTGTGCATTACCCAGTGTTGATGTAAACAGGAGTTTGTGCATTACCCGTTGTTAGTATAAAATGGGGTGTTGGCATTGCCCAGTGTTGATATAAACAGTAGTGTGTGCATTACCCAGTGTTGAATTAAACAGGAATATGTGCATTACCCAGTGTTGATGTAAACAGGAGTGAGTGCATTGCCCAGTGTTGATTTAAACAGGAGTGTGTGCATTACCCGTTGTTAGTGTTAACTGGGGTTTTTGCATTGCCCAGTGTTGATGTAAACAGGAATGTGTGCATTGCCCAATGTTGATTTAAACAGGAGTGAGTGCATTGCCCACTGTCGATGTAAGCAGGAGTGAGTGCATTGCCCAGTTTTGATGTCAGCAGGAGTGTGTGTATTGCCCAGCATTTAATGGAAACATGACTGTTCACATTCCCAGTGTTGATGTAAACAGGAGTGTGTGCATTGACCAATGTTGATTTAAACAGGAGTGTGTGCATTACCCGTTGTTAGTGTTAACTGGGGTGTTTGCATTACCTACTGTTGATGTAAACAGGAATGAGTGCACGGCCCAGTATTGAAGTAAACAGGAGTGTGTGCATTGCCCAGTGTTTAATGGAAACATGACTGTGCTCATTCCCAGTGTTGATGTAAACAGGAGTGTATGCATTGCCCAGTGTTTAATGGAAACATGACTGTGCGCATTACCAGTGTTGATGTAAACAGTAGTGTGTGCATTGCCCAGTGTTTAATGGAAACATGACTGTGCGCATTACCAGTGTTGCTGTAAACAGGAGTGTGTGCATTGCCCAGTGTTTAATGGAAACATGACTGTGCGCATTACCAGTGTTGATGTAAACAGGAGTGTGTGCATTGCCCAGTGTTTAATGGAAACATGTCTGTGCGCATTACCAGTGTTGATGTAAACAGGAGCGTGTGCATTGCCCAGTGTTTAATTGAAACATGAATGTGCGCATTACCAGTGTTGCTGTAAACAGGAGTGTCTGCATTGCCCAGTGTTTAATGGAAACATGACTGTGCGCATTACCAGTGTTGATGTAAACAGGAGCGTGTGCATTGCCCAGTGTTTAATTGAAACATGACTGTGCGCATTACCAGTGTTGATATAAACAGGAGCGTGTGCATTGCCCAGTGTTTAATTGAAACATGACTGTGCGCATTACCAGTGTTGCTGTAAACAGGAGTGTATGCATTGCCCAGTGTTTAATGGAAACATGACTGTGCGCATTACCAGTGTTGCTGTAAACAGGAGTGTGTGCATTGCCCAGTGTTTAATGGAAACATGACTGTGCGCATTACCAGTGTTGCTGTAAACAGGAGTGTATGCATTGCCCAGTGTTTAATGGAAACATGACTGTGCGCATTACCAGTGTTGCTGTAAACAGGAGTGTGTGCATTGCCCAGTGTTTAATGGAAACATGACTGTGCGCATTACCAGTGTTGCTGTAAACAGGAGAGTGTGCATTGCCCATTGTTTAATTGAAACATGACTGTGCGCATTACCGGTGTTGCTGTAAACAGGAGTGTGTGCATTGCCCAGTGTTTAATGGAAACATGACTTTGCGCATTCCCAGTGTTAATGTAAACAGGAGTGTGTGCATTGCCCAGTATTGATTGAAACAGGAGTTTGTGCATTACCCGTTGTTAGTATAAAATGGGGTGTTGGCATTGCCCAGTGTTGATATAAACAGTAGTGTGTGCATTACCCAGTGTTGAATTAAACAGGAATATGTGCATTACCCAGTGTTGATGTAAACAGGAGTGAGTGCATTGCCCAGTGTTGATTTAAACAGGAGTGTGTGCATTACCCGTTGTTAGTGTTAACTGGGGTTTTTGCATTGCCCAGTGTTGATGTAAACAGGAATGTGTGCATTGCCCAATGTTGATTTAAACAGGAGTGAGTGCATTGCCCACTGTCGATGTAAGCAGGAGTGAGTGCATTGCCCAGTTTTGATGTCAGCAGGAGTGTGTGTATTGCCCAGCATTTAATGGAAACATGACTGTTCACATTCCCAGTGTTGATGTAAACAGGAGTGTGTGCATTGACCAATGTTGATTTAAACAGGAGTGTGTGCATTACCCGTTGTTAGTGTTAACTGGGGTGTTTGCATTACCTACTGTTGATGTAAACAGGAATGAGTGCACGGCCCAGTGTTGAAGTAAACAGGAGTGTGTGCATTGCCCAGTGTTTAATGGAAACATGACTGTGCTCATTCCCAGTGTTGATGTAAACAGGAGTGTATGCATTGCCCAGTGTTTAATGGAAACATGACTGTGCGCATTACCAGTGTTGATGTAAACAGTAGTGTGTGCATTGCCCAGTGTTTAATGGAAACATGACTGTGCGCATTACCAGTGTTGCTGTAAACAGGAGTGTGTGCATTGCCCAGTGTTTAATGGAAACATGACTGTGCGCATTACCAGTGTTGATGTAAACAGGAGTGTGTGCATTGCCCAGTGTTTAATGGAAACATGTCTGTGCGCATTACCAGTGTTGATGTAAACAGGAGCGTGTGCATTGCCCAGTGTTTAATTGAAACATGAATGTGCGCATTACCAGTGTTGCTGTAAACAGGAGTGTCTGCATTGCCCAGTGTTTAATGGAAACATGACTGTGCGCATTACCAGTGTTGATGTAAACAGGAGCGTGTGCATTGCCCAGTGTTTAATTGAAACATGACTGTGCGCATTACCAGTGTTGATATAAACAGGAGCGTGTGCATTGCCCAGTGTTTAATTGAAACATGACTGTGCGCATTACCAGTGTTGCTGTAAACAGGAGTGTATGCATTGCCCAGTGTTTAATGGAAACATGACTGTGCGCATTACCAGTGTTGCTGTAAACAGGAGTGTGTGCATTGCCCAGTGTTTAATGGAAACATGACTGTGCGCATTACCAGTGTTGCTGTAAACAGGAGTGTATGCATTGCCCAGTGTTTAATGGAAACATGACTGTGCGCATTACCAGTGTTGCTGTAAACAGGAGTGTGTGCATTGCCCAGTGTTTAATGGAAACATGACTGTGCGCATTACCAGTGTTGCTGTAAACAGGAGAGTGTGCATTGCCCATTGTTTAATTGAAACATGACTGTGCGCATTACCGGTGTTGCTGTAAACAGGAGTGTGTGCATTGCCCAGTGTTTAATGGAAACATGACTTTGCGCATTCCCAGTGTTAATGTAAACAGGAGTGTGTGCATTGCCCAGTATTGATTGAAACAGGAGTTTGTGCATTACCCGTTGTTAGTATAAAATGGGGTGTTTGCATTGCCCAGTTTTGATGTAAACAGGAGCGTGTGCATTACCAGTGTTGATGTAAACAGGAGTGAGTGCATTACCCAGTGTTGCTGTAAACAGGAGTGTGTGCATTGTCCAGCATTTAATGGAAACATGACTGTGCGCATTCCCAGTGTTGATGTAATCAGGGTTGTGAGAATTACCCAGTGTTGATGTAAACTGGAGTGTGAGCTTTGCCCAGTGTTGATGTAAACAGGAGCGTGTGCATTGCCCAACGTTAATGTAAACAGGTGTGTGTTCATTGCCCAGCGTTTAATGGAAACATGACTGTGCGCATTCCCAGTGTTGCTGTAAACAGGAGTGTATGCATTGCCCAGTGTTTAATGGAAACATGACTGTGCGCATTACCAGTGTTGATGTAAACAGTAGTGTGTGCATTGCCCAGTGTTTAATGGAAACATGACTGTGCGCATTACCAGTGTTGCTGTAAACAGGAGTGTATGCATTGCCCAGTGTTTAATGGAAACATGACTGTGCGCATTACCAGTGTTGATGTAAACAGGAGCGTGTGCATTGCCCAGTGTTTAATTGAAACATGACTGTGCGCATTACCAGTGTTGATATAAACAGGAGTGTGTGCATTGCCCAGTGTTTAATTGAAACATGACTGTGCGCATTACCAGTGTTGCTGTAAACAGGAGTGTATGCATTGCCCAGTGTTTAATGGAAACATGACTGTGCGCATTACCAGTGTTGCTGTAAACAGGAGTGTGTGCATTGCCCAGTGTTTAATGGAAACATGACTGTGCGCATTACCAGTGTTGCTGTAAACAGGAGTGTATGCATTGCCCAGTGTTTAATGGAAACATGACTGTGCGCATTACCAGTGTTGATGTAAACAGGAGCGTGTGCATTGCCCAGTGTTTAATTGAAACATGACTGTGCGCATTACCATTGTTGATATAAACAGGAGTGTGTGCATTGCCCAGTGTTTAATTGAAACATGACTGTGCGCATTACCAGTGTTGCTGTAAACAGGAGTGTATGCATTGCCCAGTGTTTAATGGAAACATGACTGTGCGCATTACCAGTGTTGCTGTAAACAGGAGTGTGTGCATTGCCCAGTGTTTAATGGAAACATGACTGTGCGCATTACCAGTGTTGCTGTAAACAGGAGTGTATGCATTGCCCAGTGTTTAATGGAAACATGACTGTGCGCATTACCAGTGTTGCTGTAAACAGGAGTGTGTGCATTGCCCAGTGTTTAATGGAAACATGACTGTGCGCATTACCAGTGTTGCTGTAAACAGGAGAGTGTGCATTGCCCATTGTTTAATTGAAACATGACTGTGCGCATTACCGGTGTTGCTGTAAACAGGAGTGTGTGCATTGCCCAGTGTTTAATGGAAACATGACTTTGCGCATTCCCAGTGTTAATGTAAACAGGAGTGTGTGCATTGCCCAGTGTTGATTTAAACAGGAGTGTGTGCATTACCCAGTGTTGATGTAAACAGGAGTTTGTGCATTACCCGTTGTTAGTATAAAATGGGGTGTTGGCATTGCCCAGTGTTGATATAAACAGTAGTGTGTGCATTACCCAGTGTTGAATTAAACAGGAATGTGTGCATTACCCAGTGTTGATGTAAACAGGAGTGAGTGCATTGCCCAGTGTTGATTTAAACAGGAGTGTGTGCATTACCCCTTGTTAGTGTTAACTGGGGTTTTTGCATTGCCCAGTGTTGATGTAAACAGGAATGTGTGCATTGCCCAGTGTTGATTTAAACAGGAGTGAGTGCATTGCCCACTGTCGATGTAAGCAGGAGTGAGTGCATTGCCCAGTTTTGATGTCAGCAGGAGTGTGTGTATTGCCCAGCATTTAATGGAAACATGACTGTTCACATTCCCAGTGTTGATGTAAACAGGAGTGTGTGCATTGACCAATGTTGATTTAAACAGGAGTGTGTGCATTACCCGTTGTTAGTGTTAACTGGGGTGTTTGCATTAACTAGTGTTGATGTAAACAGGAATGAGTGCACGGCCCAGTGTTGAAGTAAACAGGAGTGTGTGCATTGCCCAGTGTTTAATGGAAACATGACTGTGCTCATTCCCAGTGTTGATGTAAACAGGAGTGTATGCATTGCCCAGTGTTTAATGGAAACATGACTGTGCGCATTACCAGTGTTGATGTAAACAGTAGTGTGTGCATTGCCCAGTGTTTAATGGAAACATGACTGTGCGCATTACCAGTGTTGCTGTAAACAGGAGTGTGTGCATTGCCCAGTGTTTAATGGAAACATGACTGTGCGCATTACCAGTGTTGATGTAAACAGGAGTGTGTGCATTGCCCAGTGTTTAATGGAAACAAGTCTGTGCGCATTACCAGTGTTGATGTAAACAGGAGCGTGTGCATTGCCCAGTGTTTAATTGAAACATGACTGTGCGCATTACCAGTGTTGCTGTAAACAGGAGTGTATGCATTGCCCAGTGTTTAATGGAAACATGACTGTGCGCATTACCAGTGTTGATGTAAACAGGAGCGTGTGCATTGCCCAGTGTTTAATTGAAACATGACTGTGCGCATTACCAGTGTTGATATAAACAGGAGTGTGTGCATTGCCCAGTGTTTAATTGAAACATGACTGTGCGCATTACCAGTGTTGCTGTAAACAGGAGTGTATGCATTGCCCAGTGTTTAATGGAAACATGACTGTGCGCATTACCAGTGTTGCTGTAAACAGGAGTGTGTGCATTGCCCAGTGTTTAATGGAAACATGACTGTGCGCATTACCAGTGTTGCTGTAAACAGGAGTGTATGCATTGCCCAGTGTTTAATGGAAACATGACTGTGCGCATTACCAGTGTTGCTGTAAACAGGAGTGTGTGCATTGCCCAGTGTTTAATGGAAACATGACTGTGCGCATTACCAGTGTTGCTGTAAACAGGAGAGTGTGCATTGCCCATTGTTTAATTGAAACATGACTGTGCGCATTACCGGTGTTGCTGTAAACAGGAGTGTGTGCATTGCCCAGTGTTTAATGGAAACATGACTTTGCGCATTCCCAGTGTTAATGTAAACAGGAGTGTGTGCATTGCCCAGTATTGATTGAAACAGGAGTTTGTGCATTACCCGTTGTTAGTATAAAATGGGGTGTTTGCATTGCCCAGTTTTGATGTAAACAGGAGCGTGTGCATTACCAGTGTTGATGTAAACAGGAGTGAGTGCATTACCCAGTGTTGCTGTAAACAGGAGTGTGTGCATTGTCCAGCATTTAATGGAAACATGACTGTGCGCATTCCCAGTGTTGATGTAATCAGGGTTGTGAGAATTACCCAGTGTTGATGTAAACTGGAGTGTCATCTTTGCCCAGTGTTGATGTAAACAGGAGCGTGTGCATTGCCCAACGTTAATGTAAACAGGTGTGTGTTCATTGCCCAGCGTTTAATGGAAACATGACTGTGCGCATTCCCAGTGTTGATGTAATCAGGTATGTGAGTATTACACAGTGTTGATGTAAACTGGATTGTGAGCTTTGTCCAGATTTGTTGTAAACAGGAGTGTGTGCATTGCCCAACGTTAATGTAAACAGGAGTGTGTGCATTGCCCAGTGTTGATTTAAACAGGAGTGTGTGCATTACCCAGTGTTGATGTAAACAGGAGTTTGTGCATTACCCATTGTTAGTATAAAATGGGGTGTTGACATTGCCCAGTGTTGATATAAACAGTAGTGTGTGCATTACCCAGTGTTGAATTAAACAGGAATGTGTGCATTACCCAGTGTTGATGTAAACAGGAGTGAGTGCATTGCCCAGTGTTGATTTAAACAGGAGTGTGTGCATTACCCGTTGTTAGTGTTAACTGGGGTTTTTGCATTGCCCAGTGTTGATGTAAACAGTAGTGTGTGCATTACCCAGTGTTGATTTAAACAGGAGTGAGTGCATTGCCCACTGTCGATGTAAGCAGGAGTGAGTGCATTGCCCAGTTTTGATGTCAGCAGGAGTGTGTGTATTGCCCAGCATTTAATGGAAACATGACTGTTCACATTCCCAGTGTTGATGTAAACAGGAGTGTGTGCATTGACCAATGTTGATTTAAACAGGAGTGTGTGCATTACCCGTTGTTAGTGTTAACTGGGGTGTTTGCATTACCTAGTGTTGATGTAAACAGGAATGAGTGCACGGCCCAGTGTTGAAGTAAACAGGAGTGTTTGCATTGCCCAGTGTTTAATGGAAACATGACTGTGCTCATTCCCAGTGTTGATGTAAACAGGAGTGTGAGCTTGTCCAGATTTGATGTAAACAGGAGTGTGTGCATTGCCCAACGTTGATGAAAACAGTAGTGTGTGCATTGCCCAGTGTTTAATGGAAACATGACTGTGCGCATTACCAGTGTTGCGGTAAACAGGAGTGTGTGCATTGCCCAGTGTTTAATGGAAACATGACTGTGCACATTACCAGTGTTGATGTAAACAGGAGTGTGTGCATTGCCCAGTGTTTAATGGAAACATGTCTGTGCGCATTACCAGTGTTGATGTAAACAGGAGCGTGTGCATTGCCCAGTGTTTAATTGAAACATGACTGTGCGCATTACCAGTGTTGCTGTAAACAGGAGTGTATGCATTGCCCAGTGTTTAATGGAAACATGACTGTGCGCATTACCAGTGTTGATGTAAACAGTAGTGTGTGCATTGCCCAGTGTTTAATGGAAACATGACTGTGCGCATTACCAGTGTTGCTGTAAACAGGAGTGTGTGCATTGCCCAGTGTTTAATGGAAACATGACTGTGCGCATTACCAGTGTTGATGTAAACAGGAGTGTGTGCATTGCCCAGTGTTTAATGGAAACATGTCTGTGCGCATTACCAGTGTTGATGTAAACAGGAGCGTGTGCATTGCCCAGTGTTTAATTGAAACATGACTGTGCGCATTACCAGTGTTGCTGTAAACAGGAGTGTATGCATTGCCCAGTGTTTAATGGAAACATGACTGTGCGCATTACCAGTGTTGATGTAAACAGGAGCGTGTGCATTGCCCAGTGTTTAATTGAAACATGACTGTGTGCATTACCAGTGTTGATATAAACAGGAGTGTGTGCATTGCCCAGTGTTTAATTGAAACATGACTGTGCGCATTACCAGTGTTGCTGTAAACAGGAGTGTATGCATTGCCCAGTGTTTAATGGAAACATGACTGTGCACATTACCAGTGTTGCTGTAAACTGGAGTGTGTGCATTGCCCAGTGTTTAATGGAAACATGACTGTGCGCATTACCAGTGTTGCTGTAAACAGGAGTGTATGCATTGCCCAGTGTTTAATGGAAACATGACTGTGTGCAGTACCAGTGTTGCTGTAAACAGGAGTGTGTGCATTGCCCAGTGTTTAATGGAAACATGACTGTGCGCATTACCAGTGTTGCTGTAAACAGGAGAGTGTGCATTGCCCATTGTTTAATTGAAACATGACTGTGCGCATTACCGGTGTTGCTGTAAACAGGAGTGTGTGCATTGCCCAGTGTTTAATGGAAACATGACTTTGCGCATTCCCAGTGTTAATGTAAACAGGAGTGTGTGCATTGCCCAGTATTGATTGAAACAGGAGTTTGTGCATTACCCGTTGTTAGTATAAAATGGGGTGTTTGCATTGCCCAGTTTTGATGTAAACAGGAGCGTGTGCATTACCAGTGTTGATGTAAACAGGAGTGAGTGCATTACCCAGTGTTGCTGTAAACAGGAGTGTGTGCATTGTCCAGCATTTAATGGAAACATGACTGTGCGCATTCCCAGTGTTGATGTAATCAGGGTTGTGAGAATTACCCAGTGTTGATGTAAACTGGAGTGTGAGCTTTGCCCAGTGTTGATGTAAACAGGAGCGTGTGCATTGCCCAACGTTAATGTAAACAGGTGTGTGTTCATTGCCCAGCGTTTAATGGAAACATGACTGTGCGCATTCCCAGTGTTGATGTAATCAGGTATGTGAGTATTACACAGTGTTGATGTAAACTGGATTGTGAGCTTTGTCCAGATTTGTTGTAAACAGGAGTGTGTGCATTGCCCAACGTTAATGTAAACAGGATTGTGTGCATTGCCCAGTGTTGATTTAAACAGGAGTGTGTGCATTACCCAGTGTTGATGTAAACAGGAGTTTGTGCATTACCCGTTGTTAGTATAAAATGGGGTGTTGGCATTGCCCAGTGTTGATATAAACAGTAGTGTGTGCATTACCCAGTGTTGAATTAAACAGGAATGTGTGCATTACCCAGTGTTGATGTAAACAGGAGTGAGTGCATTGCCCAGTGTTGATTTAAACAGGAGTGAGTGCATTGCCCAGTGTTGATTTAAACAGGAGTGTGTGCATTACCCGTTGTTAGTGTTAACTGGGGTTTTTGCATTGCCCAGTGTTGATGTAAACAGGAATGTGTGCATTGCCCAGTGTTGATTTAAACAGTAGTGTGTGCATTACCCAGTGTTGATTTAAACAGGAGTGAGTGCATTGCCCACTGTCGATGTAAGCAGGAGTGAGTGCATTGCCCAGTTTTGATGTCAGCAGGAGTGTGTGTATTGCCCAGCATTTAATGGAAACATGACTGTTCACATTCCCAGTGTTGATGTAAATAGGAGTGTGTGCATTGACCAATGTTGATTTAAACAGGAGTGTGTGCATTACCCGTTGTTAGTGTTAACTGGGGTGTTTGCATTACCTAGTGTTGATGTAAACAGGAATGAGTGCACGGCCCAGTGTTGAAGTAAACAGGAGTGTGTGCATTGCCCAGTGTTTAATGGAAACATGACTGTGCTCATTCCCAGTGTTGATGTAAACAGGAGTGTGAGCTTGTCCAGATTTGATGTAAACAGGAGTGTGTGCATTGCCCAACGTTGATGTAAACAGTAGTGTGTGCATTGCCCAGTGTTTAATGGAAACATGACTGTGCGCATTACCAGTGTTGCTGTAAACAGGAGTGTGTGCATTGCCCAGTGTTTAATGGAAACATGACTGTGCACATTACCAGTGTTGATGTAAACAGGAGTGTGTGCATTGCCCAGTGTTTAATGGAAACATGTCTGTGCGCATTACCAGTGTTGATGTAAACAGGAGCGTGTGCATTGCCCAGTGTTTAATTGAAACATGACTGTGCGCATTACCAGTGTTGCTGTAAACAGGAGTGTATGCATTGCCCAGTGTTTAATGGAAACATGACTGTGCGCATTACCAGTGTTGATGTAAACAGTAGTGTGTGCATTGCCCAGTGTTTAATGGAAACATGACTGTGCGCATTACCAGTGTTGCTGTAAACAGGAGTGTGTGCATTGCCCAGTGTTTAATGGAAACATGACTGTGCGCATTACCAGTGTTGATGTAAACAGGAGTGTGTGCATTGCCCAGTGTTTAATGGAAACATGTCTGTGCGCATTACCAGTGTTGATGTAAACAGGAGCGTGTGCATTGCCCAGTGTTTAATTGAAACATGACTGTGCGCATTACCAGTGTTGCTGTAAACAGGAGTGTATGCATTGCCCAGTGTTTAATGGAAACATGACTGTGCGCATTACCAGTGTTGATGTAAACAGGAGCGTGTGCATTGCCCAGTGTTTAATTGAAACATGACTGTGCGCATTACCAGTGTTGATATAAACAGGAGTGTGTGCATTGCCCAGTGTTCAATTGAAACATGACTGTGCGCATTACCAGTGTTGCTGTAAACAGGAGTGTATGCATTGCCCAGTGTTTAATGGAAACATGACTGTGCGCATTACCAGTGTTGCTGTAAACAGGAGAGTGTGCATTGCCCAGTGTTTAATTGAAAAATGACTGTGCGCATTACCGGTGTTGCTGTAAACAGGAGTGTGTGCATTGCCCAGTGTTTAATGGAAACATGACTTTGCGCATTCCCAGTGTTAATGTAAATAGGAGTGTGTGCATTGCCCAGTATTGATTGAAACAGGAGTTTGTGCATTACCCGTTTTTAGTATAAAATGGGTTGTTTGCATTGCCCAGTGTTGATATAAACAGGAGTGTGTGCATTGCCCAGTTTTGATGTAAACAGGAGCGTGTGCATTACCAGTGTTAATGTAAACAGGAGTGAGTGCATTGCCCAGTGTTTAATGGAAACATGACTTTGCGCATTCCCTGTGTTGATGTAAACAGGAGTTTGTGCATTACCCGTTGTTAGTATAAAATGGGGTGTTTGCATTGCCCAGTGTTGATATAAACAGGAGTGAGTGCATTGCCCAGTGTTGATGTAAACAGGGGCGTGTGCATTGCCCAACGTTAATGTAAACAGGTGTGTGTTCATTGCCCAGCGTTTAATGGAAACATGACTGTGCGCATTCCCAGTGTTGATGTAATCAGGTATGTGAGTATTACACTGTGTTGATGGAAACTGGATTGTGAGCTTTGTCCAGATTTGTTGTAAACAGGAGTGTGTGCATTGCCCAACGTTAATGTAAACAGGAGTGTGTGCATTGCCCAGTGTTGATTTAAACAGGAGTGTGTGCATTACCCACTGTTGATGTAAACAGGAGTTTGTGCATTACCCGTTGTTAGTATAAAATGGGGTGTTGGCATTGCCCAGTGTTGATATAAACAGTAGTGTGTGCATTACCCAGTGTTGAATTAAACAGGAATGTGTGCATTACGCAGTGTTGATGTAAACAGGAGTGAGTGCATTGCCCAGTGTTGATTTAAACAGGAGTGTGTGCATTACCCGTTGTTAGTGTTAACTGGGGTTTTTGCATTGCCCAGTGTTGATGTAAACAGGAATGTGTGCATTGCCCAGTGTTGATTTAAACAGGAGTGAGTGCATTGCCCACTGTCGATGTAAGCAGGAGTGAGTGCATTGCCCAGTTTTGATGTCAGCTGGAGTGTGTGTATTGCCCAGCATTTAATGGAAACATGACTGTTCACATTCCCAGTGTTGATGTAAACAGGAGTGTGTGCATTGACCAATGTTGATTTAAACAGGAGTGTGTGCATTACCCGTTGTTAGTGTTAACTGGGGTGTTTGCATTACCTAGTGTTGATGTAAACAGGAATGAGTGCACGGCCCAGTGTTGAAGTAAACAGGAGTGTGTGCATTGCCCAGTGTTTAATGGAAACATGACTGTGCTCATTCCCAGTGTTGATGTAAACAGGAGTGTATGCATTGCCCAGTGTTTAATGGAAACATGACTGTGCGCATTACCAGTGTTGATGTAAACAGTAGTGTGTGCATTGCCCAGTGTTTAATGGAAACATGACTGTGCGCATTACCAGTGTTGCTGTAAACAGGAGTGTGTGCATTGCCCAGTGTTTAATGGAAACATGACTGTGCGCATTACCAGTGTTGATGTAAACAGGAGTGTGTGCATTGACCAATGTTGATTTAAACAGGAGTGTGTGCATTACCCGTTGTTAGTGTTAACTGGGGTGTTTGCATTACCTAGTGTTGATGTAAACAGGAATGAGTGCACGGCCCAGTGTTGAAGTAAACAGGAGTGTGTGCATTGCCCAGTGTTTAATGGAAACATGACTGTGCTCATTCCCAGTGTTGATGTAAACTGGAGTGTGAGCTTGTCCAGATTTGATGTAAACAGGAGTGTGTGCATTGCCCAACGTTGATGTAAACAGGAGTGTGTGCATTGCCCAGTGTTTAATGGAAACATGACTGTGCACATTACCAGTGTTGATGTAAACAGGAGTGTGTGCATTGCCCAGTGTTTAATGGAAACATGTCTGTGCGCATTACCAGTGTTGATGTAAACAGGAGCGTGTGCATTGCCCAGTGTTTAATTGAAACATGACTGTGCGCATTACCAGTGTTGCTGTAAACAGGAGTGTATGCATTGCCCAGTGTTTAATGGAAACATGACTGTGCGCATTACCAGTGTTGATGTAAACAGTAGTGTGTGCATTGCCCAGTGTTTAATGGAAACATGACTGTGCGCATTACCAGTGTTGCTGTAAACAGGAGTGTGTGCATTGCCCAGTGTTTAATTGAAACATGACTGTGCGCATTACCAGTGTTGCTGTAAACAGGAGTGTATGCATTGCCCAGTGTTTAATGGAAACATGACTGTGCGCATTACCAGTGTTGATGTAAACAGGAGCGTGTGCATTGCCCAGTGTTTAATTGAAACATGACTGTGCGCATTACCAGTGTTGATATAAACAGGAGTGTGTGCATTGCCCAGTGTTTAATTGAAACATGACTGTGCGCATTACCAGTGTTGCTGTAAACAGGAGTGTATGCATTGCCCAGTGTTTAATGGAAACATGACTGTGCGCATTACCAGTGTTGCTGTAAACAGGAGTGTGTGCATTGCCCAGTGTTTAATGGAAACATGACTGTGCGCATTACCAGTGTTGCTGTAAACAGGAGTGTGTGCATTGCCCAGTGTTTAATGGAAACATGACTGTGCGCATTACCAGTGTTGCTGTAAACAGGAGTGTGTGCATTGCCCAGTGTTTAATGGAAACATGACTGTGCGCATTACCAGTGTTGCTGTAAACAGGAGTGTGTGCATTGCCCAGTGTTTAATGGAAACATGACTGTGCGCATTACCAGTGTTGCTGTAAACAGGAGTGTGTGCATTGCCCAGTGTTTAATGGAAACATGACTGTGCGCATTACCAGTGTTGCTGTAAACAGGAGTGTGTGCATTGCCCAGTGTTTAATGGAAACATGACTGTGCGCATTACCAGTGTTGCTGTAAACAGGAGTGTGTGCATTGCCCAGTGTTTAATGGAAACATGACTGTGCGCATTACCAGTGTTGCTGTAAACAGGAGTGTGTGCATTGCCCAGTGTTTAATGGAAACATGACTGTGCGCATTACCAGTGTTGCTGTAAACAGGAGTGTGTGCATTGCCCAGTGTTTAATGGAAACATGACTGTGCGCATTACCAGTGTTGCTGTAAACAGGAGTGTGTGCATTGCCCAGTGTTTAATGGAAACATGACTGTGCGCATTACCAGTGTTGCTGTAAACAGGAGAGTGTGCATTGCCCATTGTTTAATTGAAACATGACTGTGCGCATTACCGGTGTTGCTGTAAACAGGAGTGTGTGCATTGCCCAGTGTTTAATGGAAACATGACTTTGCGCATTCCCAGTGTTAATGTAAACAGGAGTGTGTGCATTGCCCAGTATTGATTGAAACAGGAGTTTGTGCATTACCCGTTGTTAGTATAAAATGGGGTGTTTGCATTGCCCAGTTTTGATGTAAACAGGAGCGTGTGCATTACCAGTGTTGATGTAAACAGGAGTGAGTGCATTACCCAGTGTTGCTGTAAACAGGAGTGTGTGCATTGTCCAGCATTTAATGGAAACATGACTGTGCGCATTCCCAGTGTTGATGTAATCAGGGTTGTGAGAATTACCCAGTGTTTAATGGAAACATGACTGTGCGCATTACCAGTGTTGCTGTAAACAGGAGTGTGTGCATTGCCCAGTGTTTAATGGAAACATGACTGTGCGCATTACCAGTGTTGCTGTAAACAGGAGTGTATGCATTGCCCAGTGTTTAATGGAAACATGACTGTGCGCATTACCAGTGTTGCTGTAAACAGGAGTGTGTGCATTGCCCAGTGTTTAATGGAAACATGACTGTGCGCATTACCAGTGTTGCTGTAAACAGGAGAGTGTGCATTGCCCATTGTTTAATTGAAACATGACTGTGCGCATTACCGGTGTTGCTGTAAACAGGAGTGTGTGCATTGCCCAGTGTTTAATGGAAACATGACTTTGCGCATTCCCAGTGTTAATGTAAACAGGAGTGTGTGCATTGCCCAGTATTGATTGAAACAGGAGTTTGTGCATTACCCGTTGTTAGTATAAAATGGGGTGTTTGCATTGCCCAGTTTTGATGTAAACAGGAGCGTGTGCATTACCAGTGTTGATGTAAACAGGAGTGAGTGCATTACCCAGTGTTGCTGTAAACAGGAGTGTGTGCATTGTCCAGCATTTAATGGAAACATGACTGTGCGCATTCCCAGTGTTGATGTAATCAGGGTTGTGAGAATTACCCAGTGTTGATGTAAACTGGAGTGTGAGCTTTGCCCAGTGTTGATGTAAACAGGAGCGTGTGCATTGCCCAACGTTAATGTAAACAGGTGTGTGTTCATTGCCCAGCGTTTAATGGAAACATGACTGTGCGCATTCCCAGTGTTGATGTAATCAGGTATGTGAGTATTACACAGTGTTGATGTAAACTGGATTGTGAGCTTTGTCCAGATTTGTTGTAAACAGGAGTGTGTGCATTGCCCAACGTTAATGTAAACAGGAGTGTGTGAATTACCCAGTGTTGATGTAAACAGGAGTTTGTGCATTACCCGTTGTTAGTATAAAATGGGGTGTTGACATTGCCCAGTGTTGATTTAAACAGGAGTGTGTGCATTACCCGTTGTTAGTGTTAACTGGGGTTTTTGCATTGCCCAGTGTTGATGTAAACAGGAATGTGTGCATTGCCCAGTGTTGATTTAAACAGTAGTGTGTGCATTACCCAGTGTTGATTTAAACAGGAGTGAGTGCATTGCCCACTGTCGATGTAAGCAGGAGTGAGTGCATTGCCCAGTTTTGATGTCAGCAGGAGTGTGTGTATTGCCCAGCATTTAATGGAAACATGACTGTTCACATTCCCAGTGTTGATGTAAACAGGAGTGTGTGCATTGACCAATGTTGATTTAAACAGGAGTGTGTGCATTACCCGTTGTTAGTGTTAACTGGGGTGTTTGCATTACCTAGTGTTGATGTAAACAGGAATGAGTGCACGGCCCAGTGTTGAAGTAAACAGGAGTGTGTGCATTGCCCAGTGTTTAATGGAAACATGACTGTGCTCATTCCCAGTGTTGATGTAAACAGGAGTGTGAGCTTGTCCAGATTTGATGTAAACAGGAGTGTGTGCATTGCCCAACGTTGATGTAAACAGTAGTGTGTGCATTGCCCAGTGTTTAATGGAAACATGACTGTGCGCATTACCAGTGTTGCTGTAAACAGGAGTGTGTGCATTGCCCAGTGTTTAATGGAAACTTGACTGTGCACATTACCAGTGTTGATGTAAACAGGAGTGTGTGCATTGCCCAGTGTTTAATGGAAACATGTCTGTGCGCATTACCAGTGTTGATGTAAACAGGAGCGTGTGCATTGCCCAGTGTTTAATTGAAACATGACTGTGCGCATTACCAGTGTTGCTGTAAACAGGAGTGTATGCATTGCCCAGTGTTTAATGGAAACATGACTGTGCGCATTACCAGTGTTGATGTAAACAGGAGCGTGTGCATTGCCCAGTGTTTAATTGAAACATGACTGTGCGCATTACCATTGTTGATATAAACAGGAGTGTGTGCATTGCCCAGTGTTTAATTGAAACATGACTGTGCGCATTACCAGTGTTGCTGTAAACAGGAGTGTATGCATTGCCCAGTGTTTAATGGAAACATGACTGTGCGCATTACCAGTGTTGCTGTAAACAGGAGTGTGTGCATTGCCCAGTGTTTAATGGAAACATGACTGTGCGCATTACCAGTGTTGCTGTAAACAGGAGTGTATGCATTGCCCAGTGTTTAATGGAAACATGACTGTGCGCATTACCAGTGTTGCTGTAAACAGGAGTGTGTGCATTGCCCAGTGTTTAATGGAAACATGACTGTGCGCATTACCAGTGTTGCTGTAAACAGGAGAGTGTGCATTGCCCATTGTTTAATTGAAACATGACTGTGCGCATTACCGGTGTTGCTGTAAACAGGAGTGTGTGCATTGCCCAGTGTTTAATGGAAACATGACTTTGCGCATTCCCAGTGTTAATGTAAACAGGAGTGTGTGCATTGCCCAGTGTTGATTTAAACAGGAGTGTGTGCATTACCCAGTGTTGATGTAAACAGGAGTTTGTGCATTACCCGTTGTTAGTATAAAATGGGGTGTTGGCATTGCCCAGTGTTGATATAAACAGTAGTGTGTGCATTACCCAGTGTTGAATTAAACAGGAATGTGTGCATTACCCAGTGTTGATGTAAACAGGAGTGAGTGCATTGCCCAGTGTTGATTTAAACAGGAGTGTGTGCATTACCCCTTGTTAGTGTTAACTGGGGTTTTTGCATTGCCCAGTGTTGATGTAAACAGGAATGTGTGCATTGCCCAGTGTTGATTTAAACAGGAGTGAGTGCATTGCCCACTGTCGATGTAAGCAGGAGTGAGTGCATTGCCCAGTTTTGATGTCAGCAGGAGTGTGTGTATTGCCCAGCATTTAATGGAAACATGACTGTTCACATTCCCAGTGTTGATGTAAACAGGAGTGTGTGCATTGACCAATGTTGATTTAAACAGGAGTGTGTGCATTACCCGTTGTTAGTGTTAACTGGGGTGTTTGCATTAACTAGTGTTGATGTAAACAGGAATGAGTGCACGGCCCAGTGTTGAAGTAAACAGGAGTGTGTGCATTGCCCAGTGTTTAATGGAAACATGACTGTGCTCATTCCCAGTGTTGATGTAAACAGGAGTGTATGCATTGCCCAGTGTTTAATGGAAACATGACTGTGCGCATTACCAGTGTTGATGTAAACAGTAGTGTGTGCATTGCCCAGTGTTTAATGGAAACATGACTGTGCGCATTACCAGTGTTGCTGTAAACAGGAGTGTGTGCATTGCCCAGTGTTTAATGGAAACATGACTGTGCGCATTACCAGTGTTGATGTAAACAGGAGTGTGTGCATTGCCCAGTGTTTAATGGAAACAAGTCTGTGCGCATTACCAGTGTTGATGTAAACAGGAGCGTGTGCATTGCCCAGTGTTTAATTGAAACATGACTGTGCGCATTACCAGTGTTGCTGTAAACAGGAGTGTATGCATTGCCCAGTGTTTAATGGAAACATGACTGTGCGCATTACCAGTGTTGATGTAAACAGGAGCGTGTGCATTGCCCAGTGTTTAATTGAAACATGACTGTGCGCATTACCAGTGTTGATATAAACAGGAGTGTGTGCATTGCCCAGTGTTTAATTGAAACATGACTGTGCGCATTACCAGTGTTGCTGTAAACAGGAGTGTATGCATTGCCCAGTGTTTAATGGAAACATGACTGTGCGCATTACCAGTGTTGCTGTAAACAGGAGTGTGTGCATTGCCCAGTGTTTAATGGAAACATGACTGTGCGCATTACCAGTGTTGCTGTAAACAGGAGTGTATGCATTGCCCAGTGTTTAATGGAAACATGACTGTGCGCATTACCAGTGTTGCTGTAAACAGGAGTGTGTGCATTGCCCAGTGTTTAATGGAAACATGACTGTGCGCATTACCAGTGTTGCTGTAAACAGGAGAGTGTGCATTGCCCATTGTTTAATTGAAACATGACTGTGCGCATTACCGGTGTTGCTGTAAACAGGAGTGTGTGCATTGCCCAGTGTTTAATGGAAACATGACTTTGCGCATTCCCAGTGTTAATGTAAACAGGAGTGTGTGCATTGCCCAGTATTGATTGAAACAGGAGTTTGTGCATTACCCGTTGTTAGTATAAAATGGGGTGTTTGCATTGCCCAGTTTTGATGTAAACAGGAGCGTGTGCATTACCAGTGTTGATGTAAACAGGAGTGAGTGCATTACCCAGTGTTGCTGTAAACAGGAGTGTGTGCATTGTCCAGCATTTAATGGAAACATGACTGTGCGCATTCCCAGTGTTGATGTAATCAGGGTTGTGAGAATTACCCAGTGTTGATGTAAACTGGAGTGTCATCTTTGCCCAGTGTTGATGTAAACAGGAGCGTGTGCATTGCCCAACGTTAATGTAAACAGGTGTGTGTTCATTGCCCAGCGTTTAATGGAAACATGACTGTGCGCATTCCCAGTGTTGATGTAATCAGGTATGTGAGTATTACACAGTGTTGATGTAAACTGGATTGTGAGCTTTGTCCAGATTTGTTGTAAACAGGAGTGTGTGCATTGCCCAACGTTAATGTAAACAGGAGTGTGTGCATTGCCCAGTGTTGATTTAAACAGGAGTGTGTGCATTACCCAGTGTTGATGTAAACAGGAGTTTGTGCATTACCCATTGTTAGTATAAAATGGGGTGTTGACATTGCCCAGTGTTGATATAAACAGTAGTGTGTGCATTACCCAGTGTTGAATTAAACAGGAATGTGTGCATTACCCAGTGTTGATGTAAACAGGAGTGAGTGCATTGCCCAGTGTTGATTTAAACAGGAGTGTGTGCATTACCCGTTGTTAGTGTTAACTGGGGTTTTTGCATTGCCCAGTGTTGATGTAAACAGTAGTGTGTGCATTACCCAGTGTTGATTTAAACAGGAGTGAGTGCATTGCCCACTGTCGATGTAAGCAGGAGTGAGTGCATTGCCCAGTTTTGATGTCAGCAGGAGTGTGTGTATTGCCCAGCATTTAATGGAAACATGACTGTTCACATTCCCAGTGTTGATGTAAACAGGAGTGTGTGCATTGACCAATGTTGATTTAAACAGGAGTGTGTGCATTACCCGTTGTTAGTGTTAACTGGGGTGTTTGCATTACCTAGTGTTGATGTAAACAGGAATGAGTGCACGGCCCAGTGTTGAAGTAAACAGGAGTGTTTGCATTGCCCAGTGTTTAATGGAAACATGACTGTGCTCATTCCCAGTGTTGATGTAAACAGGAGTGTGAGCTTGTCCAGATTTGATGTAAACAGGAGTGTGTGCATTGCCCAACGTTGATGAAAACAGTACTGTGTGCATTGCCCAGTGTTTAATGGAAACATGACTGTGCGCATTACCAGTGTTGCGGTAAACAGGAGTGTGTGCATTGCCCAGTGTTTAATGGAAACATGACTGTGCACATTACCAGTGTTGATGTAAACAGGAGTGTGTGCATTGCCCAGTGTTTAATGGAAACATGTCTGTGCGCATTACCAGTGTTGATGTAAACAGGAGCGTGTGCATTGCCCAGTGTTTAATTGAAACATGACTGTGCGCATTACCAGTGTTGCTGTAAACAGGAGTGTATGCATTGCCCAGTGTTTAATGGAAACATGACTGTGCGCATTACCAGTGTTGATGTAAACAGTAGTGTGTGCATTGCCCAGTGTTTAATGGAAACATGACTGTGCGCATTACCAGTGTTGCTGTAAACAGGAGTGTGTGCATTGCCCAGTGTTTAATGGAAACATGACTGTGCGCATTACCAGTGTTGATGTAAACAGGAGTGTGTGCATTGCCCAGTGTTTAATGGAAACATGTCTGTGCGCATTACCAGTGTTGATGTAAACAGGAGCGTGTGCATTGCCCAGTGTTTAATTGAAACATGACTGTGCGCATTACCAGTGTTGCTGTAAACAGGAGTGTATGCATTGCCCAGTGTTTAATGGAAACATGACTGTGCGCATTACCAGTGTTGATGTAAACAGGAGCGTGTGCATTGCCCAGTGTTTAATTGAAACATGACTGTGTGCATTACCAGTGTTGATATAAACAGGAGTGTGTGCATTGCCCAGTGTTTAATTGAAACATGACTGTGCGCATTACCAGTGTTGCTGTAAACAGGAGTGTATGCATTGCCCAGTGTTTAATGGAAACATGACTGTGCACATTACCAGTGTTGCTGTAAACTGGAGTGTGTGCATTGCCCAGTGTTTAATGGAAACATGACTGTGCGCATTACCAGTGTTGCTGTAAACAGGAGTGTATGCATTGCCCAGTGTTTAATGGAAACATGACTGTGTGCAGTACCAGTGTTGCTGTAAACAGGAGTGTGTGCATTGCCCAGTGTTTAATGGAAACATGACTGTGCGCATTACCAGTGTTGCTGTAAACAGGAGAGTGTGCATTGCCCATTGTTTAATTGAAACATGACTGTGCGCATTACCGGTGTTGCTGTAAACAGGAGTGTGTGCATTGCCCAGTGTTTAATGGAAACATGACTTTGCGCATTCCCAGTGTTAATGTAAACAGGAGTGTGTGCATTGCCCAGTATTGATTGAAACAGGAGTTTGTGCATTACCCGTTGTTAGTATAAAATGGGGTGTTTGCATTGCCCAGTTTTGATGTAAACAGGAGCGTGTGCATTACCAGTGTTGATGTAAACAGGAGTGAGTGCATTACCCAGTGTTGCTGTAAACAGGAGTGTGTGCATTGTCCAGCATTTAATGGAAACATGACTGTGCGCATTCCCAGTGTTGATGTAATCAGGGTTGTGAGAATTACCCAGTGTTGATGTAAACTGGAGTGTGAGCTTTGCCCAGTGTTGATGTAAACAGGAGCGTGTGCATTGCCCAACGTTAATGTAAACAGGTGTGTGTTCATTGCCCAGCGTTTAATGGAAACATGACTGTGCGCATTCCCAGTGTTGATGTAATCAGGTATGTGAGTATTACACAGTGTTGATGTAAACTGGATTGTGAGCTTTGTCCAGATTTGTTGTAAACAGGAGTGTGTGCATTGCCCAACGTTAATGTAAACAGGATTGTGTGCATTGCCCAGTGTTGATTTAAACAGGAGTGTGTGCATTACCCAGTGTTGATGTAAACAGGAGTTTGTGCATTACCCGTTGTTAGTATAAAATGGGGTGTTGGCATTGCCCAGTGTTGATATAAACAGTAGTGTGTGCATTACCCAGTGTTGAATTAAACAGGAATGTGTGCATTACCCAGTGTTGATGTAAACAGGAGTGAGTGCATTGCCCAGTGTTGATTTAAACAGGAGTGAGTGCATTGCCCAGTGTTGATTTAAACAGGAGTGTGTGCATTACCCGTTGTTAGTGTTAACTGGGGTTTTTGCATTGCCCAGTGTTGATGTAAACAGGAATGTGTGCATTGCCCAGTGTTGATTTAAACAGTAGTGTGTGCATTACCCAGTGTTGATTTAAACAGGAGTGAGTGCATTGCCCACTGTCGATGTAAGCAGGAGTGAGTGCATTGCCCAGTTTTGATGTCAGCAGGAGTGTGTGTATTGCCCAGCATTTAATGGAAACATGACTGTTCACATTCCCAGTGTTGATGTAAATAGGAGTGTGTGCATTGACCAATGTTGATTTAAACAGGAGTGTGTGCATTACCCGTTGTTAGTGTTAACTGGGGTGTTTGCATTACCTAGTGTTGATGTAAACAGGAATGAGTGCACGGCCCAGTGTTGAAGTAAACAGGAGTGTGTGCATTGCCCAGTGTTTAATGGAAACATGACTGTGCTCATTCCCAGTGTTGATGTAAACAGGAGTGTGAGCTTGTCCAGATTTGATGTAAACAGGAGTGTGTGCATTGCCCAACGTTGATGTAAACAGTAGTGTGTGCATTGCCCAGTGTTTAATGGAAACATGACTGTGCGCATTACCAGTGTTGCTGTAAACAGGAGTGTGTGCATTGCCCAGTGTTTAATGGAAACATGACTGTGCACATTACCAGTGTTGATGTAAACAGGAGTGTGTGCATTGCCCAGTGTTTAATGGAAACATGTCTGTGCGCATTACCAGTGTTGATGTAAACAGGAGCGTGTGCATTGCCCAGTGTTTAATTGAAACATGACTGTGCGCATTACCAGTGTTGCTGTAAACAGGAGTGTATGCATTGCCCAGTGTTTAATGGAAACATGACTGTGCGCATTACCAGTGTTGATGTAAACAGTAGTGTGTGCATTGCCCAGTGTTTAATGGAAACATGACTGTGCGCATTACCAGTGTTGCTGTAAACAGGAGTGTGTGCATTGCCCAGTGTTTAATGGAAACATGACTGTGCGCATTACCAGTGTTGATGTAAACAGGAGTGTGTGCATTGCCCAGTGTTTAATGGAAACATGTCTGTGCGCATTACCAGTGTTGATGTAAACAGGAGCGTGTGCATTGCCCAGTGTTTAATTGAAACATGACTGTGCGCATTACCAGTGTTGCTGTAAACAGGAGTGTATGCATTGCCCAGTGTTTAATGGAAACATGACTGTGCGCATTACCAGTGTTGATGTAAACAGGAGCGTGTGCATTGCCCAGTGTTTAATTGAAACATGACTGTGCGCATTACCAGTGTTGATATAAACAGGAGTGTGTGCATTGCCCAGTGTTCAATTGAAACATGACTGTGCGCATTACCAGTGTTGCTGTAAACAGGAGTGTATGCATTGCCCAGTGTTTAATGGAAACATGACTGTGCGCATTACCAGTGTTGCTGTAAACAGGAGAGTGTGCATTGCCCAGTGTTTAATTGAAAAATGACTGTGCGCATTACCGGTGTTGCTGTAAACAGGAGTGTGTGCATTGCCCAGTGTTTAATGGAAACATGACTTTGCGCATTCCCAGTGTTAATGTAAATAGGAGTGTGTGCATTGCCCAGTATTGATTGAAACAGGAGTTTGTGCATTACCCGTTTTTAGTATAAAATGGGTTGTTTGCATTGCCCAGTGTTGATATAAACAGGAGTGTGTGCATTGCCCAGTTTTGATGTAAACAGGAGCGTGTGCATTACCAGTGTTAATGTAAACAGGAGTGAGTGCATTGCCCAGTGTTTAATGGAAACATGACTTTGCGCATTCCCTGTGTTGATGTAAACAGGAGTTTGTGCATTACCCGTTGTTAGTATAAAATGGGGTGTTTGCATTGCCCAGTGTTGATATAAACAGGAGTGAGTGCATTGCCCAGTGTTGATGTAAACAGGGGCGTGTGCATTGCCCAACGTTAATGTAAACAGGTGTGTGTTCATTGCCCAGCGTTTAATGGAAACATGACTGTGCGCATTCCCAGTGTTGATGTAATCAGGTATGTGAGTATTACACTGTGTTGATGGAAACTGGATTGTGAGCTTTGTCCAGATTTGTTGTAAACAGGAGTGTGTGCATTGCCCAACGTTAATGTAAACAGGAGTGTGTGCATTGCCCAGTGTTGATTTAAACAGGAGTGTGTGCATTACCCACTGTTGATGTAAACAGGAGTTTGTGCATTACCCGTTGTCAGTATAAAATGGGGTGTTGGCATTGCCCAGTGTTGATATAAACAGTAGTGTGTGCATTACCCAGTGTTGAATTAAACAGGAATGTGTGCATTACGCAGTGTTGATGTAAACAGGAGTGAGTGCATTGCCCAGTGTTGATTTAAACAGGAGTGTGTGCATTACCCGTTGTTAGTGTTAACTGGGGTTTTTGCATTGCCCAGTGTTGATGTAAACAGGAATGTGTGCATTGCCCAGTGTTGATTTAAACAGGAGTGAGTGCATTGCCCACTGTCGATGTAAGCAGGAGTGAGTGCATTGCCCAGTTTTGATGTCAGCTGGAGTGTGTGTATTGCCCAGCATTTAATGGAAACATGACTGTTCACATTCCCAGTGTTGATGTAAACAGGAGTGTGTGCATTGACCAATGTTGATTTAAACAGGAGTGTGTGCATTACCCGTTGTTAGTGTTAACTGGGGTGTTTGCATTACCTAGTGTTGATGTAAACAGGAATGAGTGCACGGCCCAGTGTTGAAGTAAACAGGAGTGTGTGCATTGCCCAGTGTTTAATGGAAACATGACTGTGCTCATTCCCAGTGTTGATGTAAACAGGAGTGTATGCATTGCCCAGTGTTTAATGGAAACATGACTGTGCGCATTACCAGTGTTGATGTAAACAGTAGTGTGTGCATTGCCCAGTGTTTAATGGAAACATGACTGTGCGCATTACCAGTGTTGCTGTAAACAGGAGTGTGTGCATTGCCCAGTGTTTAATGGAAACATGACTGTGCGCATTACCAGTGTTGATGTAAACAGGAGTGTGTGCATTGACCAATGTTGATTTAAACAGGAGTGTGTGCATTACCCGTTGTTAGTGTTAACTGGGGTGTTTGCATTACCTAGTGTTGATGTAAACAGGAATGAGTGCACGGCCCAGTGTTGAAGTAAACAGGAGTGTGTGCATTGCCCAGTGTTTAATGGAAACATGACTGTGCTCATTCCCAGTGTTGATGTAAACTGGAGTGTGAGCTTGTCCAGATTTGATGTAAACAGGAGTGTGTGCATTGCCCAACGTTGATGTAAACAGGAGTGTGTGCATTGCCCAGTGTTTAATGGAAACATGACTGTGCACATTACCAGTGTTGATGTAAACAGGAGTGTGTGCATTGCCCAGTGTTTAATGGAAACATGTCTGTGCGCATTACCAGTGTTGATGTAAACAGGAGCGTGTGCATTGCCCAGTGTTTAATTGAAACATGACTGTGCGCATTACCAGTGTTGCTGTAAACAGGAGTGTATGCATTGCCCAGTGTTTAATGGAAACATGACTGTGCGCATTACCAGTGTTGATGTAAACAGTAGTGTGTGCATTGCCCAGTGTTTAATGGAAACATGACTGTGCGCATTACCAGTGTTGCTGTAAACAGGAGTGTGTGCATTGCCCAGTGTTTAATTGAAACATGACTGTGCGCATTACCAGTGTTGCTGTAAACAGGAGTGTATGCATTGCCCAGTGTTTAATGGAAACATGACTGTGCGCATTACCAGTGTTGATGTAAACAGGAGCGTGTGCATTGCCCAGTGTTTAATTGAAACATGACTGTGCGCATTACCAGTGTTGATATAAACAGGAGTGTGTGCATTGCCCAGTGTTTAATTGAAACATGACTGTGCGCATTACCAGTGTTGCTGTAAACAGGAGTGTATGCATTGCCCAGTGTTTAATGGAAACATGACTGTGCGCATTACCAGTGTTGCTGTAAACAGGAGTGTGTGCATTGCCCAGTGTTTAATGGAAACATGACTGTGCGCATTACCAGTGTTGCTGTAAACAGGAGTGTGTGCATTGCCCAGTGTTTAATGGAAACATGACTGTGCGCATTACCAGTGTTGCTGTAAACAGGAGTGTGTGCATTGCCCAGTGTTTAATGGAAACATGACTGTGCGCATTACCAGTGTTGCTGTAAACAGGAGTGTGTGCATTGCCCAGTGTTTAATGGAAACATGACTGTGCGCATTACCAGTGTTGCTGTAAACAGGAGTGTGTGCATTGCCCAGTGTTTAATGGAAACATGACTGTGCGCATTACCAGTGTTGCTGTAAACAGGAGTGTGTGCATTGCCCAGTGTTTAATGGAAACATGACTGTGCGCATTACCAGTGTTGCTGTAAACAGGAGTGTGTGCATTGCCCAGTGTTTAATGGAAACATGACTGTGCGCATTACCAGTGTTGCTGTAAACAGGAGTGTGTGCATTGCCCAGTGTTTAATGGAAACATGACTGTGCGCATTACCAGTGTTGCTGTAAACAGGAGTGTGTGCATTGCCCAGTGTTTAATGGAAACATGACTGTGCGCATTACCAGTGTTGCTGTAAACAGGAGTGTGTGCATTGCCCAGTGTTTAATGGAAACATGACTGTGCGCATTACCAGTGTTGCTGTAAACAGGAGAGTGTGCATTGCCCATTGTTTAATTGAAACATGACTGTGCGCATTACCGGTGTTGCTGTAAACAGGAGTGTGTGCATTGCCCAGTGTTTAATGGAAACATGACTTTGCGCATTCCCAGTGTTAATGTAAACAGGAGTGTGTGCATTGCCCAGTATTGATTGAAACAGGAGTTTGTGCATTACCCGTTGTTAGTATAAAATGGGGTGTTTGCATTGCCCAGTTTTGATGTAAACAGGAGCGTGTGCATTACCAGTGTTGATGTAAACAGGAGTGAGTGCATTACCCAGTGTTGCTGTAAACAGGAGTGTGTGCATTGTCCAGCATTTAATGGAAACATGACTGTGCGCATTCCCAGTGTTGATGTAATCAGGGTTGTGAGAATTACCCAGTGTTTAATGGAAACATGACTGTGCGCATTACCAGTGTTGCTGTAAACAGGAGTGTGTGCATTGCCCAGTGTTTAATGGAAACATGACTGTGCGCATTACCAGTGTTGCTGTAAACAGGAGTGTATGCATTGCCCAGTGTTTAATGGAAACATGACTGTGCGCATTACCAGTGTTGCTGTAAACAGGAGTGTGTGCATTGCCCAGTGTTTAATGGAAACATGACTGTGCGCATTACCAGTGTTGCTGTAAACAGGAGAGTGTGCATTGCCCATTGTTTAATTGAAACATGACTGTGCGCATTACCGGTGTTGCTGTAAACAGGAGTGTGTGCATTGCCCAGTGTTTAATGGAAACATGACTTTGCGCATTCCCAGTGTTAATGTAAACAGGAGTGTGTGCATTGCCCAGTATTGATTGAAACAGGAGTTTGTGCATTACCCGTTGTTAGTATAAAATGGGGTGTTTGCATTGCCCAGTTTTGATGTAAACAGGAGCGTGTGCATTACCAGTGTTGATGTAAACAGGAGTGAGTGCATTACCCAGTGTTGCTGTAAACAGGAGTGTGTGCATTGTCCAGCATTTAATGGAAACATGACTGTGCGCATTCCCAGTGTTGATGTAATCAGGGTTGTGAGAATTACCCAGTGTTGATGTAAACTGGAGTGTGAGCTTTGCCCAGTGTTGATGTAAACAGGAGCGTGTGCATTGCCCAACGTTAATGTAAACAGGTGTGTGTTCATTGCCCAGCGTTTAATGGAAACATGACTGTGCGCATTCCCAGTGTTGATGTAATCAGGTATGTGAGTATTACACAGTGTTGATGTAAACTGGATTGTGAGCTTTGTCCAGATTTGTTGTAAACAGGAGTGTGTGCATTGCCCAACGTTAATGTAAACAGGAGTGTGTGAATTACCCAGTGTTGATGTAAACAGGAGTTTGTGCATTACCCGTTGTTAGTATAAAATGGGGTGTTGACATTGCCCAGTGTTGATTTAAACAGGAGTGTGTGCATTACCCGTTGTTAGTGTTAACTGGGGTTTTTGCATTGCCCAGTGTTGATGTAAACAGGAATGTGTGCATTGCCCAGTGTTGATTTAAACAGTAGTGTGTGCATTACCCAGTGTTGATTTAAACAGGAGTGAGTGCATTGCCCACTGTCGATGTAAGCAGGAGTGAGTGCATTGCCCAGTTTTGATGTCAGCAGGAGTGTGTGTATTGCCCAGCATTTAATGGAAACATGACTGTTCACATTCCCAGTGTTGATGTAAACAGGAGTGTGTGCATTGACCAATGTTGATTTAAACAGGAGTGTGTGCATTACCCGTTGTTAGTGTTAACTGGGGTGTTTGCATTACCTAGTGTTGATGTAAACAGGAATGAGTGCACGGCCCAGTGTTGAAGTAAACAGGAGTGTGTGCATTGCCCAGTGTTTAATGGAAACATGACTGTGCTCATTCCCAGTGTTGATGTAAACAGGAGTGTGAGCTTGTCCAGATTTGATGTAAACAGGAGTGTGTGCATTGCCCAACGTTGATGTAAACAGTAGTGTGTGCATTGCCCAGTGTTTAATGGAAACATGACTGTGCGCATTACCAGTGTTGCTGTAAACAGGAGTGTGTGCATTGCCCAGTGTTTAATGGAAACTTGACTGTGCACATTACCAGTGTTGATGTAAACAGGAGTGTGTGCATTGCCCAGTGTTTAATGGAAACATGTCTGTGCGCATTACCAGTGTTGATGTAAACAGGAGCGTGTGCATTGCCCAGTGTTTAATTGAAACATGACTGTGCGCATTACCAGTGTTGCTGTAAACAGGAGTGTATGCATTGCCCAGTGTTTAATGGAAACATGACTGTGCGCATTACCAGTGTTGATGTAAACAGTAGTGTGTGCATTGCCCAGTGTTTAATGGAAACATGACTGTGCGCATTACCAGTGTTGCTGTAAACAGGAGTGTGTGCATTGCCCAGTGTTTAATGGAAACATGACTGTGCGCATTACCAGTGTTGATGTAAACAGGAGTGTGTGCATTGCCCAGTGTTTAATGGAAACATGTCTGTGCGCATTACCAGTGTTGATGTAAACAGGAGCGTGTGCATTGCCCAGTGTTTAATTGAAACATGACTGTGCGCATTACCAGTGTTGCTGTAAACAGGAGTGTATGCATTGCCCAGTGTTTAATGGAAACATGACTGTGCGCATTACCAGTGTTGATGTAAACAGGAGCGTGTGCATTGCCCAGTGTTTAATTGAAACATGACTGTGCGCATTACCATTGTTGATATAAACAGGAGTGTGTGCATTGCCCAGTGTTTAATTGAAACATGACTGTGCGCATTACCAGTGTTGCTGTAAACAGGAGTGTATGCATTGCCCAGTGTTTAATGGAAACATGACTGTGCGCATTACCAGTGTTGCTGTAAACAGGAGTGTGTGCATTGCCCAGTGTTTAATGGAAACATGACTGTGCGCATTACCAGTGTTGCTGTAAACAGGAGTGTATGCATTGCCCAGTGTTTAATGGAAACATGACTGTGCGCATTACCAGTGTTGCTGTAAACAGGAGTGTGTGCATTGCCCAGTGTTTAATGGAAACATGACTGTGCGCATTACCAGTGTTGCTGTAAACAGGAGAGTGTGCATTGCCCATTGTTTAATTGAAACATGACTGTGCGCATTACCGGTGTTGCTGTAAACAGGAGTGTGTGCATTGCCCAGTGTTTAATGGAAACATGACTTTGCGCATTCCCAGTGTTAATGTAAACAGGAGTGTGTGCATTGCCCAGTGTTGATTTAAACAGGAGTGTGTGCATTACCCAGTGTTGATGTAAACAGGAGTTTGTGCATTACCCGTTGTTAGTATAAAATGGGGTGTTGGCATTGCCCAGTGTTGATATAAACAGTAGTGTGTGCATTACCCAGTGTTGAATTAAACAGGAATATGTGCATTACCCAGTGTTGATGTAAACAGGAGTGAGTGCATTGCCCAGTGTTGATTTAAACAGGAGTGTGTGCATTACCCGTTGTTAGTGTTAACTGGGGTTTTTGCATTGCCCAGTGTTGATGTAAACAGGAATGTGTGCATTGCCCAATGTTGATTTAAACAGGAGTGAGTGCATTGCCCACTGTCGATGTAAGCAGGAGTGAGTGCATTGCCCAGTTTTGATGTCAGCAGGAGTGTGTGTATTGCCCAGCATTTAATGGAAACATGACTGTTCACATTCCCAGTGTTGATGTAAACAGGAGTGTGTGCATTGACCAATGTTGATTTAAACAGGAGTGTGTGCATTACCCGTTGTTAGTGTTAACTGGGGTGTTTGCATTACCTACTGTTGATGTAAACAGGAATGAGTGCACGGCCCAGTATTGAAGTAAACAGGAGTGTGTGCATTGCCCAGTGTTTAATGGAAACATGACTGTGCTCATTCCCAGTGTTGATGTAAACAGGAGTGTATGCATTGCCCAGTGTTTAATGGAAACATGACTGTGCGCATTACCAGTGTTGATGTAAACAGTAGTGTGTGCATTGCCCAGTGTTTAATGGAAACATGACTGTGCGCATTACCAGTGTTGCTGTAAACAGGAGTGTGTGCATTGCCCAGTGTTTAATGGAAACATGACTGTGCGCATTACCAGTGTTGATGTAAACAGGAGTGTGTGCATTGCCCAGTGTTTAATGGAAACATGTCTGTGCGCATTACCAGTGTTGATGTAAACAGGAGCGTGTGCATTGCCCAGTGTTTAATTGAAACATGAATGTGCGCATTACCAGTGTTGCTGTAAACAGGAGTGTCTGCATTGCCCAGTGTTTAATGGAAACATGACTGTGCGCATTACCAGTGTTGATGTAAACAGGAGCGTGTGCATTGCCCAGTGTTTAATTGAAACATGACTGTGCGCATTACCAGTGTTGATATAAACAGGAGCGTGTGCATTGCCCAGTGTTTAATTGAAACATGACTGTGCGCATTACCAGTGTTGCTGTAAACAGGAGTGTATGCATTGCCCAGTGTTTAATGGAAACATGACTGTGCGCATTACCAGTGTTGCTGTAAACAGGAGTGTGTGCATTGCCCAGTGTTTAATGGAAACATGACTGTGCGCATTACCAGTGTTGCTGTAAACAGGAGTGTATGCATTGCCCAGTGTTTAATGGAAACATGACTGTGCGCATTACCAGTGTTGCTGTAAACAGGAGTGTGTGCATTGCCCAGTGTTTAATGGAAACATGACTGTGCGCATTACCAGTGTTGCTGTAAACAGGAGAGTGTGCATTGCCCATTGTTTAATTGAAACATGACTGTGCGCATTACCGGTGTTGCTGTAAACAGGAGTGTGTGCATTGCCCAGTGTTTAATGGAAACATGACTTTGCGCATTCCCAGTGTTAATGTAAACAGGAGTGTGTGCATTGCCCAGTATTGATTGAAACAGGAGTTTGTGCATTACCCGTTGTTAGTATAAAATGGGGTGTTGGCATTGCCCAGTGTTGATATAAACAGTAGTGTGTGCATTACCCAGTGTTGAATTAAACAGGAATATGTGCATTACCCAGTGTTGATGTAAACAGGAGTGAGTGCATTGCCCAGTGTTGATTTAAACAGGAGTGTGTGCATTACCCGTTGTTAGTGTTAACTGGGGTTTTTGCATTGCCCAGTGTTGATGTAAACAGGAATGTGTGCATTGCCCAATGTTGATTTAAACAGGAGTGAGTGCATTGCCCACTGTCGATGTAAGCAGGAGTGAGTGCATTGCCCAGTTTTGATGTCAGCAGGAGTGTGTGTATTGCCCAGCATTTAATGGAAACATGACTGTTCACATTCCCAGTGTTGATGTAAACAGGAGTGTGTGCATTGACCAATGTTGATTTAAACAGGAGTGTGTGCATTACCCGTTGTTAGTGTTAACTGGGGTGTTTGCATTACCTACTGTTGATGTAAACAGGAATGAGTGCACGGCCCAGTGTTGAAGTAAACAGGAGTGTGTGCATTGCCCAGTGTTTAATGGAAACATGACTGTGCTCATTCCCAGTGTTGATGTAAACAGGAGTGTATGCATTGCCCAGTGTTTAATGGAAACATGACTGTGCGCATTACCAGTGTTGATGTAAACAGTAGTGTGTGCATTGCCCAGTGTTTAATGGAAACATGACTGTGCGCATTACCAGTGTTGCTGTAAACAGGAGTGTGTGCATTGCCCAGTGTTTAATGGAAACATGACTGTGCGCATTACCAGTGTTGATGTAAACAGGAGTGTGTGCATTGCCCAGTGTTTAATGGAAACATGTCTGTGCGCATTACCAGTGTTGATGTAAACAGGAGCGTGTGCATTGCCCAGTGTTTAATTGAAACATGAATGTGCGCATTACCAGTGTTGCTGTAAACAGGAGTGTCTGCATTGCCCAGTGTTTAATGGAAACATGACTGTGCGCATTACCAGTGTTGATGTAAACAGGAGCGTGTGCATTGCCCAGTGTTTAATTGAAACATGACTGTGCGCATTACCAGTGTTGATATAAACAGGAGCGTGTGCATTGCCCAGTGTTTAATTGAAACATGACTGTGCGCATTACCAGTGTTGCTGTAAACAGGAGTGTATGCATTGCCCAGTGTTTAATGGAAACATGACTGTGCGCATTACCAGTGTTGCTGTAAACAGGAGTGTGTGCATTGCCCAGTGTTTAATGGAAACATGACTGTGCGCATTACCAGTGTTGCTGTAAACAGGAGTGTATGCATTGCCCAGTGTTTAATGGAAACATGACTGTGCGCATTACCAGTGTTGCTGTAAACAGGAGTGTGTGCATTGCCCAGTGTTTAATGGAAACATGACTGTGCGCATTACCAGTGTTGCTGTAAACAGGAGAGTGTGCATTGCCCATTGTTTAATTGAAACATGACTGTGCGCATTACCGGTGTTGCTGTAAACAGGAGTGTGTGCATTGCCCAGTGTTTAATGGAAACATGACTTTGCGCATTCCCAGTGTTAATGTAAACAGGAGTGTGTGCATTGCCCAGTATTGATTGAAACAGGAGTTTGTGCATTACCCATTGTTAGTATAAAATGGGGTGTTTGCATTGCCCAGTTTTGATGTAAACAGGAGCGTGTGCATTACCAGTGTTGATGTAAACAGGAGTGAGTGCATTACCCAGTGTTGCTGTAAACAGGAGTGTGTGCATTGTCCAGCATTTAATGGAAACATGACTGTGCGCATTCCCAGTGTTGATGTAATCAGGGTTGTGAGAATTACCCAGTGTTGATGTAAACTGGAGTGTGAGCTTTGCCCAGTGTTGATGTAAACAGGAGCGTGTGCATTGCCCAACGTTAATGTAAACAGGTGTGTGTTCATTGCCCAGCGTTTAATGGAAACATGACTGTGCGCATTCCCAGTGTTGCTGTAAACAGGAGTGTATGCATTGCCCAGTGTTTAATGGAAACATGACTGTGCGCATTACCAGTGTTGATGTAAACAGTAGTGTGTGCATTGCCCAGTGTTTAATGGAAACATGACTGTGCGCATTACCAGTGTTGCTGTAAACAGGAGTGTATGCATTGCCCAGTGTTTAATGGAAACATGACTGTGCGCATTACCAGTGTTGATGTAAACAGGAGCGTGTGCATTGCCCAGTGTTTAATTGAAACATGACTGTGCGCATTACCAGTGTTGATATAAACAGGAGTGTGTGCATTGCCCAGTGTTTAATTGAAACATGACTGTGCGCATTACCAGTGTTGCTGTAAACAGGAGTGTATGCATTGCCCAGTGTTTAATGGAAACATGACTGTGCGCATTACCAGTGTTGCTGTAAACAGGAGTGTGTGCATTGCCCAGTGTTTAATGGAAACATGACTGTGCGCATTACCAGTGTTGCTGTAAACAGGAGTGTATGCATTGCCCAGTGTTTAATGGAAACATGACTGTGCGCATTACCAGTGTTGATGTAAACAGGAGCGTGTGCATTGCCCAGTGTTTAATTGAAACATGACTGTGCGCATTACCATTGTTGATATAAACAGGAGTGTGTGCATTGCCCAGTGTTTAATTGAAACATGACTGTGCGCATTACCAGTGTTGCTGTAAACAGGAGTGTATGCATTGCCCAGTGTTTAATGGAAACATGACTGTGCGCATTACCAGTGTTGCTGTAAACAGGAGTGTGTGCATTGCCCAGTGTTTAATGGAAACATGACTGTGCGCATTACCAGTGTTGCTGTAAACAGGAGTGTATGCATTGCCCAGTGTTTAATGGAAACATGACTGTGCGCATTACCAGTGTTGCTGTAAACAGGAGTGTGTGCATTGCCCAGTGTTTAATGGAAACATGACTGTGCGCATTACCAGTGTTGCTGTAAACAGGAGAGTGTGCATTGCCCATTGTTTAATTGAAACATGACTGTGCGCATTACCGGTGTTGCTGTAAACAGGAGTGTGTGCATTGCCCAGTGTTTAATGGAAACATGACTTTGCGCATTCCCAGTGTTAATGTAAACAGGAGTGTGTGCATTGCCCAGTGTTGATTTAAACAGGAGTGTGTGCATTACCCAGTGTTGATGTAAACAGGAGTTTGTGCATTACCCGTTGTTAGTATAAAATGGGGTGTTGGCATTGCCCAGTGTTGATATAAACAGTAGTGTGTGCATTACCCAGTGTTGAATTAAACAGGAATGTGTGCATTACCCAGTGTTGATGTAAACAGGAGTGAGTGCATTGCCCAGTGTTGATTTAAACAGGAGTGTGTGCATTACCCCTTGTTAGTGTTAACTGGGGTTTTTGCATTGCCCAGTGTTGATGTAAACAGGAATGTGTGCATTGCCCAGTGTTGATTTAAACAGGAGTGAGTGCATTGCCCACTGTCGATGTAAGCAGGAGTGAGTGCATTGCCCAGTTTTGATGTCAGCAGGAGTGTGTGTATTGCCCAGCATTTAATGGAAACATGACTGTTCACATTCCCAGTGTTGATGTAAACAGGAGTGTGTGCATTGACCAATGTTGATTTAAACAGGAGTGTGTGCATTACCCGTTGTTAGTGTTAACTGGGGTGTTTGCATTAACTAGTGTTGATGTAAACAGGAATGAGTGCACGGCCCAGTGTTGAAGTAAACAGGAGTGTGTGCATTGCCCAGTGTTTAATGGAAACATGACTGTGCTCATTCCCAGTGTTGATGTAAACAGGAGTGTATGCATTGCCCAGTGTTTAATGGAAACATGACTGTGCGCATTACCAGTGTTGATGTAAACAGTAGTGTGTGCATTGCCCAGTGTTTAATGGAAACATGACTGTGCGCATTACCAGTGTTGCTGTAAACAGGAGTGTGTGCATTGCCCAGTGTTTAATGGAAACATGACTGTGCGCATTACCAGTGTTGATGTAAACAGGAGTGTGTGCATTGCCCAGTGTTTAATGGAAACAAGTCTGTGCGCATTACCAGTGTTGATGTAAACAGGAGCGTGTGCATTGCCCAGTGTTTAATTGAAACATGACTGTGCGCATTACCAGTGTTGCTGTAAACAGGAGTGTATGCATTGCCCAGTGTTTAATGGAAACATGACTGTGCGCATTACCAGTGTTGATGTAAACAGGAGCGTGTGCATTGCCCAGTGTTTAATTGAAACATGACTGTGCGCATTACCAGTGTTGATATAAACAGGAGTGTGTGCATTGCCCAGTGTTTAATTGAAACATGACTGTGCGCATTACCAGTGTTGCTGTAAACAGGAGTGTATGCATTGCCCAGTGTTTAATGGAAACATGACTGTGCGCATTACCAGTGTTGCTGTAAACAGGAGTGTGTGCATTGCCCAGTGTTTAATGGAAACATGACTGTGCGCATTACCAGTGTTGCTGTAAACAGGAGTGTATGCATTGCCCAGTGTTTAATGGAAACATGACTGTGCGCATTACCAGTGTTGCTGTAAACAGGAGTGTGTGCATTGCCCAGTGTTTAATGGAAACATGACTGTGCGCATTACCAGTGTTGCTGTAAACAGGAGAGTGTGCATTGCCCATTGTTTAATTGAAACATGACTGTGCGCATTACCGGTGTTGCTGTAAACAGGAGTGTGTGCATTGCCCAGTGTTTAATGGAAACATGACTTTGCGCATTCCCAGTGTTAATGTAAACAGGAGTGTGTGCATTGCCCAGTATTGATTGAAACAGGAGTTTGTGCATTACCCGTTGTTAGTATAAAATGGGGTGTTTGCATTGCCCAGTTTTGATGTAAACAGGAGCGTGTGCATTACCAGTGTTGATGTAAACAGGAGTGAGTGCATTACCCAGTGTTGCTGTAAACAGGAGTGTGTGCATTGTCCAGCATTTAATGGAAACATGACTGTGCGCATTCCCAGTGTTGATGTAATCAGGGTTGTGAGAATTACCCAGTGTTGATGTAAACTGGAGTGTCAGCTTTGCCCAGTGTTGATGTAAACAGGAGCGTGTGCATTGCCCAACGTTAATGTAAACAGGTGTGTGTTCATTGCCCAGCGTTTAATGGAAACATGACTGTGCGCATTCCCAGTGTTGATGTAATCAGGTATGTGAGTATTACACAGTGTTGATGTAAACTGGATTGTGAGCTTTGTCCAGATTTGTTGTAAACAGGAGTGTGTGCATTGCCCAACGTTAATGTAAACAGGAGTGTGTGCATTGCCCAGTGTTGATTTAAACAGGAGTGTGTGCATTACCCAGTGTTGATGTAAACAGGAGTTTGTGCATTACCCATTGTTAGTATAAAATGGGGTGTTGACATTGCCCAGTGTTGATATAAACAGTAGTGTGTGCATTACCCAGTGTTGAATTAAACAGGAATGTGTGCATTACCCAGTGTTGATGTAAACAGGAGTGAGTGCATTGCCCAGTGTTGATTTAAACAGGAGTGTGTGCATTACCCGTTGTTAGTGTTAACTGGGGTTTTTGCATTGCCCAGTGTTGATGTAAACAGTAGTGTGTGCATTACCCAGTGTTGATTTAAACAGGAGTGAGTGCATTGCCCACTGTCGATGTAAGCAGGAGTGAGTGCATTGCCCAGTTTTGATGTCAGCAGGAGTGTGTGTATTGCCCAGCATTTAATGGAAACATGACTGTTCACATTCCCAGTGTTGATGTAAACAGGAGTGTGTGCATTGACCAATGTTGATTTAAACAGGAGTGTGTGCATTACCCGTTGTTAGTGTTAACTGGGGTGTTTGCATTACCTAGTGTTGATGTAAACAGGAATGAGTGCACGGCCCAGTGTTGAAGTAAACAGGAGTGTTTGCATTGCCCAGTGTTTAATGGAAACATGACTGTGCTCATTCCCAGTGTTGATGTAAACAGGAGTGTGAGCTTGTCCAGATTTGATGTAAACAGGAGTGTGTGCATTGCCCAACGTTGATGAAAACAGTAGTGTGTGCATTGCCCAGTGTTTAATGGAAACATGACTGTGCGCATTACCAGTGTTGCGGTAAACAGGAGTGTGTGCATTGCCCAGTGTTTAATGGAAACATGACTGTGCACATTACCAGTGTTGATGTAAACAGGAGTGTGTGCATTGCCCAGTGTTTAATGGAAACATGTCTGTGCGCATTACCAGTGTTGATGTAAACAGGAGCGTGTGCATTGCCCAGTGTTTAATTGAAACATGACTGTGCGCATTACCAGTGTTGCTGTAAACAGGAGTGTATGCATTGCCCAGTGTTTAATGGAAACATGACTGTGCGCATTACCAGTGTTGATGTAAACAGTAGTGTGTGCATTGCCCAGTGTTTAATGGAAACATGACTGTGCGCATTACCAGTGTTGCTGTAAACAGGAGTGTGTGCATTGCCCAGTGTTTAATGGAAACATGACTGTGCGCATTACCAGTGTTGATGTAAACAGGAGTGTGTGCATTGCCCAGTGTTTAATGGAAACATGTCTGTGCGCATTACCAGTGTTGATGTAAACAGGAGCGTGTGCATTGCCCAGTGTTTAATTGAAACATGACTGTGCGCATTACCAGTGTTGCTGTAAACAGGAGTGTATGCATTGCCCAGTGTTTAATGGAAACATGACTGTGCGCATTACCAGTGTTGATGTAAACAGGAGCGTGTGCATTGCCCAGTGTTTAATTGAAACATGACTGTGTGCATTACCAGTGTTGATATAAACAGGAGTGTGTGCATTGCCCAGTGTTTAATTGAAACATGACTGTGCGCATTACCAGTGTTGCTGTAAACAGGAGTGTATGCATTGCCCAGTGTTTAATGGAAACATGACTGTGCACATTACCAGTGTTGCTGTAAACTGGAGTGTGTGCATTGCCCAGTGTTTAATGGAAACATGACTGTGCGCATTACCAGTGTTGCTGTAAACAGGAGTGTATGCATTGCCCAGTGTTTAATGGAAACATGACTGTGTGCAGTACCAGTGTTGCTGTAAACAGGAGTGTGTGCATTGCCCAGTGTTTAATGGAAACATGACTGTGCGCATTACCAGTGTTGCTGTAAACAGGAGAGTGTGCATTGCCCATTGTTTAATTGAAACATGACTGTGCGCATTACCGGTGTTGCTGTAAACAGGAGTGTGTGCATTGCCCAGTGTTTAATGGAAACATGACTTTGCGCATTCCCAGTGTTAATGTAAACAGGAGTGTGTGCATTGCCCAGTATTGATTGAAACAGGAGTTTGTGCATTACCCGTTGTTAGTATAAAATGGGGTGTTTGCATTGCCCAGTTTTGATGTAAACAGGAGCGTGTGCATTACCAGTGTTGATGTAAACAGGAGTGAGTGCATTACCCAGTGTTGCTGTAAACAGGAGTGTGTGCATTGTCCAGCATTTAATGGAAACATGACTGTGCGCATTCCCAGTGTTGATGTAATCAGGGTTGTGAGAATTACCCAGTGTTGATGTAAACTGGAGTGTGAGCTTTGCCCAGTGTTGATGTAAACAGGAGCGTGTGCATTGCCCAACGTTAATGTAAACAGGTGTGTGTTCATTGCCCAGCGTTTAATGGAAACATGACTGTGCGCATTCCCAGTGTTGATGTAATCAGGTATGTGAGTATTACACAGTGTTGATGTAAACTGGATTGTGAGCTTTGTCCAGATTTGTTGTAAACAGGAGTGTGTGCATTGCCCAACGTTAATGTAAACAGGATTGTGTGCATTGCCCAGTGTTGATTTAAACAGGAGTGTGTGCATTACCCAGTGTTGATGTAAACAGGAGTTTGTGCATTACCCGTTGTTAGTATAAAATGGGGTGTTGGCATTGCCCAGTGTTGATATAAACAGTAGTGTGTGCATTACCCAGTGTTGAATTAAACAGGAATGTGTGCATTACCCAGTGTTGATGTAAACAGGAGTGAGTGCATTGCCCAGTGTTGATTTAAACAGGAGTGAGTGCATTGCCCAGTGTTGATTTAAACAGGAGTGTGTGCATTACCCGTTGTTAGTGTTAACTGGGGTTTTTGCATTGCCCAGTGTTGATGTAAACAGGAATGTGTGCATTGCCCAGTGTTGATTTAAACAGTAGTGTGTGCATTACCCAGTGTTGATTTAAACAGGAGTGAGTGCATTGCCCACTGTCGATGTAAGCAGGAGTGAGTGCATTGCCCAGTTTTGATGTCAGCAGGAGTGTGTGTATTGCCCAGCATTTAATGGAAACATGACTGTTCACATTCCCAGTGTTGATGTAAATAGGAGTGTGTGCATTGACCAATGTTGATTTAAACAGGAGTGTGTGCATTACCCGTTGTTAGTGTTAACTGGGGTGTTTGCATTACCTAGTGTTGATGTAAACAGGAATGAGTGCACGGCCCAGTGTTGAAGTAAACAGGAGTGTGTGCATTGCCCAGTGTTTAATGGAAACATGACTGTGCTCATTCCCAGTGTTGATGTAAACAGGAGTGTGAGCTTGTCCAGATTTGATGTAAACAGGAGTGTGTGCATTGCCCAACGTTGATGTAAACAGTAGTGTGTGCATTGCCCAGTGTTTAATGGAAACATGACTGTGCGCATTACCAGTGTTGCTGTAAACAGGAGTGTGTGCATTGCCCAGTGTTTAGTGGAAACATGACTGTGCACATTACCAGTGTTGATGTAAACAGGAGTGTGTGCATTGCCCAGTGTTTAATGGAAACATGTCTGTGCGCATTACCAGTGTTGATGTAAACAGGAGCGTGTGCATTGCCCAGTGTTTAATTGAAACATGACTGTGCGCATTACCAGTGTTGCTGTAAACAGGAGTGTATGCATTGCCCAGTGTTTAATGGAAACATGACTGTGCGCATTACCAGTGTTGATGTAAACAGTAGTGTGTGCATTGCCCAGTGTTTAATGGAAACATGACTGTGCGCATTACCAGTGTTGCTGTAAACAGGAGTGTGTGCATTGCCCAGTGTTTAATGGAAACATGACTGTGCGCATTACCAGTGTTGATGTAAACAGGAGTGTGTGCATTGCCCAGTGTTTAATGGAAACATGTCTGTGCGCATTACCAGTGTTGATGTAAACAGGAGCGTGTGCATTGCCCAGTGTTTAATTGAAACATGACTGTGCGCATTACCAGTGTTGCTGTAAACAGGAGTGTATGCATTGCCCAGTGTTTAATGGAAACATGACTGTGCGCATTACCAGTGTTGATGTAAACAGGAGCGTGTGCATTGCCCAGTGTTTAATTGAAACATGACTGTGCGCATTACCAGTGTTGATATAAACAGGAGTGTGTGCATTGCCCAGTGTTCAATTGAAACATGACTGTGCGCATTACCAGTGTTGCTGTAAACAGGAGTGTATGCATTGCCCAGTGTTTAATGGAAACATGACTGTGCGCATTACCAGTGTTGCTGTAAACAGGAGAGTGTGCATTGCCCAGTGTTTAATTGAAAAATGACTGTGCGCATTACCGGTGTTGCTGTAAACAGGAGTGTGTGCATTGCCCAGTGTTTAATGGAAACATGACTTTGCGCATTCCCAGTGTTAATGTAAATAGGAGTGTGTGCATTGCCCAGTATTGATTGAAACAGGAGTTTGTGCATTACCCGTTTTTAGTATAAAATGGGTTGTTTGCATTGCCCAGTGTTGATATAAACAGGAGTGTGTGCATTGCCCAGTTTTGATGTAAACAGGAGCGTGTGCATTACCAGTGTTAATGTAAACAGGAGTGAGTGCATTGCCCAGTGTTTAATGGAAACATGACTTTGCGCATTCCCTGTGTTGATGTAAACAGGAGTTTGTGCATTACCCGTTGTTAGTATAAAATGGGGTGTTTGCATTGCCCAGTGTTGATATAAACAGGAGTGAGTGCATTGCCCAGTGTTGATGTAAACAGGGGCGTGTGCATTGCCCAACGTTAATGTAAACAGGTGTGTGTTCATTGCCCAGCGTTTAATGGAAACATGACTGTGCGCATTCCCAGTGTTGATGTAATCAGGTATGTGAGTATTACACTGTGTTGATGGAAACTGGATTGTGAGCTTTGTCCAGATTTGTTGTAAACAGGAGTGTGTGCATTGCCCAACGTTAATGTAAACAGGAGTGTGTGCATTGCCCAGTGTTGATTTAAACAGGAGTGTGTGCATTACCCACTGTTGATGTAAACAGGAGTTTGTGCATTACCCGTTGTTAGTATAAAATGGGGTGTTGGCATTGCCCAGTGTTGATATAAACAGTAGTGTGTGCATTACCCAGTGTTGAATTAAACAGGAATGTGTGCATTACGCAGTGTTGATGTAAACAGGAGTGAGTGCATTGCCCAGTGTTGATTTAAACAGGAGTGTGTGCATTACCCGTTGTTAGTGTTAACTGGGGTTTTTGCATTGCCCAGTGTTGATGTAAACAGGAATGTGTGCATTGCCCAGTGTTGATTTAAACAGGAGTGAGTGCATTGCCCACTGTCGATGTAAGCAGGAGTGAGTGCATTGCCCAGTTTTGATGTCAGCTGGAGTGTGTGTATTGCCCAGCATTTAATGGAAACATGACTGTTCACATTCCCAGTGTTGATGTAAACAGGAGTGTGTGCATTGACCAATGTTGATTTAAACAGGAGTGTGTGCATTACCCGTTGTTAGTGTTAACTGGGGTGTTTGCATTACCTAGTGTTGATGTAAACAGGAATGAGTGCACGGCCCAGTGTTGAAGTAAACAGGAGTGTGTGCATTGCCCAGTGTTTAATGGAAACATGACTGTGCTCATTCCCAGTGTTGATGTAAACAGGAGTGTATGCATTGCCCAGTGTTTAATGGAAACATGACTGTGCGCATTACCAGTGTTGATGTAAACAGTAGTGTGTGCATTGCCCAGTGTTTAATGGAAACATGACTGTGCGCATTACCAGTGTTGCTGTAAACAGGAGTGTGTGCATTGCCCAGTGTTTAATGGAAACATGACTGTGCGCATTACCAGTGTTGATGTAAACAGGAGTGTGTGCATTGACCAATGTTGATTTAAACAGGAGTGTGTGCATTACCCGTTGTTAGTGTTAACTGGGGTGTTTGCATTACCTAGTGTTGATGTAAACAGGAATGAGTGCACGGCCCAGTGTTGAAGTAAACAGGAGTGTGTGCATTGCCCAGTGTTTAATGGAAACATGACTGTGCTCATTCCCAGTGTTGATGTAAACTGGAGTGTGAGCTTGTCCAGATTTGATGTAAACAGGAGTGTGTGCATTGCCCAACGTTGATGTAAACAGGAGTGTGTGCATTGCCCAGTGTTTAATGGAAACATGACTGTGCACATTACCAGTGTTGATGTAAACAGGAGTGTGTGCATTGCCCAGTGTTTAATGGAAACATGTCTGTGCGCATTACCAGTGTTGATGTAAACAGGAGCGTGTGCATTGCCCAGTGTTTAATTGAAACATGACTGTGCGCATTACCAGTGTTGCTGTAAACAGGAGTGTATGCATTGCCCAGTGTTTAATGGAAACATGACTGTGCGCATTACCAGTGTTGATGTAAACAGTAGTGTGTGCATTGCCCAGTGTTTAATGGAAACATGACTGTGCGCATTACCAGTGTTGCTGTAAACAGGAGTGTGTGCATTGCCCAGTGTTTAATTGAAACATGACTGTGCGCATTACCAGTGTTGCTGTAAACAGGAGTGTATGCATTGCCCAGTGTTTAATGGAAACATGACTGTGCGCATTACCAGTGTTGATGTAAACAGGAGCGTGTGCATTGCCCAGTGTTTAATTGAAACATGACTGTGCGCATTACCAGTGTTGATATAAACAGGAGTGTGTGCATTGCCCAGTGTTTAATTGAAACATGACTGTGCGCATTACCAGTGTTGCTGTAAACAGGAGTGTATGCATTGCCCAGTGTTTAATGGAAACATGACTGTGCGCATTACCAGTGTTGCTGTAAACAGGAGTGTGTGCATTGCCCAGTGTTTAATGGAAACATGACTGTGCGCATTACCAGTGTTGCTGTAAACAGGAGTGTGTGCATTGCCCAGTGTTTAATGGAAACATGACTGTGCGCATTACCAGTGTTGCTGTAAACAGGAGTGTGTGCATTGCCCAGTGTTTAATGGAAACATGACTGTGCGCATTACCAGTGTTGCTGTAAACAGGAGTGTGTGCATTGCCCAGTGTTTAATGGAAACATGACTGTGCGCATTACCAGTGTTGCTGTAAACAGGAGTGTGTGCATTGCCCAGTGTTTAATGGAAACATGACTGTGCGCATTACCAGTGTTGCTGTAAACAGGAGTGTGTGCATTGCCCAGTGTTTAATGGAAACATGACTGTGCGCATTACCAGTGTTGCTGTAAACAGGAGTGTGTGCATTGCCCAGTGTTTAATGGAAACATGACTGTGCGCATTACCAGTGTTGCTGTAAACAGGAGTGTGTGCATTGCCCAGTGTTTAATGGAAACATGACTGTGCGCATTACCAGTGTTGCTGTAAACAGGAGTGTGTGCATTGCCCAGTGTTTAATGGAAACATGACTGTGCGCATTACCAGTGTTGCTGTAAACAGGAGTGTGTGCATTGCCCAGTGTTTAATGGAAACATGACTGTGCGCATTACCAGTGTTGCTGTAAACAGGAGAGTGTGCATTGCCCATTGTTTAATTGAAACATGACTGTGCGCATTACCGGTGTTGCTGTAAACAGGAGTGTGTGCATTGCCCAGTGTTTAATGGAAACATGACTTTGCGCATTCCCAGTGTTAATGTAAACAGGAGTGTGTGCATTGCCCAGTATTGATTGAAACAGGAGTTTGTGCATTACCCGTTGTTAGTATAAAATGGGGTGTTTGCATTGCCCAGTTTTGATGTAAACAGGAGCGTGTGCATTACCAGTGTTGATGTAAACAGGAGTGAGTGCATTACCCAGTGTTGCTGTAAACAGGAGTGTGTGCATTGTCCAGCATTTAATGGAAACATGACTGTGCGCATTCCCAGTGTTGATGTAATCAGGGTTGTGAGAATTACCCAGTGTTGATGTAAACTGGAGTGTGAGCTTTGCCCAGTGTTGATGTAAACAGGAGCGTGTGCATTGCCCAACGTTAATGTAAACAGGTGTGTGTTCATTGCCCAGCGTTTAATGGAAACTTGACTGTGCGCATTCCCAGTGTTGATGTAATCAGGTATGTGAGTATTACACAGTGTTGATGTAAACTAGATTGTGAGCTTTGTCCAGATTTGTTGTAAACAGGAGTGTGTGCATTGCCCAACGTTAATGTAAACAGGAGTGTGTGCATTGCCCAGTGTTGATTTAAACAGGAGTTTGTGCATTACCCGTTGTTAGTATAAAATGGGGTGTTGGCATTGCCCAGTGTTGATATAAACAGTAGTGTGTGCATTACCCAGTGTTGATTTAAACAGGAGTGAGTGCATTGCCCAGTGTTGATTTAAACAGGAGTGTGTGCATTACCCGTTGTTAGTGTTAACTGGGGTTTTTGCATTGCCCAGTGTTGATGTAAACAGGAATGTGTGCATTGCCCAGTGTTGATTTAAACAGTAGTGTGTGCATTACCCAGTGTTGATTTAAACAGGAGTGAGTGCATTGCCCACTGTCGATGTAAGCAGGAGTGAGTGCATTGCCCAGTTTTGATGTCAGCAGGAGTGTGTGTATTGCCCAGCATTTAATGGAAACATGACTGTTCACATTCCCAGTGTTGATGTAAACAGGAGTGTGTGCATTGACCAATGTTGATTTAAACAGGAGTGTGTGCATTACCCGTTGTTAGTGTTAACTGGGGTGTTTGCATTACCTAGTGTTGATGTAAACAGGAATGAGTGCACGGCCCAGTGTTGAAGTAAACAGGAGTGTGTGCATTGCCCAGTGTTTAATGGAAACATGACTGTGCTCATTCCCAGTGTTGATGTAAACAGGAGTGTGAGCTTGTCCAGATTTGATGTAAACAGGAGTGTGTGCATTGCCCAACGTTGATGTAAACAGTAGTGTGTGCATTGCCCAGTGTTTAATGGAAACATGACTGTGCGCATTACCAGTGTTGCTGTAAACAGGAGTGTGTGCATTGCCCAGTGTTTAATGGAAACATGACTGTGCACATTACCAGTGTTGATGTAAACAGGAGTGTGTGCATTGCCCAGTGTTTAATGGAAACATGACTGTGCACATTACCAGTGTTGATGTAAACAGGAGTGTGTGCATTGCCCAGTGTTGATGTAAACAGGAATGTGTGCATTGCCCACTGTCGATGTAAGCAGGAGTGAGTGCATTGCCCAGTTTTGATGTCAGCTGGATTGTGTGTATTGCCCAGCATTTAATGGAAACATGACTGTTCACATTCCCAGTGTTGATGTAAACAGGAGTGTGTGCATTGACCAATGTTGATTTAAACAGGAGTGTGTGCATTACCCGTTGTTAGTGTTAACTGGGGAGTTTGCATTACCTAGTGTTGATGTAAACAGGAATGAGTGCACGGCCCAGTGTTGAAGTAAACAGGAGTGTGTGCATTGCCCAGTGTTTAATGGAAACATGACTGTGCTCATTCCCAGTGTTGATGTAAACAGGAGTGTATGCATTGCCCAGTGTTTAATGGAAACATGACTGTGCGCATTACCAGTGTTGATGTAAACAGTAGTGTGTGCATTGCCCAGTGTTTAATGGAAACATGACTGTGCGCATTACCAGTGTTGCTGTAAACAGGAGTGTGTGCATTGCCCAGTGTTTAATGGAAACATGACTGTGCGCATTACCAGTGTTGATGTAAACAGGAGTGTGTGCATTGACCAATGTTGATTTAAACAGGAGTGTGTGCATTACCCGTTGTTAGTGTTAACTGGGGTGTTTGCATTACCTAGTGTTGATGTAAACAGGAATGAGTGCACGGCCCAGTGTTGAAGTAAACAGGAGTGTGTGCATTGCCCAGTGTTTAATGGAAACATGACTGTGCTCATTCCCAGTGTTGATGTAAACTGGAGTGTGAGCTTGTCCAGATTTGATGTAAACAGGAGTGTGTGCATTGCCCAACGTTGATGTAAACAGGAGTGTGTGCATTGCCCAGTGTTTAATGGAAACATGACTGTGCACATTACCAGTGTTGATGTAAACAGGAGTGTGTGCATTGCCCAGTGTTTAATGGAAACATGTCTGTGCGCATTACCAGTGTTGATGTAAACAGGAGCGTGTGCATTGCCCAGTGTTTAATTGAAACATGACTGTGCGCATTACCAGTGTTGCTGTAAACAGGAGTGTATGCATTGCCCAGTGTTTAATGGAAACATGACTGTGCGCATTACCAGTGTTGATGTAAACAGTAGTGTGTGCATTGCCCAGTGTTTAATGGAAACATGACTGTGCGCATTACCAGTGTTGCTGTAAACAGGAGTGTGTGCATTGCCCAGTGTTTAATGGAAACATGACTGTGCGCATTACCAGTGTTGATGTAAACAGGAGTGTGTGCATTGCCCAGTGTTTAATGGAAACATGTCTGTGCGCATTACCAGTGTTGATGTAAACAGGAGCGTGTGCATTGCCCAGTGTTTAATTGAAACATGACTGTGCGCATTACCAGTGTTGCTGTAAACAGGAGTGTATGCATTGCCCAGTGTTTAATGGAAACATGACTGTGCGCATTACCAGTGTTGATGTAAACAGGAGCGTGTGCATTGCCCAGTGTTTAATTGAAACATGACTGTGCGCATTACCAGTGTTGATATAAACAGGAGTGTGTGCATTGCCCAGTGTTTAATTGAAACATGACTGTGCGCATTACCAGTGTTGCTGTAAACAGGAGTGTATGCATTGCCCAGTGTTTAATGGAAACATGACTGTGCGCATTACCAGTGTTGCTGTAAACAGGAGTGTGTGCATTGCCCAGTGTTTAATGGAAACATGACTGTGCGCATTACCAGTGTTGCTGTAAACAGGAGTGTGTGCATTGCCCAGTGTTTAATGGAAACATGACTGTGCGCATTACCAGTGTTGCTGTAAACAGGAGTGTGTGCATTGCCCAGTGTTTAATGGAAACATGACTGTGCGCATTACCAGTGTTGCTGTAAACAGGAGTGTGTGCATTGCCCAGTGTTTAATGGAAACATGACTGTGCGCATTACCAGTGTTGCTGTAAACAGGAGTGTGTGCATTGCCCAGTGTTTAATGGAAACATGACTGTGCGCATTACCAGTGTTGCTGTAAACAGGAGTGTGTGCATTGCCCAGTGTTTAATGGAAACATGACTGTGCGCATTACCAGTGTTGCTGTAAACAGGAGAGTGTGCATTGCCCATTGTTTAATTGAAACATGACTGTGCGCATTACCGGTGTTGCTGTAAACAGGAGTGTGTGCATTGCCCAGTGTTTAATGGAAACATGACTTTGCGCATTCCCAGTGTTAATGTAAACAGGAGTGTGTGCATTGCCCAGTATTGATTGAAACAGGAGTTTGTGCATTACCCGTTGTTAGTATAAAATGGGGTGTTTGCTTTGCCCAGTTTTGATGTAAACAGGAGCGTGTGCATTACCAGTGTTGATGTAAACAGGAGTGAGTGCATTACCCAGTGTTGCTGTAAACAGGAGTGTGTGCATTGTCCAGCATTTAATGGAAACATGACTGTGCGCATTCCCAGTGTTGATGTAATCAGGGTTGTGAGAATTACCCAGTGTTGATGTAAACTGGAGTGTGAGCTTTGCCCAGTGTTGATGTAAACAGGAGCGTGTGCATTGCCCAACGTTAATGTAAACAGGTGTGTGTTCATTGCCCAGAGTTTAATGGAAACATGACTGTGCGCATTCCCAGTGTTGATGTAATCAGGTATGTGAGTATTACACAGTGTTGATGTAAACTAGATTGTGAGCTTTGTCCAGATTTGTTGTAAACAGGAGTGTGTGCATTGCCCAACGTTAATGTAAACAGGAGTGTGTGCATTGCCCAGTGTTGATTTAAACAGGAGTGTGTGCATTACCCAGTGTTGATGTAAACAGGAGTTTGTGCATTACCCGTTGTTAGTATAAAATGGGGTGTTGGCATTGCCCAGTGTTGATATAAACAGTAGTGTGTGCATTACCCAGTGTTGATTTAAACAGGAGTGAGTGCATTGCCCAGTGTTGATTTAAACAGGAGTGTGTGCATTACCCGTTGTTAGTGTTAACTGGGGTTTTTGCATTGCCCAGTGTTGATGTAAACAGGAATGTGTGCATTGCCCAGTGTTGATTTAAACAGTAGTGTGTGCATTACCCAGTGTTGATTTAAACAGGAGTGAGTGCATTGCCCACTGTCGATGTAAGCAGGAGTGAGTGCATTGCCCAGTTTTGATGTCAGCAGGAGTGTGTGTATTGCCCAGCATTTAATGGAAACATGACTGTTCACATTCCCAGTGTTGATGTAAACAGGAGTGTGTGCATTGACCAATGTTGATTTAAACAGGAGTGTGTGCATTACCCGTTGTTAGTGTTAACTGGGGTGTTTGCATTACCTAGTGTTGATGTAAACAGGAATGAGTGCACGGCCCAGTGTTGAAGTAAACAGGAGAGTGTGCATTGCCCAGTGTTTAATGGAAACATGACTGTGCTCATTCCCAGTGTTGATGTAAACAGGAGTGTGAGCTTGTCCAGATTTGATGTAAACAGGAGTGTGTGCATTGCCCAACGTTGATGTAAACAGTAGTGTGTGCATTGCCCAGTGTTTAATGGAAACATGACTGTGCGCATTACCAGTGTTGCTGTAAACAGGAGTGTGTGCATTGCCCAGTGTTTAATGGAAACATGACTGTGCACATTACCAGTGTTGATGTAAACAGGAGTGTGTGCATTGCCCAGTGTTTAATGGAAACATGTCTGTGCGCATTACCAGTGTTGATGTAAACAGGAGCGTGTGCATTGCCCAGTGTTTAATTGAAACATGACTGTGCGCATTACCAGTGTTGCTGTAAACAGGAGTGTATGCATTGCCCAGTGTTTAATGGAAACATGACTGTGCGCATTACCAGTGTTGATGTAAACAGTAGTGTGTGCATTGCCCAGTGTTTAATGGAAACATGACTGTGCGCATTACCAGTGTTGCTGTAAACAGGAGTGTGTGCATTGCCCAGTGTTTAATGGAAACATGACTGTGCGCATTACCAGTGTTGATGTAAACAGGAGTGTGTGCATTGCCCAGTGTTTAATGGAAACATGTCTGTGCGCATTACCAGTGTTGATGTAAACAGGAGCGTGTGCATTGCCCAGTGTTTAATTGAAACATGACTGTGCGCATTACCAGTGTTGCTGTAAACAGGAGTGTATGCATTGCCCAGTGTTTAATGGAAACATGACTGTGCGCATTACCAGTGTTGATGTAAACAGGAGCGTGTGCATTGCCCAGTGTTTAATTGAAACATGACTGTGCGCATTACCAGTGTTGATATAAACAGGAGTGTGTGCATTGCCCAGTGTTTAATTGAAACATGACTGTGCGCATTACCAGTGTTGCTGTAAACAGGAGTGTATGCATTGCCCAGTGTTTAATGGAAACATGACTGTGCGCATTACCAGTGTTGCTGTAAACAGGAGTGTGTGCATTGCCCAGCGTTTAATGGAAACATGACTGTGCGCATTACCAGTGTTGCTGTAAACAGGAGAGTGTGCATTGCCCAGTGTTTAATTGAAACATGACTGTACGCATTACCGGTGTTGCTGTAAACAGGAGTGTGTGCATTGCCCAGTGTTTAATGGAAACATGACTTTGCGCATTCCCAGTGTTAATGTAAATAGGAGTGTGTGCATTGCCCAGTATTGATTGAAACAAAAGTTTGTGCATTACCCGTTGTTAGTATAAAATGGGTTGTTTGCATTGCCCAGTTTTGATGTAAACAGGAGCGTGTGCATTACCAGTGTTGATGTAAACAGGAGTGAGTGCATTACCCAGTGTTGCTGTAAACAGGAGTGTGTGCATTGTCCAGCATTTAATGGAAACATGACTGTGCGCATTCCCAGTGTTGATGTAATCAGGGTTGTGAGAATTACCCAGTGTTGTTGTAAACTGGAGTGTGAGCTTTGCCCAGTGTTGATGTAAACAGGAGCGTGTGCATTGCCCAACGTTAATGTAAACAGGAGTGTGTGCATTGCCCAGTGTTGATTTAAACAGGAGTGTGTGTATTACCTGTTGTTAGTGTAAACTGGAGTGTGTGCATTGCCCACTGTTGATGTAAACAGGAGTGAGTGCATTGCCCACTGTTGATGTAAGTCGGAGTCTGTGCATTGCCCAGTGTTAATGTAAACAGGAGTGTCTGCATTGCCCAGTGTTTATGTAAATAGGAGACTGTGTATTGCCCAGTGTCGATGTAAGCAGGAGTGAGTGCATTGCCCAGTTTTGATGTCAACAGGAGTGTGTGTATTGCCCAGCGTTTAATGGAAACATGACTGTTCGCATTCCCAGTGTTCATGTAAACAGGAGTGTGTGCATTGCCCAATATTGATTTAAACAGGAGTGTGTGCATTACCCGTTGTTAGTGTTAACTGAGGTGTTTGCATTACCCAGCGTGGAAGTAAACAGGAATGAGTGCACGGCCCAGTTTTGATGTAAACAGGAGTGTGTGCATTGCCCAGTGTTGATTTAAACAGGAGTGTGTGCATTGCCCAGTGTTTAATGGAAACATGACTGTGCTCATTCCCAGTGTTGATGTAAGCAGTGTTGTGAGAATTACCCAGTGTTGATGTAAACTGGAGTGTGAGCTTTGTCCAGATTTGATGTAAACAGGAGTGTGTGCATTGCCCAATGTTGATGTAAACAGGAGTGTGTGCTTTGCCTATTCTTGATGTAAACAGGAGTGAGTGCATTGCCCAGTGTTAATGTAAACAGGGGTGTGTGCATTGCCCAGTGTTTAATGGAAATATGACTGTTCGCATTACCAGTGTTGCTGTAAACAGGAGAGTGTGCATTACCCAGTGTTTAATGGAAACATGACTGTGCGCATTACCAGTGTCGATGTAAACAGGAGTGTGTGCATTGCCCAGTGTTTAATGGAAGCATGACTGTGCGCATTACCATTGTTGATGTAAATAGGAGCGTGTGCATTGCCCAGTGTTTAATTGAAACATGACTGTGCTCATTACCAGTGTTGCTGTAAACAGGAGTGTGTGCATTGCCCAGTGTTTAATTGAAACATGACTGTGCGCATTACCGGTGTTGCTGTAAACAGGAGTGTGTGCATTGCCCAGAGTTTAATGGAAACATGACTGTGCGCATTACCAGTGTTGATGTAAACAGGAGTGTGTGCATTGCCCAGTGTTGATGTAAACAGGAGTGTGTGCATTGCCCAGTATTGATGTAAACAGGAGCGTGTGCATTACCAGTATTGATGTAAACAGGAGTGAATGCATTGCCCAGTGTTAATGTAAACAGGGGTGTGTGCATTGCCCAGTGTTTAATGGAAACATGACTGTGCGCATTACCAGTGTTGATGTAAACAGGAGCGTGTGCATTACCCAGTGTTTAATGGAAACATGACTGTGCGCATTACCAGTGTTGATGTAAACAGGAGTGTGTGCATTGCCCAGTGTTTAATGGAAGCATGACTGTGCGCATTACCAGTGTTGATGTAAATAGGAGCGTGTGCATTGCCCAGTGTTTAATGGAAACATGACTGTGCGCATTACCAGTGTTGATGTAAACAGGAGCGTGTGCATTGCCCAGTGTTTAATGGATACATGACTGTGCGCATTAACAGTGTTGCTGTAAACAGGAGTGTGTGCATTGCCCAGTGTTTAATGGAAACATGACTGTGCGCATTACCAGTGTTGATGTAAACAGGAGTGTGTGCATTGCCCAGTGTTTAATGGAAACATGACTGTGCGCATTCCCAGTGTTGATGTAAACAGGAGTTTGTGCATTACCCATTGTTAGTATAAAATGGGGTGTTTGCATTGCCCAGTGTTGATATTAACAGTAGTGTGTGCATTACCCCGTGTTGATTTAAACAGGAGTGTGTGCATTACCCAGTGTTGATGTAAACAGGAGTTTGTGCATTACCCTTTGTTAGTATAAAATGGGGTGTTGGCATTGCCCAGTGTTGATGTAAACAGTAGTGTGTGCATTACCCAGTGTTGAATTAAACAGGAATGTGTGCATTACCCAGTGTGGATGTAAACAGGAGTGAGTGCATTGCCCAGTGTTGATTTAAACAGGAGTGTGTGCATTACCCAGTGTTGATGTAAACAGGAGTTTGTGCATTACCCTTTGTTAGTATAAAATGGGGTGTTGGCATTGCCCAGTGTTGATGTAAACAGTAGTGTGTGCATTACCCAGTGTTGATGTAAACAGTAGTGTGTGCATTACCCAGTGTTGATTTAAACAGGAGTGAGTGCATTGCCCACTGTCGATGTAAGCAGGAGTGAGTGCATTGCCCAGTTTTGATGTCAACAGGAGTGTGTGTATTGCCCAGCATTTAATGGAAACATGACTGTTCACATTCCCAGTGTTGATGTAAACAGGAGTGTGTGCATTGACCAATGTTGATTTAAACAGGAGTGTGTGCATTACCCGTAGTTAGTGTTAACTGGGGTGTTTGCATTACCTAGTGTTGATGTAAACAGGAATGAGTGCACGGCCCAGTGTTGAAGTAAACAGGAGTGTGTGCATTGCCCAGTGTTTAATGGAAACATGACTGTGCTCATTCCCAGTGTTGATGTAAACAGGAGTGTGAGCTTGTCCAGATTTGATGTAAACAGGAGTGTGTGCATTGCCCAACGTTGATGTAAACAGGAGTGTGTGCATTGCCCAGTGTTGATGTAAACAGGAGTGTGTGCATTGCCCAGTATTGATTGAAACAGGAGTTTGTGCATTACCCGTTGTTAGTATAAAATGGGGTGTTTGCATTGCCCAGTGTTGAGATAAACAGGAGTGTGTGCATTGCCCAGTTTTGATGTAAACAGGAGCGTGTGCATTACCAGTGTTGATGTAAACAGGAGTGAATGCATTGCCCAGTGTTAATGTAAACAGGGGTGTGTGCATTGCCCAGTGTTTAATGGAAACATGACTGTGCGCATTACCAGTGTTGATGTAAACAGGAGCGTGTGCATTACCCAGTGTTTAATGGAAACATGACTGTGCGCATTACCAGTGTTGATGTAAACAGGAGTGTGTGCATTGCCCAGTGTTTAATGGAAGCATGACTGTGCGCATCACCAGTGTTGATGTAAATAGGAGCGTGTGCATTGCCCAGTGTTTAATTGAAACATGACTGTGCTCATTACCGGTGTTGCTGTAAACAGGAGTGTGTGCATTGCCCAGTGTTTAATGGAAACATGACTGTGCGCATTACCAGTGTTGATGTAAACAGGAGTGTGTGCATTGCCCAGTGTTGATGTAAACAGGAGTGTGTGCATTGCCCAGTATTGATTGAAACAGGAGTTTGTGCATTACCCGTTGTTAGTATAAAATGGGGTGTTTGCATTGCCCAGTGTTGAGATAAACAGGAGTGTGTGCATTGCCCAGTTTTGATGTAAACAGGAGCGTGTGCATTACCAGTGTTGATGTAAACAGGAGTGAGTGCATTGCCCAGTGTTAATGTAAACAGGGGTTTGTGCATTGCCCAGTGTTTAATGGAAACATGACTGTGCGCATTACCAGTGTTGATGTAAACAGGAGCGTGTGCATTGCCCAGTGTTTAATGGAAACATGACTGTGCGAATTACCAGTGTTGGTGTAAACAGGAGTGTGTGCATTGCCCAGTGTTTAATGGAAAGATGACAGTGCGCATTACCAGTGTTGATGTAATCAGGAGTGTGTGCATTGCCCAGTGTTTAATGGAAACATGACTGTGCGCATTCCCTGTGTTGATGTAAACAGGAGTTTGTGCATTACCCGTTGTTAGTATAAAATGGGGTGTTTGCATTGCCCAGTGTTGATGTAAACAGGAGTGTGTGCATTGCCCAGTTTTGATGTAAACAGGAGCGTGTGCATTGCCCAGTGTTTAATGGATACATGACTGTGCGCATTAACAGTGTTGCTGTAAACAGGAGTGTGTGCATTGCCCAGTGTTTAATGGAAACATGACTGTGCGCATTCCCAGTGTTGATGTAAACAGGAGTTTGTGCATTACCCATTGTTAGTATAAAATGGGGTGTTTGCATTGCCCAGTGTTGATATTAACAGTAGTGTGTGCATTACCCCGTGTTGATTTAAACAGGAGTGTGTGCATTACCCAGTGTTGATGTAAACAGGAGTTTATGCATTACCCGTTGTTAGTATAAAATGGGGTGTTGGCATTGCCCAGTGTTGATATAAACAGTAGTGTGTGCATTACCCAGTGTTGAATTAAACAGGAATGTGTGCATTACACAGTGCTGATGTAAACAGGAGTGAGTGCATTGCCCAGTGTTGATTTAAACAGGAGTGTGTGCATTACCCGTTGTTAGTGTTAACTGGGGTTTTTGCATTGCCCAGTGTTGATGTAAACAGGAATGTGTGCATTGCCCAGTGTTGATTTAAACAGTAGTGTGTGCATTACCCAGTGTTGATTTAAACAGGAGTGAGTGCATTGCCCACTGTCGATGTAAGCAGGAGTGAGTGCATTGCCCAGTTTTGATGTCAACAGGAGTGTGTGTATTGCCCAGCATTTAATGGAAACATGACTGTTCACATTCCCAGTGTTGATGTAAACAGGAGTGTGTGCATTGACCAATGTTGATTAAAACAGGAGTGTGTGCATTACCCGTTGTTAGTGTTAACTGGGGTGTTTGCATTACCTAGTGTTGATGTAAACAGGAATGAGTGCACGGCCCAGTGTTGAAGTAAACAGGAGTGTGTGCATTGCCCAGTGTTTAATGGAAACATGACTGTGCTCATTCCCAGTGTTGATGTAAACAGGAGTGTGAGCTTGTCCAGATTTGATGTAAACAGGAGTGTGTGCATTGCCCAACGTTGATGTAAACAGTAGTGTGTGCATTGCCCAGTGTTTAATGGAAACATGACTGTGCGCATTACCAGTGTTGCTGTAAACAGGAGTGTGTGCATTGCCCAGTGTTTAATGGAAACATGTCTGTGCGCATTACCAGTGTCGATGTAAACAGGAGCGTGTGCATTGCCCAGTGTTTAATTGAAACATGACTGTGCGCATTACCAGTGTTGCTGTAAACAGGAGTGTGTGCATTGCCCAGTGTTTAATGGAAACATGACTTTGCGCATTCCCAGTGTTAATGTAAATAGGAGTGTGTGCATTGCCCAGTATTGATTGAAACAAAAGTTTGTGCATTACCCGTTGTTAGTATAAAATGGGTTGTTTGCATTGCCCAGTTTTGATGTAAACAGGAGCGTGTGCATTACCAGTGTTGATGTAAACAGGAGTGAGTGCATTACCCAGTGTTGCTGTAAACAGGAGTGTGTGCATTGTCCAGCATTTAATGGAAACATGACTGTGCGCATTCCCAGTGTTGATGTAATCAGGGTTGTGAGAATTACCCAGTGTTGTTGTAAACTGGAGTGTGAGCTTTGCCCAGTGTTGATGTAAACAGGAGCGTGTGCATTGCCCAACGTTAATGTAAACAGGAGTGTGTGCATTGCCCAGTGTTGATTTAAACAGGAGTGTGTGTATTACCTGTTGTTAGTGTAAACTGGAGTGTGTGCATTGCCCACTGTTGATGTAAACAGGAGTGAGTGCATTGCCCACTGTTGATGTAAGTCGGAGTCTGTGCATTGCCCAGTGTTAATGTAAACAGGAGTGTCTGCATTGCCCAGTGTTTATGTAAATAGGAGACTGTGTATTGCCCAGTGTCGATGTAAGCAGGAGTGAGTGCATTGCCCAGTTTTGATGTCAACAGGAGTGTGTGTATTGCCCAGCGTTTAATGGAAACATGACTGTTCGCATTCCCAGTGTTCATGTAAACAGGAGTGTGTGCATTGCCCAATATTGATTTAAACAGGAGTGTGTGCATTACCCGTTGTTAGTGTTAACTGGGGTGTTTGCATTACCCAGCGTGGAAGTAAACAGGAATGAGTGCACGGCCCAGTTTTGATGTAAACAGGAGTGTGTGCATTGCCCAGTGTTGATTTAAACAGGAGTGTGTGCATTGCCCAGTGTTTAATGGAAACATGACTGTGCTCATTCCCAGTGTTGATGTAAGCAGTGTTGTGAGAATTACCCAGTGTTGATGTAAACTGGAGTGTGAGCTTTGTCCAGATTTGATGTAAACAGGAGTGTGTGCATTGCCCAATGTTGATGTAAACAGGAGTGTGTGCTTTGCCTATTCTTGATGTAAACAGGAGTGAGTGCATTGCCCAGTGTTAATGTAAACAGGGGTGTGTGCATTGCCCAGTGTTTAATGGAAACATGACTGTGCGCATTACCGGTGTTGCTGTAAACAGGAGTGTGTGCATTGCCCAGAGTTTAATGGAAACATGACTGTGCGCATTACCAGTGTTGATGTAAACAGGAGTGTGTGCATTGCCCAGTGTTTAATGGAAACATGACTGTGCGCATTACCAGTGTTGATGTAAACAGGAGTGTGTGCATTGCCCAGTGTTGATGTAAACAGGAGTGTGTGCATTGCCCAGTATTGATTGAAACAGGAGTTTGTGCATTACCCGTTGTTAGTATAAAATGGGGTGTTTGCATTGCCCAGTGTTGAGATAAACAGGAGTGTGTGCATTGCCCAGTTTTGATGTAAACAGGAGCGTGTGCATTACCAGTGTTGATGTAAACAGGAGTGAGTGCATTGCCCAGTGTTAATGTAAACAGGGGTGTGTGCATTGCCCAGTGTTTAATGGAAACATGACTGTGCGCATTACCAGTGTTGATGTAAACAGGAGCGTGTGCATTGCCCAGTGTTTAATGGAAACATGACTGTGCGAATTACCAGTGTTGGTGTAAACAGGAGTGTGTGCATTGCCCAGTGTTTAATGGAAAGATGACAGTGCGCATTACCAGTGTTGATGTAATCAGGAGTGTGTGCATTGCCCAGTGTTTAATGGAAACATGACTGTGCGCATTCCCTGTGTTGATGTAAACAGGAGTTTGTGCATTACCCGTTGTTAGTATAAAATGGGGTGTTTGCATTGCCCAGTGTTGATGTAAATAGGAGTGTGTGCATTGCCCAGTTTTGATGTAAACAGGAGCGTGTGCATTGCCCAGTGTTTAATGGATACATGACTGTGCGCATTAACAGTGTTGCTGTAAACAGGAGTGTGTGCATTGCCCAGTGTTTAATGGAAACATGACTGTGCGCATTCCCAGTGTTGATGTAAACAGGAGTTTGTGCATTAACCATTGTTAGTATAAAATGGGGTGTTTGCATTGCCCAGTGTTGATATTAACAGTAGTGTGTGCATTACCCCGTGTTGATTTAAACAGGAGTGTGTGCATTACCCAGTGTTGGTGTAAACAGGAGTTTGTGCATTACCCGTTGTTAGTATAAAATGGGGTGTTGGCATTGCCCAGTGTTGATATAAACAGTAGTGTGTGCATTACCCAGTGTTGAATTAAACAGGAATGTGTGCATTACACAGTGCTGATGTAAACAGGAGTGAGTGCATTGCCCAGTGTTGATTTAAACAGGAGTGTGTGCATTACCCGTTGTTAGTGTTAACTGGGGTTTTTGCATTGCCCAGTGTTGATGTAAACAGGAATGTGTGCATTGCCCAGTGTTGATTTAAACAGTAGTGTGTGCATTACCCAGTGTTGATTTAAACAGGAGTGAGTGCATTGCCCACTGTCGATGTAAGCAGGAGTGAGTGCATTGCCCAGTTTTGATGTCAACAGGAGTGTGTGTATTGCCCAGCATTTAATGGAAACATGACTGTTCACATTCCCAGTGTTGATGTAAACAGGAGTGTGTGCATTGACCAATGTTGATTAAAACAGGAGTGTGTGCATTACCCGTTGTTAGTGTTAACTGGGGTGTTTGCATTACCTAGTGTTGATGTAAACAGGAATGAGTGCACGGCCCAGTGTTGAAGTAAACAGGAGTGTTTGCATTGCCCAGTGTTTAATGGAAACATGACTGTGCTCATTCCCAGTGTTGATGTAAACAGGAGTGTGAGCTTGTCCAGATTTGATGTAAACAGGAGTGTGTGCATTGCCCAACGTTGATGTAAACAGTAGTGTGTGCATTGCCCAGTGTTTAATGGAAACATGACTGTGCGCATTACCAGTGTTGCTGTAAACAGGAGTGTGTGCATTGCCCAGTGTTTAATGGAAACATGTCTGTGCGTATTACCAGTGTCGATGTAAACAGGAGCGTGTGCATTGCCCAGTGTTTAATTGAAACATGACTGTGCGCATTACCAGTGTTGCTGTAAACAGGAGTGTGTGCATTGCCCAGCGTTTAATGGAAGCATGACTGTTCGCATTTCCAGTGTTGATGTAAACAGGAGTGTGTGCATTGCCCAATGTTGATTTAAACAGGAGTGTGTGCATTACCCGTTGTTAGTGTTAACTGGGGTGTTTGCATTACCCAGCGTGGAAGTAAACAGGAATGAGTGCACGGCCCAGTTTTGATGTAAACAGGAGTGTGTGCATTGCCCAGTGTTGATTTAAACAGGAGTGTGTGCATTGCCCAGTGTTTAATGGAAACATGACTGTGCTCATTCCCAGTGTTGATGTAAGCAGTGTTGTGAGAATTACCCAGTGTTGATGTAAACTGGAGTGTGAGCTTTGTCCAGATTTGATGTAAACAGGAGTGTGTGCATTGCCCAATGTTGATGTAAACAGGAGTGTGTGCTTTGCCTATTCTTGATGTAAACAGGAGTGAGTGCATTGCCCAGTGTTAATGTAAACAGGGGTGTGTGCATTACCCAGTGTTTAATGGAAACATGACTGTGCGCATTACCAGTGTCGATGTAAACAGGAGTGTGTGCATTGCCCAGTGTTTAATGGAAGCATGACTGTGCGCATTACCATTGTTGATGTAAATAGGAGCGTGTGCATTGCCCAGTGTTTAATTGAAACATGACTGTGCGCATTACCGGTGTTGCTGTAAACAGGAGTGTGTGCATTGCCCAGAGTTTAATGGAAACATGACTGTGCGCATTACCAGTGTTGATGTAAACAGGAGTGTGTGCATTGCCCAGTGTTGATGTAAACAGGAGTGTGTGCATTGCCCAGTATTGATGTAAACAGGAGCGTGTGCATTACCAGTATTGATGTAAACAGGAGTGAATGCATTGCCCAGTGTTAATGTAAACAGGGGTGTGTGCATTGCCCAGTGTTTAATGGAAACATGACTGTGCGCATTACCAGTGTTGATGTAAACAGGAGCGTGTGCATTACCCAGTGTTTAATGGAAACATGACTGTGCGCATTACCAGTGTTGATGTAAACAGGAGTGTGTGCATTGCCCAGTGTTTAATGGAAACATGACTGTGCGCATTACCAGTGTTGATGTAAACAGGAGCGTGTGCATTACCCAGTGTTTAATGGAAACATGACTGTGCGCATTACCAGTGTTGATGTAAACAGGAGTGTGTGCATTGCCCAGTGTTTAATGGAAACATGACTGTGCGCATTACCAGTGTTGATGTAAACAGGAGCGTGTGCATTACCCAGTGTTTAATGGAAACATGACTGTGCGCATTACCAGTGTTGATGTAAACAGGAGTGTATGCATTGCCCAGTGTTTAATGGAAGCATGACTGTGCGCATTACCAGTGTTGATGTAAATAGGAGCGTGTGCATTGCCCAGTGTTTAATGGAAACATGACTGTGCGCATTACCAGTGTTGATGTAAACAGGAGCGTGTGCATTGCCCAGTGTTTAATGGATACATGACTGTGCGCATTAACAGTGTTGCTGTAAACAGGAGAGTGTGCATTGCCCAGTGTTTAATGGAAACATGACTGTGCGCATCACCAGTGTTGATGTAAACAGGAGTGTGTGCATTACCCGTTGTTAGTATAAAATGGGGTGTTGGCATTGCCCAGTGTTGATATAAACAGTAGTGTGTGCATTACCCAGTGTTGAATTAAACAGGAGTGAGTGCATTGCCCAGTGTTGATTTAAACAGGAGTGTGTGCATTACCCGTTGTTAGTGTTAACTGGGGTTTTTGCATTGCCCAGTGTTGATGTAAACAGGAATGTGTGCATTGCCCAGTGTTGATTTAAACAGTAGTGTGTGCATTACCCAGTGTTGATGTAAGCAGGAGTGAGTGCATTGCCCAGTTTTGATGTCAACAGGAGTGTGTGTATTGCCCAGCATTTAATGGAAACATGACTGTTCACATTCCCAGTGTTGATGTAAACAGGAGTGTGTGCATTGACCAATGTTGATTAAAACAGGAGTGTGTGCATTACCCGTTGTTAGTGTTAACTGGGGTGTTTGCATTACCTAGTGTTGATGTAAACAGGAATGAGTGCACGGCCCAGTGTTGAAGTAAACAGGAGTGTGTGCATTGCCCAGTGTTTAATGGAAACATGACTGTGCTCATTCCCAGTGTTGATGTAAACAGGAGTGTGAGCTTGTCCAGATTTGATGTAAACAGGAGTGTGTGCATTGCCCAACGTTGATGTAAACAGTAGTGTGTGCATTGCCCAGTGTTTAATGGAAACATGACTGTGCGCATTACCAGTGTTGCTGTAAACAGGAGTGTGTGCATTGCCCAGTGTTTAATGGAAACATGTCTGTGCGCATTACCAGTGTCGATGTAAACAGGAGCGTGTGCATTGCCCAGTGTTTAATTGAAACATGACTGTGCGCATTACCAGTGTTAATGTAAATAGGAGTGTGTGCATTGCCCAGTATTTAATGGAAACATGTCTGTGCGCATTACCAGTGTCGATGTAAACAGGAGCGTGTGCATTGCCCAGTGTTTAATTGAAACATGACTGTGCGCATTACCAGTGTTAATGTAAATAGGAGTGTGTGCATTGCCCAGTGTTTAATGGAAACATGACTGTGCGCATTACCAGTGTTGATGTAAACAGGAGCGTGTGCATTGCCCAGTGTTTAATGGAAACATGACTTTGCGCATTCCCAGTGTTAATGTAAATAGGAGTGTGTGCATTGCCCAGTATTGATTGAAACAAAAGTTTGTGCATTACCCGTTGTTAGTATAAAATGGGTTGTTTGCATTGCCCAGTTTTGATGTAAACAGGAGCGTGTGCATTACCAGTGTTGATGTAAACAGGAGTGAGTGCATTACCCAGTGTTGCTGTAAACAGGAGTGTGTGCATTGTCCAGCATTTAATGGAAACATGACTGTGCGCATTCCCAGTGTTGATGTAATCAGGGTTGTGAGAATTACCCAGTGTTGTTGTAAACTGGAGTGTGAGCTTTGCCCAGTGTTGATGTAAACAGGAGCGTGTGCATTGCCCAACGTTAATGTAAACAGGAGTGGGTGCATTGCCCAGTGTTGATTTAAACAGGAGTGTGTGTATTACCTGTTGTTAGTGTAAACTGGAGTGTGTGCATTGCCCACTGTTGATGTAAACAGGAGTGAGTGCATTGCCCACTGTTGATGTAAGTCGGAGTCTGTGCATTGCCCAGTGTTAATGTAAACAGGAGTGTCTGCATTGCCCAGTGTTTATGTAAATAGGAGACTGTGTATTGCCCAGTGTCGATGTATGCAGGAGTGAGTGCATTGCCCAGTTTTGATGTCAACAGGAGTGTGTGTATTGCCCAGCGTTTAATGGAAACATGACTGTTCGCATTCCCAGTGTTCATGTAAACAGGAGTGTGTGCATTGCCCAATATTGATTTAAACAGGAGTGTGTGCATTACCCATTGTTAGTGTTAACTGGGGTGTTTGCATTACCCAGCGTGGAAGTAAACAGGAATGAGTGCACGGCCCAGTTTTGATGTAAACAGGAGTGTGTGCATTGCCCATTGTTGATTTAAACAGGAGTGTGTGCATTGCCCAGTGTTTAATGGAAACATGACTGTGCTCATTCCCAGTGTTGATGTAAGCAGTGTTGTGAGAATTACCCAGTGTTGATGTAAACTGGAGTGTGAGCTTTGTCCAGATTTGATGTAAACAGGAGTGTGTGCATTGCCCAATGTTGATGTAAACAGGAGTGTGTGCTTTGCCTATTCTTGATGTAAACAGGAGTGAGTGCATTGCCCAGTGTTAATGTAAACAGGGGTGTGTGCATTGCCCAGTGTTTAATGGAAATATGACTGTTCGCATTACCAGTGTTGCTGTAAACAGGAGAGTGTGCATTACCCAGTGTTTAATGGAAACATGACTGTGCGCATTACCAGTGTCGATGTAAACAGGAGTGTGTGCATTGCCCAGTGTTTAATGGAAGCATGACTGTGCGCATTACCATTGTTGATGTAAATAGGAGCGTGTGCATTGCCCAGTGTTTAATTGAAACATGACTGTGCGCATTACCGGTGTTGCTGTAAACAGGAGTGTGTGCATTGCCCAGAGTTTAATGGAAACATGACTGTGCGCATTACCAGTGTTGATGTAAACAGGAGTGTGTGCATTGCCCAGTGTTTAATGGAAACATGACTGTGCGCATTACCAGTGTTGATGTAAACAGGAGTGTGTGCATTGCCCAGTGTTGATGTAAACAGGAGTGTGTGCATTGCCCAGTATTGATTGAAACAGGAGTTTGTGCATTACCCGTTGTTAGTATAAAATGGGGTGTTTGCATTGCCCAGTGTTGAGATAAACAGGAGTGTGTGCATTGCCCAGTTTTGATGTAAACAGGAGCGTGTGCATTACCAGTGTTGATGTAAACAGGAGTGAGTGCATTGCCCAGTGTTAATGTATACAGGGGTGTGTGCATTGCCCAGTGTTTAATGGAAACATGACTGTGCGCATTACCAGTGTTGATGTAAACAGGAGCGTGTGCATTGCCCAGTGTTTAATGGAAACATGACTGTGCGAATTACCAGTGTTGGTGTAAACAGGAGTGTGTGCATTGCCCAGTGTTTAATGGAAAGATGACAGTGCGCATTACCAGTGTTGATGTAATCAGGAGTGTGTGCATTGCCCAGTGTTTAATGGAAACATGACTGTGCGCATTCCCTGTGTTGATGTAAACAAGAGTTTGTGCATTACCCGTTGTTAGTATAAAATGGGGTGTTTGCATTGCCCAGTGTTGATGTAAACAGGAGTGTGTGCATTGCCCAGTTTTGATGTAAACAGGAGCGTGTGCATTGCCCAGTGTTTAATGGATACATGACTGTGCGCATTAACAGTGTTGCTGTAAACAGGAGTGTGTGCATTGCCCAGTGTTTAATGGAAACATGACTGTGCGCATTCCCAGTGTTGATTTAAACAGGAGTGTGTGCATTACCCAGTGTTGGTGTAAACAGGAGTTTGTGCATTACCCGTTGTTAGTATAAAATGGGGTGTTGGCATTGCCCAGTGTTGATATAAACATTAGTGTGTGCATTACCCAGTGTTGAATTAAACAGGAATGTGTGCATTACACAGTGCTGATGTAAACAGGAGTGAGTGCATTGCCCAGTGTTGATTTAAACAGGAGTGTGTGCATTACCCGTTGTTAGTGTTAACTGGAGTTTTTGCATTGCCCAGTGTTGATGTAAACAGGAATGTGTGCATTGCCCAGTGTTGATTTAAACAGTAGTGTGTGCATTACCCAGTGTTGATTTAAACAGGAGTGAGTGCATTGCCCACTGTCGATGTAAGCAGGAGTGAGTGCATTGCCCAGTTTTGATGTCAACAGGAGTGTGTGTATTGCCCAGCATTTAATGGAAACATGACTGTTCACATTCCCAGTGTTGATGTAAACAGGAGTGTGTGCATTGACCAATGTTGATTAAAACAGGAGTGTGTGCATTACCCGTTGTTAGTGTTAACTGGGGTGTTTGCATTACCTAGTGTTGATGTAAACAGGAATGAGTGCACGGCCCAGTGTTGAATTAAACAGGAGTGTGTGCATTGCCCAGTGTTTAATGGAAACATGACTGTGCTCATTCCCAGTGTTGATGTAAACAGGAGTGTGAGCTTGTCCAGATTTGATGTAAACAGGAGTGTGTGCATTGCCCAACGTTGATGTAAACAGTAGTGTGTGCATTGCCCAGTGTTTAATGGAAACATGACTGTGCGCATTACCAGTGTTGCTGTAAACAGGAGTGTGTGCATTGCCCAGTGTTTAATGGAAACATGTCTGTGCGCATTACCAGTGTCGATGTAAACAGGAGCGTGTGCATTGCCCAGTGTTTAATTGAAACATGACTGTGCGCATTACCAGTGTTGCTGTAAACAGGAGTGTGTGCATTGCCCAGCGTTTAATGGAAGCATGACTGTTCGCATTTCCAGTGTTGATGTAAACAGGAGTGTGTGCATTGCCCAATGTTGATTTAAACAGGAGTGTGTGCATTACCCGTTGTTAGTGTTAACTGGGGTGTTTGCATTACCCAGCGTGGAAGTAAACAGGAATGAGTGCATGGCCCAGTTTTGATGTAAACAGGAGTGTGTGCATTGCCCAATGTTGATGTAAACAGGAGTGTGTGCTTTGCCTATTCTTGATGTAAACAGGAGTGAGTGCATTGCCCAGTGTTAATGTAAACAGGGGTGTGTGCATTGCCCAGTGTTTAATGGAAATATGACTGTTCGCATTACCAGTGTTGCTGTAAACAGGAGAGTTTGCATTACCCAGTGTTTAATGGAAACATGACTGTGCGCATTACCAGTGTCGATGTAAACAGGAGTGTGTGCATTGCCCAGTGTTTAATGGAAGCATGACTGTGCGCATTACCATTGTTGATGTAAATAGGAGCGTGTGCATTGCCCAGTGTTTAATTGAAACATGACTGTGCGCATTACCGGTGTTGCTGTAAACAGGAGTGTGTGCATTGCCCAGAGTTTAATGGAAACATGACTGTGCGCATTACCAGTGTTGATGTAAACAGTAGTGTGTGCATTGCCCAGTGTTGATGTAAACAGGAGTGTGTGCATTGCCCAGTATTGATGTAAACAGGAGCGTGTGCATTACCAGTATTGATGTAAACAGGAGTGAATGCATTGCCCAGTGTTAATGTAAACAGGGGTGTGTGCATTGCCCAGTGTTTAATGGAAACATGACTGTGCGCATTACCAGTGTTGATGTAAACAGGAGCGTGTGCATTACCCAGTGTTTAATGGAAACATGACTGTGCGCATTACCAGTGTTGATGTAAACAGGAGTGTGTGCATTGCCCAGTGTTTAATGGAAACATGTCTGTGCGCATTACCAGTGTTGATGTAAACAGGAGTGTGTGCATTGCCCAGTGTTTAATGGAAACATGTCTGTGCGCATTACCAGTGTTGATGTAAACAGGAGTGTGTGCATTGCCCAGTGTTTAATGGAAGCATGACTGTGCGCATTACCAGTGTTGATGTAAATAGGAGCGTGTGCATTGCCCAGTGTTTAATGGAAACATGACTGTGCGCATTACCAGTGTTGATGTAAACAGGAGCGTGTGCATTGCCCAGTGTTTAATGGATACATGACTGTGCGCATTAACAGTGTTGCTGTAAACAGGAGTGTGTGCATTGCCCAGTGTTTAATGGAAACATGACTGTGCGCATTACCAGTGTTGATGTAAACAGGAGTGTGTGCATTGCCCAGTGTTTAATGGAAACATGACTGTGCGCATTCCCAGTGTTGATGTAAACAGGAGTTTGTGCATTACCCATTGTTAGTATAAAATGGGGTGTTTGCATTGCCCAGTGTTGATATTAACAGTAGTGTGTGCATTACCCCGTGTTGATTTAAACAGGAGTGTGTGCATTACCCAGTGTTGATGTAAACAGGAGTTTGTGCATTACCCTTTGTTAGTATAAAATGGGGTGTTGGCATTGCCCAGTGTTGATGTAAACAGTAGTGTGTGGATTACCCAGTGTTGAATTAAACAGGAATGTGTGCATTACCCAGTGTTGATGTAAACAGGAGTGTGTGCATTGCCCAGTGTTTAATGGAAACATGACTGTGCTCATTCCCAGTGTTGATGTAAACAGGAGTTTGTGCATTACCCATTGTTAGTATAAAATGGGGTGTTTGCATTGCCCAGTGTTGATATTAACAGTAGTGTGTGCATTACCCCGTGTTGATTTAAACAGGAGTGTGTGCATTACCCAGTGTTGATGTAAACAGGAGTTTGTGCATTACCCTTTGTTAGTATAAAATGGGGTGTTGGCATTGCCCAGTGTTGATGTAAACAGTAGTGTGTGCATTACCCAGTGTTGAATTAAACAGGAATGTGTGCATTACCCAGTGTTGATGTAAACAGGAGTCAGTGCATTGCCCAGTGTTGATTTAAACAGGAGTGTGTGCATTACCCGTTGTTAGTGTTAACTGGGGTTTTTGCATTGCCCAGTGTTGATGTAAACAGGAATGTGTGCATTGCCCAGTGTTGATTTAAACAGTAGTGTGTGCATTACCCAGTGTTGATTTAAACAGGAGTGAGTGCATTGCCCACTGTCGATGTAAGCAGGAGTGAGTGCATTGCCCAGTTTTGATGTCAACAGGAGTGTGTGTATTGCCCAGCATTTAATGGAAACATGACTGTTCACATTCCCAGTGTTGATGTAAACAGGAGTGTGTGCATTGACCAATGTTGATTTAAACAGGAGTGTGTGCATTACCCGTAGTTAGTGTTAACTGGGGTGTTTGCATTACCTAGTGTTGATGTAAACAGGAATGAGTGCACGGCCCAGTGTTGAAGTAAACAGGAGTGTGTGCATTGCCCAGTGTTTAATGGAAACATGACTGTGCTCATTCCCAGTGTTGATGTAAACAGGAGTGTGAGCTTGTCCAGATTTGATGTAAACAGGAGTGTGTGCATTGCCCAACGTTGATGTAAACAGGAGTGTGTGCATTGCCCAGTGTTGATGTAAACAGGAGTGTGTGCATTGCCCAGTATTGATTGAAACAGGAGTTTGTGCATTACCCGTTGTTAGTATAAAATGGGGTGTTTGCATTGCCCAGTGTTGAGATAAACAGGAGTGTGTGCATTGCCCAGTTTTGATGTAAACAGGAGCGTGTGCATTACCAGTGTTGATGTAAACAGGAGTGAATGCATTGCCCAGTGTTAATGTAAACAGGGGTGTGTGCATTGCCCAGTGTTTAATGGAAACATGACTGTGCGCATTACCAGTGTTGATGTAAACAGGAGCGTGTGCATTACCCAGTGTTTAATGGAAACATGACTGTGCGCATTACCAGTGTTGATGTAAACAGGAGTGTGTGCATTGCCCAGTGTTTAATGGAAGCATGACTGTGCGCATTACCAGTGTTGATGTAAATAGGAGCGTGTGCATTGCCCAGTGTTTAATTGAAACATGACTGTGCTCATTACCGGTGTTGCTGTAAACAGGAGTGTGTGCATTGCCCAGTGTTTAATGGAAACATGACTGTGCGCATTACCAGTGTTGATGTAAACAGGAGTGTGTGCATTGCCCAGTGTTGATGTAAACAGGAGTGTGTGCATTGCCCAGTATTGATTGAAACAGGAGTTTGTGCATTACCCGTTGTTAGTATAAAATGGGGTGTTTGCATTGCCCAGTGTTGAGATAAACAGGAGTGTGTGCATTGCCCAGTTTTGATGTAAACAGGAGCGTGTGCATTACCAGTGTTGATGTAAACAGGAGTGAGTGCATTGCCCAGTGTTAATGTAAACAGGGGTGTGTGCATTGCCCAGTGTTTAATGGAAACATGACTGTGCGCATTACCAGTGTTGATGTAAACAGGAGCGTGTGCATTGCCCAGTGTTTAATGGAAACATGACTGTGCGAATTACCAGTGTTGGTGTAAACAAGAGTGTGTGCATTGCCCAGTGTTTAATGGAAAGATGACAGTGCGCATTACCAGTGTTGATGTAATCAGGAGTGTGTGCATTGCCCAGTGTTTAATGGAAACATGACTGTGCGCATTCCCTGTGTTGATGTAAACAGGAGTTTGTGCATTACCCGTTGTTAGTATAAAATGGGGTGTTTGCATTGCCCAGTGTTGATGTAAACAGGAGTGTGTGCATTGCCCAGTTTTGATGTAAACAGGAGCGTGTGCATTGCCCAGTGTTTAATGGATATATGACTGTGCGCATTAACAGTGTTGCTGTAAACAGGAGTGTGTGCATTGCCCAGTGTTTAATGGAAACATGACTGTGCGCATTCCCAGTGTTGATGTAAACAGGAGTTTGTGCATTACCCATTGTTAGTATAAAATGGGGTGTTTGCATTGCCCAGTGTTGATATTAACAGTAGTGTGTGCATTACCCCGTGTTGATTTAAACAGGAGTGTGTGCATTACCCAGTGTTGATGTAAACAGGAGTTTGTGCATTACCCGTTGTTAGTATAAAATGGGGTGTTGGCATTGCCCAGTGTTGATATAAACAGTAGTGTGTGCATTACACAGTGTTGAATTAAACAGGAATGTGTGCATTACACAGTGCTGATGTAAACAGGAGTGAGTGCATTGCCCAGTGTTGATTTAAACAGGAGTGTGTGCATTACCCGTTGTTAGTGTTAACTGGGGTTTTTGCATTGCCCAGTGTTGATGTAAACAGGAATGTGTGCATTGCCCAGTGTTGATTTAAACAGTAGTGTGTGCATTACCCAGTGTTGATTTAAACAGGAGTGAGTGCATTGCCCACTGTCGATGTAAGCAGGAGTGAGTGCATTGCCCAGTTTTGATGTCAACAGGAGTGTGTGTATTGCCCAGCATTTAATGGAAACATGACTGTTCACATTCCCAGTGTTGATGTAAACAGGAGTGTGTGCATTGACCAATGTTGATTAAAACAGGAGTGTGTGCATTACCCGTTGTTAGTGTTAACTGGGGTGTTTGCATTACCTAGTGTTGATGTAAACAGGAATGAGTGCACGGCCCAGTGTTGAAGTAAACAGGAGTGTGTGCATTGCCCAGTGTTTAATGGAAACATGACTGTGCTCATTCCCAGTGTTGATGTAAACAGGAGTGTGAGCTTGTCCAGATTTGATGTAAACAGGAGTGTGTGCATTGCCCAACGTTGATGTAAACAGTAGTGTGTGCATTGCCCAGTGTTTAATGGAAACATGACTGTGCGCATTACCAGTGTTGCTGTAAACAGGAGTGTGTGCATTGCCCAGTGTTTAATGGAAACATGTCTGTGCGCATTACCAGTGTCGATGTAAACAGGAGCGTGTGCATTGCCCAGTGTTTAATTGAAACATGACTGTGCGCATTACCAGTGTTGCTGTAAACAGGAGTGTGTGCATTGCCCAGCGTTTAATGGAAGCATGACTGTTCGCATTTCCAGTGTTGATGTAAACAGGAGTGTGTGCATTGCCCAATGTTGATTTAAACAGGAGTGTGTGCATTACCCGTTGTTAGTGTTAACTGGGGTGTTTGCATTACCCAGTGTTGAAGTAAACAGGAATGAGTGCACGGCCCAGTTTTGATGTAAACAGGAGTGTGTGCATTGCCCAGTGTTTAATGGAAACATGACTGTGCTCATTCCCAGTGTTGATGTAAGCAGTGTTGTGAGAATTACCCAGTGTTGATGTAAACTGGAGTGTGAGCTTTGTCCAGATTTGATGTAAACAGGAGTGTGTGCATTGCCCAACGTTGATGTAAACAGGAGTGTGAGCTTGTCCAGATTTGATGTAAACAGCAGTGTGTGCATTGCCCAATGTTGATGTAAACAGTAGTGTGTGCATTGCCCAGTGTTTAATGGAAACATGACTGTGCGCATTACCAGTGTTGCTGTAAACAGGAGTGTGTGCATTGCCCAGTGTTTAATGGAAACATGACTGTGCGCATTACCAGTGTTGATGTAAACAGGAGTGTGTGCATTGCCCAGTGTTTAATGGAAACATGACTGTGCGCATTACCAGTGTTGATGTAAACAGGAGCGTGTGCATTGCCCAGTGTTTAATTGAAACATGACTGTGCGCATTACCAGTGTTGCTGTAAACAGGAGCGTGTGCATTGCCCAGTGTTTAATGGAAACATGACTGTGCGCATTACCAGTGTTGATGTAAACAGGAGCGTTTGCATTGCCCAGTGTTTAATTGAAACATGACTGTGCGCATTACCAGTGTTGATGTAAACAGGAGTGTGTGCATTGCCCAGTGTTTAATGGAAGCATGACTGTGCTCATTACCAGTGTTGATGTAAACAGGAGCGTGTGCATTGCCCAGTGTTTAATTGAAACATGACTGTGCGCATTACCGGTGTTGCTGTAAACAGGAGTGTGTGCATTGCCCAGTGTCCAATGGAAACATGACTGTGCGCATTACCAGTGTTGCTGTAAACAGGAGAGTGTGCATTGCCCAGTGTTTAATGGAAACATGACTGTGCGCATCACCAGTGTTGATGTAAACAGGAGTGTGTGCATTACCCGTTGTTAGTATAAAATGGGGTGTTGGCATTGCCCAGTGTTGATATAAACAGTAGTGTGTGCATTACCCAGTGTTGAATTAAACAGGAGTGAGTGCATTGCCCAGTGTTGATTTAAACAGGAGTGTGTGCATTACCCGTTGTTAGTGTTAACTGGGGTTTTTGCATTGCCCAGTGTTGATGTAAACAGGAATGTGTGCATTGCCCAGTGTTGATTTAAACAGTAGTGTGTGCATTACCCAGTGTTGATTTAAACAGGAGTGAGTGCATTGCCCACTGTCGATGTAAGCAGGAGTGAGTGCATTGCCCAGTTTTGATGTCAACAGGAGTGTGTGTATTGCCCAGCATTTAATGGAAACATGACTGTTCACATTCCCAGTGTTGATGTAAACAGGAGTGTGTGCATTGACCAATGTTGATTTAAACAGGAGTGTGTGCATTACCCGTTGTTAGTGTTAACTGGGGTGTTTGCATTACCTAGTGTTGATGTAAACAGGAATGAGTGCACGGCCCAGTGTTGAAGTAAACAGGAGTGTGTGCATTGCCCAGTGTTTAATGGAAACATGACTGTGCTCATTCCCAGTGTTGATGTAAACAGGAGTGTGAGCTTGTCCAGATTTGATGTAAACAGGAGTGTGTGCATTGCCCAACGTTGATGTAAACAGTAGTGTGTGCATTGCCCAGTGTTTAATGGAAACATGACTGTGCGCATTACCAGTGTTGCTGTAAACAGGAGTGTGTGCATTGCCCAGTGTTTAATGGAAACATGTCTGTGCGCATTACCAGTGTTGATGTAAACAGGAGCGTGTGCATTGCCCAGTGTTTAATTGAAACATGACTGTGCGCATTACCAGTGTTGCTGTAAACAGGAGTGTGTGCATTGCCCAGTGTTTAATGGAAACATGACTGTGCGCATACTCAGTGTTGATGTAAACAGGAGAGTGTGCATTGCCCAGTGTTTAATTGAAACATGACTGTGCGCATTACCGGTGTTGCTGTAAACAGGAGTGTGTGCATTGCCCAGTGTTTAATGGAAACATGACTGTGCGCATTCGCAGTGTTAATGTAAACAGGAGTGTGTGCATTGCCCAGTGTTGATTGAAACAGGAGTTTGTGCATTACCCGTTGTTAGTATAAAATGGGGTGTTTGCATTGCCCAGTTTTGATGTTAAAAGGAGCGTGTGCATTACCAGTGTTGATGTAAACAGGAGTGAGTGCATTGCCCAGTGTTAATGTAAACAGGAGTGTGAGCTTGTCCAGATTTGATGAAAACAGGAGTGTGTGCATTGCCCAACGTTGATGAAAACAGTAGTGTGTGCATTGCCCAGTGTTTAATGGAAACATGACTGTGCGCATTACCAGTGTTGCTGTAAACAGGAGTATGTGCATTGCCCAGTGTTTAATGGAAACATGACTGTGCGCATTACCAGTGTTGATGTAAACAGGAGTGTGTGCATTGCCCAGTGTTTAATGGAAACATGACTGTGCGCATTACCAGTGTTGATGTGAACAGGAGCGTGTGTATTGCCCAGTGTTTAATGGAAACATGACTGTGTGCATTACCAGTGTTGCTGTAAACAGGAGTGTGTGCATTGCCCAGTGTTTAATTGAAACATGACTGTGCGCATTACCAGTGTTGCTGTAAACAGGAGTGTGTGCATTGCCCAGTGTTTAATTGAAACATGACTGTGCGCATTACCAGTGTTGATGTAAACAGGAGTGTGTGCATTGCCCAGTGTTGATTTAAACAGGAGTGTGTGCATTACCCGTTGTTAGTGTTAACTGGGGTGTTTGCATTACCTAGTGTTGATGTAAACAGGAATGAGTGCACGGCCCAGTGTTGAAGTAAACAGGAGTGTGTGCATTGCCCAGTGTTTAATGGAAACATGACTGTGCTCATTCCCAGTGTTGATGTAAACAGGAGTGTGAGCTTGTCCAGATTTGATGTAAACAGGAGTGTGTGCATTGCCCAACGTTGATGTAAACAGTAGTGTGTGCATTGCCCAGTGTTTAATGGAAACATGACTGTGCGCATTACCAGTGTTGCTGTAAACAGGAGTGTGTGCATTGCCCAGTGTTTAATGGAAACATGACTGTGCGCATTACCAGTGTTGATGTAAACAGGAGTGTGTGCATTGCCCAGTGTTTAATGGAAACATGTCTGTGCGCATTACCAGTGTTGATGTAAACAGGAGCGTGTGCATTGCCCAGTGTTTAATTGAAACATGACTGTGCGCATTACCAGTGTTGCTGTAAACAGGAGTGTGTGCATTGCCCAGTGTTTAATGGAAACATGACTGTGCGCATTACCAGTGTTGATGTAAACGGGAGTGTGTGCATTGCCCAGTGTTAATGTAAACAGGAGTGTGTGCATTGCCCAGTATTGATTGAAACAGGAGTTTGTGCATTACCCGTTGTTAGTATAAAATGGGGTGTTTGCATTGCCCAGTGTTGATATAAACAGGAGTGTGTGCATTGCCCAGTTTTGATGTAAACAGGAGCGTGTGCATTACCAGTGTTAATGTAATCAGGAGTGAGTGCATTGCCCAGTGTTAATGTAAACAGGGGTGTGTGCATTGCCCAGTGTTTAATGGAAACATGACTTTGCGCATTCCCTGTGTTGATGTAAACAGGAGCGTGTGCATTACCCAGTGTTAATGTAAACAGGAGTGTGAGCTTGTCCAGATTTGATGAAAACAGGAGTGTGTGCATTGCCCAACGTTGATGAAAACAGTAGTGTGTGCATTGCCCAGTGTTTAATGGAAACATGACTGTGCGCATTACCAGTGTTGCTGTAAACAGGAGTATGTGCATTGCCCAGTGTTTAATGGAAACATGACTGTGCGCATTACCAGTGTTGATGTAAACAGGAGTGTGTGCATTGCCCAGTGTTTAATGGAAACATGACTGTGCGCATTACCAGTGTTGATGTAAACAGGAGCGTGTGTATTGCCCAGTGTTTAATGGAAACATGACTGTGCGCATTACCAGTGTTGCTGTAAACAGGAGTGTGTGCATTGCCCAGTGTTTAATTGAAACATGACTGTGCGCATTACCAGTGTTGCTGTAAACAGGAGTGTGTGCATTGCCCAGTGTTTAATTGAAACATGACTGTGCGCATTACCAGTGTTGATGTAAACAGGAGTGTGTGCATTGCCCAGTGTTGATTTAAACAGGAGTGTGTGCATTACCCGTTGTTAGTGTTAACTGGGGTGTTTGCATTACCTAGTGTTGATGTAAACAGGAATGAGTGCACGGCCCAGTGTTGAAGTAAACAGGAGTGTGTGCATTGCCCAGTGTTTAATGGAAACATGACTGTGCGCATTACCAGTGTTGATGTAAACAGGAGTGTGTGCATTGCCCAGTGTTTAATGGAAACATGTCTGTGCGCATTACCAGTGTTGAGGTAAACAGGAGCGTGTGCATTGCCCAGTGTTTAATTGAAACATGACTGTGCGCATTACCAGTGTTGCTGTAAACAGGAGTGTGTGCATTGCCCAGTGTTTAATGGAAACATGACTGTGCTCATTACCAGTGTTGATATAAACGGGAGTGTGTGCATTGCCCAGTGTTAATGTAAACAGGAGTGTGTGCATTGCCCAGTATTGATTGAAACAGGAGTTTGTGCATTACCCGTTGTTAGTATAAAATGGGGTGTTTGCATTGCCCAGTGTTGATATAAACAGGAGTGAGTGCATTGCCCAGTGTTAATGTAAACAGGGGTGTGTGCATTGCCCAGTGTTTAATGGAAACATGACTGTGCGCATTACCAGTGTTGATGTAAACAGGAGCGTGTGCATTGCCCAGTGTTTAATGGAAACATGACTGTGCGAATTACCAGTGTTGGTGTAAACAGGAGTGTGTGCATTGCCCAGTGTTTAATGGAAAGATGACAGTGCGCATTACCAGTGTTGATGTAATCAGGAGTGTGTGCATTGCCCAGTGTTTAATGGAAACATGACTGTGCGCATTCCCTGTGTTGATGTAAACAGGAGTTTGTGCATTACCCGTTGTTAGTATAAAATGGGGTGTTTGCATTGCCCAGTGTTGATATTAACAGTAGTGTGTGCATTACCCCGTGTTGATTTAAACAGGAGTGTGTGCATTACCCAGTGTTGATGTAAACAGGAGTTTGTGCATTACCCGTTGTTAGTATAAAATGGGGTGTTGGCATTGCCCAGTGTTGATATAAACAGTAGTGTGTGCATTACCCAGTGTTGAATTAAACAGGAATGTGTGCATTACACAGTGCTGATGGAAACAGGAGTGAGTGCATTGCCCAGTGTCGATTTAAACAGGAGTGTGTGCATTACCCGTTGTTAGTGTTAACTGGGGTTTTTGCATTGCCCAGTGTTGATGTAAACAGGAATGTGTGCATTGCCCAGTGTTGATTTAAACAGTAGTGTGTGCATTACCCAGTGTTGATTTAAACAGGAGTGAGTGCATTGCCCACTGTCGATGTAAGCAGGAGTGAGTGCATTGCCCAGTTTTGATGTCAACAGGAGTGTGTGTATTGCCCAGCATTTAATGGAAACATGACTGTTCACATTCCCAGTGTTGATGTAAACAGGAGTGTGTGCATTGACCAATGTTGATTAAAACAGGAGTGTGTGCATTACCCGTTGTTAGTGTTAACTGGGGTGTTTGCATTACCTAGTGTTGATGTAAACAGGAATGAGTGCACGGCCCAGTGTTGAAGTAAACAGGAGTGTGTGCATTGCCCAGTGTTTAATGGAAACATGACTGTGCTCATTCCCAGTGTTGATGTAAACAGGAGTGTGAGCTTGTCCAGATTTGATGTAAACAGGAGTGTGTGCATTGCCCAACGTTGATGTAAACAGTAGTGTGTGCATTGCCCAGTGTTTAATGGAAACATGACTGTGCGCATTACCAGTGTTGCTGTAAACAGGAGTGTGTGCATTGCCCAGTGTTTAATGGAAACATGTCTGTGCGCATTACCAGTGTCGATGTAAACAGGAGCGTGTGCATTGCCCAGTGTTTAATTGAAACATGACTGTGCGCATTACCAGTGTTGCTGTAAACAGGAGTGTGTGCATTGCCCAGCGTTTAATGGAAGCATGACTGTTCGCATTTCCAGTGTTGATGTAAACAGGAGTGTGTGCATTGCCCAATGTTGATTTAAACAGGAGTGTGTGCATTACCCGTTGTTAGTGTTAACTGGGGTGTTTGCATTACCCAGTGTTGAAGTAAACAGGAATGAGTGCACGGCCCAGTTTTGATGTAAACAGGAGTGTGTGCATTGCCCAGTGTTTAATGGAAACATGACTGTGCTCATTCCCAGTGTTGATGTAAGCAGTGTTGTGAGAATTACCCAGTGTTGATGTAAACTGGAGTGTGAGCTTTGTCCAGATTTGATGTAAACAGGAGTGTGTGCATTGCCCAACGTTGATGTAAACAGGAGTGTGAGCTTGTCCAGATTTGATGTAAACAGCAGTGTGTGCATTGCCCAATGTTGATGTAAACAGTAGTGTGTGCATTGCCCAGTGTTTAATGGAAACATGACTGTGCGCATTACCAGTGTTGCTGTAAACAGGAGTGTGTGCATTGCCCAGTGTTTAATGGAAACATGACTGTGCGCATTACCAGTGTTGATGTAAACAGGAGTGTGTGCATTGCCCAGTGTTTAATGGAAACATGACTGTGCGCATTACCAGTGTTGATGTAAACAGGAGCGTGTGCATTGCCCAGTGTTTAATTGAAACATGACTGTGCGCATTACCAGTGTTGCTGTAAACAGGAGCGTGTGCATTGCCCAGTGTTTAATGGAAACATGACTGTGCGCATTACCAGTGTTGATGTAAACAGGAGCGTTTGCATTGCCCAGTGTTTAATTGAAACATGACTGTGCACATTACCAGTGTTGATGTAAACAGGAGTGTGTGCATTGCCCAGTGTTTAATGGAAGCATGACTGTGCTCATTACCAGTGTTGATGTAAACAGGAGCGTGTGCATTGCCCAGTGTTTAATTGAAACATGACTGTGCGCATTACCGGTGTTGCTGTAAACAGGAGTGTGTGCATTGCCCAGTGTCCAATGGAAACATGACTGTGCGCATTACCAGTGTTGCTGTAAACAGGAGAGTGTGCATTGCCCAGTGTTTAATGGAAACATGACTGTGCGCATCACCAGTGTTGATGTAAACAGGAGTGTGTGCATTACCCGTTGTTAGTATAAAATGGGGTGTTGGCATTGCCCAGTGTTGATATAAACAGTAGTGTGTGCATTACCCAGTGTTGAATTAAACAGGAGTGAGTGCATTGCCCAGTGTTGATTTAAACAGGAGTGTGTGCATTACCCGTTGTTAGTGTTAACTGGGGTTTTTGCATTGCCCAGTGTTGATGTAAACAGGAATGTGTGCATTGCCCAGTGTTGATTTAAACAGTAGTGTGTGCATTACCCAGTGTTGATTTAAACAGGAGTGAGTGCATTGCCCACTGTCGATGTAAGCAGGAGTGAGTGCATTGCCCAGTTTTGATGTCAACAGGAGTGTGTGTATTGCCCAGCATTTAATGGAAACATGACTGTTCACATTCCCAGTGTTGATGTAAACAGGAGTGTGTGCATTGACCAATGTTGATTTAAACAGGAGTGTGTGCATTACCCGTTGTTAGTGTTAACTGGGGTGTTTGCATTACCTAGTGTTGATGTAAACAGGAATGAGTGCACGGCCCAGTGTTGAAGTAAACAGGAGTGTGTGCATTGCCCAGTGTTTAATGGAAACATGACTGTGCTCATTCCCAGTGTTGATGTAAACAGGAGTGTGAGCTTGTCCAGATTTGATGTAAACAGGAGTGTGTGCATTGCCCAACGTTGATGTAAACAGTAGTGTGTGCATTGCCCAGTGTTTAATGGAAACATGACTGTGCGCATTACCAGTGTTGCTGTAAACAGGAGTGTGTGCATTGCCCAGTGTTTAATGGAAACATGTCTGTGCGCATTACCAGTGTTGATGTAAACAGGAGCGTGTGCATTGCCCAGTGTTTAATTGAAACATGACTGTGCGCATTACCAGTGTTGCTGTAAACAGGAGTGTGTGCATTGCCCAGTGTTTAATGGAAACATGACTGTGCGCATACTCAGTGTTGATGTAAACAGGAGAGTGTGCATTGCCCAGTGTTTAATTGAAACATGACTGTGCGCATTACCGGTGTTGCTGTAAACAGGAGTGTGTGCATTGCCCAGTGTTTAATGGAAACATGACTGTGCGCATTCCCAGTGTTAATGTAAACAGGAGTGTGTGCATTGCCCAGTGTTGATTGAAACAGGAGTTTGTGCATTACCCGTTGTTAGTATAAAATGGGGTGTTTGCATTGCCCAGTTTTGATGTTAAAAGGAGCGTGTGCATTACCAGTGTTGATGTAAACAGGAGTGAGTGCATTGCCCAGTGTTAATGTAAACAGGAGTGTGAGCTTGTCCAGATTTGATGAAAACAGGAGTGTGTGCATTGCCCAACGTTGATGAAAACAGTAGTGTGTGCATTGCCCAGTGTTTAATGGAAACATGACTGTGCGCATTACCAGTGTTGCTGTAAACAGGAGTATGTGCATTGCCCAGTGTTTAATGGAAACATGACTGTGCGCATTACCAGTGTTGATGTAAACAGGAGCGTGTGCATTGCCCAGTGTTTAATGGAAACATGACTGTGCGCATTACCAGTGTTGATGTAAACAGGAGCGTGTGTATTGCCCAGTGTTTAATGGAAACATGACTGTGCGCATTACCAGTGTTGCTGTAAACAGGAGTGTGTGCATTGCCCAGTGTTTAATTGAAACATGACTGTGCGCATTACCAGTGTTGCTGTAAACAGGAGTGTGTGCATTGCCCAGTGTTTAATTGAAACATGACTGTGCGCATTACCAGTGTTGATGTAAACAGGAGTGTGTGCATTGCCCAGTGTTGATTTAAACAGGAGTGTGTGCATTACCCGTTGTTAGTGTTAACTGGGGTGTTTGCATTACCTAGTGTTGATGTAAACAGGAATGAGTGCACGGCCCAGTGTTGAAGTAAACAGGAGTGTGTGCATTGCCCAGTGTTTAATGGAAACATGACTGTGCTCATTCCCAGTGTTGATGTAAACAGGAGTGTGAGCTTGTCCAGATTTGATGTAAACAGGAGTGTGTGCATTGCCCAACGTTGATGTAAACAGTAGTGTGTGCATTGCCCAGTGTTTAATGGAAACATGACTGTGCGCATTACCAGTGTTGCTGTAAACAGGAGTGTGTGCATTGCCCAGTGTTTAATGGAAACATGACTGTGCGCATTACCAGTGTTGATGTAAACAGGAGTGTGTGCATTGCCCAGTGTTTAATGGAAACATGTCTGTGCGCATTACCAGTGTTGATGTAAACAGGAGCGTGTGCATTGCCCAGTGTTTAATTGAAACATGACTGTGCGCATTACCAGTGTTGCTGTAAACAGGAGTGTGTGCATTGCCCAGTGTTTAATGGAAACATGACTGTGCGCATTACCAGTGTTGATGTAAACGGGAGTGTGTGCATTGCCCAGTGTTAATGTAAACAGGAGTGTGTGCATTGCCCAGTATTGATTGAAACAGGAGTTTGTGCATTACCCGTTGTTAGTATAAAATGGGGTGTTTGCATTGCCCAGTGTTGATATAAACAGGAGTGTGTGCATTGCCCAGTTTTGATGTAAACAGGAGCGTGTGCATTACCAGTGTTAATGTAATCAGGAGTGAGTGCATTGCCCAGTGTTAATGTAAACAGGGGTGTGTGCATTGCCCAGTGTTTAATGGAAACATGTCTTTGCGCATTCCCTGTGTTGATGTAAACAGGAGCGTGTGCATTACCCAGTGTTAATGTAAACAGGAGTGTGAGCTTGTCCAGATTTGATGAAAACAGGAGTGTGTGCATTGCCCAACGTTGATGAAAACAGTAGTGTGTGCATTGCCCAGTGTTTAATGGAAACATGACTGTGCGCATTACCAGTGTTGCTGTAAACAGGAGTATGTGCATTGCCCAGTGTTTAATGGAAACATGACTGTGCGCATTACCAGTGTTGATGTAAACAGGAGTGTGTGCATTGCCCAGTGTTTAATGGAAACATGACTGTGCGCATTACCAGTGTTGATGTAAACAGGAGCGTGTGTATTGCCCAGTGTTTAATGGAAACATGACTGTGCGCATTACCAGTGTTGCTGTAAACAGGAGTGTGTGCATTGCCCAGTGTTTAATTGAAACATGACTGTGCGCATTACCAGTGTTGCTGTAAACAGGAGTGTGTGCATTGCCCAGTGTTTAATTGAAACATGACTGTGCGCATTACCAGTGTTGATGTAAACAGGAGTGTGTGCATTGCCCAGTGTTGATTTAAACAGGAATGTGTGCATTACCCGTTGTTAGTGTTAACTGGGGTGTTTGCATTACCTAGTGTTGATGTAAACAGGAATGAGTGCACGGCCCAGTGTTGAAGTAAACAGGAGTGTGTGCATTGCCCAGTGTTTAATGGAAACATGACTGTGCTCATTCCCAGTGTTGATGTAAACAGGAGTGTGAGCTTGTCCAGATTTGATGTAAACAGGAGTGTGTGCATTGCCCAACGTTGATGTAAACAGTAGTGTGTGCATTGCCCAGTGTTTAATGGAAACATGACTGTGCGCATTACCAGTGTTGCTGTAAACAGGAGTGTGTGCATTGCCCAGTGTTTAATGGAAACATGACTGTGCGCATTACCAGTGTTGATGTAAACAGGAGTGTGTGCATTGCCCAGTGTTTAATGGAAACATGTCTGTGCGCATTACCAGTGTTGAGGAAAACAGGAGCGTGTGCATTGCCCAGTGTTTAATTGAAACATGACTGTGCGCATTACCAGTGTTGCTGTAAACAGGAGTGTGTGCATTGCCCAGTGTTTAATGGAAACATGACTGTGCACATTACCAGTGTTGATGTAAACGGGAGTGTGTGCATTGCCCAGTGTTAATGTAAACAGGAGTGTGTGCATTGCCCAGTATTGATTGAAACAGGAGTTTGTGCATTACCCGTTGTTAGTATAAAATGGGGTGTTTGCATTGCCCAGTGTTGATATAAACAGGAGTGTGTGCATTGCCCAGTTTTGATGTAAACAGGAGCGTGTGCATTACCAGTGTTAATGTAATCTGGAGTGAGTGCATTGCCCAGTGTTAATGTAAACAGGGGTGTGTGCATTGCCCAGTGTTTAATGGAAACATGACTTTGCGCATTCCCTGTGTTGATGTAAACAGGAGTTTGTGCATTACCCGTTGTTAGTATAAAATGGGGTGTTTGCATTGCCCAGTGTTGATATAAACAGGAGTGAGTGCATTGCCCAGTTTTGATGTAAAGAGGAGCGTGCGCATTGCCCAGTGTTTAATGGAAACATGACTGTGCGCATTACCAATGTTGCTGTAAACAGGAGTGTGTGCATTGCCCAGCGTTTAATGGAAGCATGACTGTTCGCATTTCCAGTGTTGATGTAAACAGGAGTGTGTGCATTGCCCAATGTTGATTTAAACAGGAGTGAGTGCATTACCCGTTGTTAGTGTTAACTGGGGTGTTTGCATTACCCAGTGTTGATGTAAACAGGAATGAGTGCACGGCCCAGTTTTGATGTAAACAGGAGTGTGTGCATTGCCCAGTGTTTAATGGAAACATGACTGTGCTCATTCCCAGTGTTGATGTAAACAGGAGTGTGAGCTTGTCCAGATTTGATGTAAACAGGAGTGTGTGCATTGCCCAACGTTGATGTAAACAGTAGTGTGTGCATTGCCCAGTGTTTAATGGAAACATGACTGTGCGCATTACCAGTGTTGCTGTAAACAGGAGTGTGTGCATTGCCCAGTGTTTAATGGAAACATGACTGTGCGCATTACCAGTGTTGATGTAAACAGGAGTGTGTGCATTGCCCAGTGTTTAATGGAAACATGTCTGTGCGCATTACCAGTGTTGAGGTAAACAGGAGCGTGTGCATTGCCCAGTGTTTAATTGAAACATGACTGTGCGCATTACCAGTGTTGCTGTAAACAGGAGTGTGTGCATTGCCCAGTGTTTAATGGAAACATGACTGTGCGCATTACCAGTGTTGATGTAAACGGGAGTGTGTGCATTGCCCAGTGTTAATGTAAACAGGAGTGTGTGCATTGCCCAGTATTGATTGAAACAGGAGTTTGTGCATTACCCGTTGTTAGTATAAAATGGGGTGTTTGCATTGCCCAGTGTTGATATAAACAGGAGTGTGTGCATTGCCCAGTTTTGATGTAAACAGGAGCGTGTGCATTACCAGTGTTAATGTAATCAGGAGTGAGTGCATTGCCCAGTGTTAATGTAAACAGGGGTGTGTGCATTGCCCAGTGTTTAATGGAAACATGACTTTGCGCATTCCCTGTGTTGATGTAAACAGGAGTTTGTGCATTACCCGTTGTTAGTATAAAATGGGGTGTTTGCATTGCCCAGTGTTGATATAAACAGGAGTGAGTGCATTGCCCAGTTTTGATGTAAAGAGGAGCGTGCGCATTGCCCAGTGTTTAATGGAAACATGACTGTGCGCATTACCAATGTTGCTGTAAACAGGAGTGTGTGCATTGCCCAGCGTTTAATGGAAGCATGACTGTTCGCATTTCCAGTGTTGATATAAACAGGAGTGTGTGCATTGCCCAATGTTGATTTAAACAGGAGTGAGTGCATTACCCGTTGTTAGTGTTAACTGGGGTGTTTGCATTACCCAGTGTTGATGTAAACAGGAATGAGTGCACGGCCCAGTTTTGATGTAAACAGGAGTGTGTGCATTGCCCAGTGTTTAATGGAAACATGACTGTGCTCATTCCCAGTGTTGATGTAAGCAGTGGTGTGAGAATTACCCAGTGTTGATGTAAACTGGAGTGTGAGCTTTGTCCAGATTTGATGTAAACAGGAGTGTGTGCATTGCCCAACGTTGATGTAAACAGTAGTGTGTGCATTGCCCAGTGTTTAATGGAAACATGACTGTGCGCATTACCAGTGTTGCTGTAAACAGGAGTGTGTGCATTGCCCAGTGTTTAATGGAAACATGACTGTGCGCATTACCAGTGTTGATGTAAACAGGAGTGTGTGCATTGCCCAGTGTTTAATGGAAACATGTCTGTGCGCATTACCAGTGTTGATGTAAACAGGAGCGTGTGCATTGCCCAGTGTTTAATTGAAACATGACTGTGCGCATTACCAGTGTTGCTGTAAACAGGAGTGTGTGCATTGCCCAGTGTTTAATGGAAACATGACTGTGCGCATTACCAGTGTTGATGTAAACGGGAGTGTGTGCATTGCCCAGTGTTAATGTAAACAGGAGTGTGTGCATTGCCCAGTATTGATTGAAACAGGAGTTTGTGCATTACCCGTTGTTAGTATAAAATGGGGTGTTTGCATTGCCCAGTGTTGATATAAACAGGAGTGTGTGCATTGCCCAGTTTTGATGTAAACAGGAGCGTGTGCATTACCAGTGTTAATGTAATCAGGAGTGAGTGCATTGCCCAGTGTTAATGTAAACAGGGGTGTGTGCATTGCCCAGTGTTTAATGGAAACATGACTTTGCGCATTCCCTGTGTTGATGTAAACAGGAGCGTGTGCATTACCCAGTGTTAATGTAAACAGGAGTGTGAGCTTGTCCAGATTTGATGAAAACAGGAGTGTGTGCATTGCCCAACGTTGATGAAAACAGTAGTGTGTGCATTGCCCAGTGTTTAATGGAAACATGACTGTGCGCATTACCAGTGTTGCTGTAAACAGGAGTATGTGCATTGCCCAGTGTTTAATGGAAACATGACTGTGCGCATTACCAGTGTTGATGTAAACAGTAGTGTGTGCATTGCCCAGTGTTTAATGGAAACATGACTGTGCGCATTACCAGTGTTGCTGTAAACAGGAGTGTGTGCATTGCCCAGTGTTTAATGGAAACATGACTGTGCGCATTACCAGTGTTGATGTAAACAGGAGTGTGTGCATTGCCCAGTGTTTAATGGAAACATGTCTGTGCGCATTACCAGTGTTGAGGAAAACAGGAGCGTGTGCATTGCCCAGTGTTTAATTGAAACATGACTGTGCGCATTACCAGTGTTGCTGTAAACAGGAGTGTGTGCATTGCCCAGTGTTTAATGGAAACATGACTGTGCACATTACCAGTGTTGATGTAAACGGGAGTGTGTGCATTGCCCAGTGTTAATGTAAACAGGAGTGTGTGCATTGCCCAGTATTGATTGAAACAGGAGTTTGTGCATTACCCGTTGTTAGTATAAAATGGGGTGTTTGCATTGCCCAGTGTTGATATAAACAGGAGTGTGTGCATTGCCCAGTTTTGATGTAAACAGGAGCGTGTGCATTACCAGTGTTAATGTAATCAGGAGTGAGTGCATTGCCCAGTGTTAATGTAAACAGGGGTGTGTGCATTGCCCAGTGTTTAATGGAAACATGACTTTGCGCATTCCCTGTGTTGATGTAAACAGGAGTTTGTGCATTACCCGTTGTTAGTATAAAATGGGGTGTTTGCATTGCCCAGTGTTGATATAAACAGGAGTGAGTGCATTGCCCAGTTTTGATGTAAAGAGGAGCGTGCGCATTGCCCAGTGTTTAATGGAAACATGACTGTGCGCATTACCAATGTTGCTGTAAACAGGAGTGTGTGCATTGCCCAGCGTTTAATGGAAGCATGACTGTTCGCATTTCCAGTGTTGATGTAAACAGGAGTGTGTGCATTGCCCAATGTTGATTTAAACAGGAGTGAGTGCATTACCCGTTGTTAGTGTTAACTGGGGTGTTTGCATTACCCAGTGTTGATGTAAACAGGAATGAGTGCACGGCCCAGTTTTGATGTAAACAGGAGTGTGTGCATTGCCCAGTGTTTAATGGAAACATGACTGTGCTCATTCCCAGTGTTGATGTAAACAGGAGTGTGAGCTTGTCCAGATTTGATGTAAACAGGAGTGTGTGCATTGCCCAACGTTGATGTAAACAGTAGTGTGTGCATTGCCCAGTGTTTAATGGAAACATGACTGTGCGCATTACCAGTGTTGCTGTAAACAGGAGTGTGTGCATTGCCCAGTGTTTAATGGAAACATGACTGTGCGCATTACCAGTGTTGATGTAAACAGGAGTGTGTGCATTGCCCAGTGTTTAATGGAAACATGTCTGTGCGCATTACCAGTGTTGAGGTAAACAGGAGCGTGTGCATTGCCCAGTGTTTAATTGAAACATGACTGTGCGCATTACCAGTGTTGCTGTAAACAGGAGTGTGTGCATTGCCCAGTGTTTAATGGAAACATGACTGTGCGCATTACCAGTGTTGATGTAAACGGGAGTGTGTGCATTGCCCAGTGTTAATGTAAACAGGAGTGTGTGCATTGCCCAGTATTGATTGAAACAGGAGTTTGTGCATTACCCGTTGTTAGTATAAAATGGGGTGTTTGCATTGCCCAGTGTTGATATAAACAGGAGTGTGTGCATTGCCCAGTTTTGATGTAAACAGGAGCGTGTGCATTACCAGTGTTAATGTAATCAGGAGTGAGTGCATTGCCCAGTGTTAATGTAAACAGGGGTGTGTGCATTGCCCAGTGTTTAATGGAAACATGACTTTGCGCATTCCCTGTGTTGATGTAAACAGGAGTTTGTGCATTACCCGTTGTTAGTATAAAATGGGGTGTTTGCATTGCCCAGTGTTGATATAAACAGGAGTGAGTGCATTGCCCAGTTTTGATGTAAAGAGGAGCGTGCGCATTGCCCAGTGTTTAATGGAAACATGACTGTGCGCATTACCAATGTTGCTGTAAACAGGAGTGTGTGCATTGCCCAGCGTTTAATGGAAGCATGACTGTTCGCATTTCCAGTGTTGATATAAACAGGAGTGTGTGCATTGCCCAATGTTGATTTAAACAGGAGTGAGTGCATTACCCGTTGTTAGTGTTAACTGGGGTGTTTGCATTACCCAGTGTTGATGTAAACAGGAATGAGTGCACGGCCCAGTTTTGATGTAAACAGGAGTGTGTGCATTGCCCAGTGTTTAATGGAAACATGACTGTGCTCATTCCCAGTGTTGATGTAAGCAGTGTTGTGAGAATTACCCAGTGTTGATGTAAACTGGAGTGTGAGCTTTGTCCAGATTTGATGTAAACAGGAGTGTGTGCATTGCCCAACGTTGATGTAAACAGTACTGTGTGCATTGCCCAGTGTTTAATGGAAACATGACTGTGCGCATTACCAGTGTTGCTGTAAACAGGAGTGTGTGCATTGCCCAGTGTTTAATGGAAACATGACTGTGCGCATTACCAGTGTTGATGTAAACAGGAGTGTGTGCATTGCCCAGTGTTTAATGGAAACATGTCTGTGCGCTTTACCAGTGTTGATGTAAACAGGAGCGTGTGCATTGCCCAGTGTTTAATTGAAACATGACTGTGCGCATTACCAGTGTTGCTGTAAACAGGAGTGTGTGCATTGCCCAGTGTTTAATGGAAACATGACTGTGCGCATTACCAGTGTTGATGTAAACGGGAGTGTGTGCATTGCCCAGTGTTAATGTAAACAGGAGTGTGTGCATTGCCCAGTATTGATTGAAACAGGAGTTTGTGCATTACCCGTTGTTAGTATAAAATGGGGTGTTTGCATTGCCCAGTGTTGATATAAACAGGAGTGTGTGCATTGCCCAGTTTTGATGTAAACAGGAGCGTGTGCATTACCAGTGTTAATGTAATCAGGAGTGAGTGCATTGCCCAGTGTTAATGTAAACAGGGGTGTGTGCATTGCCCAGTGTTTAATGGAAACATGACTTTGCGCATTCCCTGTGTTGATGTAAACAGGAGCGTGTGCATTACCCAGTGTTAATGTAATCAGGAGTGTGAGCTTGTCCAGATTTGATGAAAACAGGAGTGTGTGCATTGCCCAACGTTGATGAAAACAGTAGTGTGTGCATTGCCCAGTGTTTAATGGAAACATGACTGTGCGCATTACCAGTGTTGCTGTAAACAGGAGTATGTGCATTGCCCAGTGTTTAATGGAAACATGACTGTGCGCATTACCAGTGTTGATGTAAACAGGAGTGTGTGCATTGCCCAGTGTTTAATGGAAACATGACTGTGCGCATTACCAGTGTTGATGTAAACAGGAGCGTGTGTATTGCCCAGTGTTTAATGGAAACATGACTGTGCGCATTACCAGTGTTGCTGTAAACAGGAGTGTGTGCATTGCCCAGTGTTTAATTGAAACATGACTGTGCGCATTACCAGTGTTGCTGTAAACAGGAGTGTGTGCATTGCCCAGTGTTTAATTGAAACATGACTGTGCGCATTACCAGTGTTGATGTAAACAGGAGTGTGTGCATTGCCCAGTGTTGATTTAAACAGGAATGTGTGCATTACCCGTTGTTAGTGTTAACTGGGGTGTTTGCATTACCTAGTGTTGATGTAAACAGGAATGAGTGCACGGCCCAGTGTTGAAGTAAACAGGAGTGTGTGCATTGCCCAGTGTTTAATGGAAACATGACTGTGCTCATTCCCAGTGTTGATGTAAACAGGAGTGTGAGCTTGTCCAGATTTGATGTAAACAGGAGTGTGTGCATTGCCCAACGTTGATGTAAACAGTAGTGTGTGCATTGCCCAGTGTTTAATGGAAACATGACTGTGCGCATTACCAGTGTTGCTGTAAACAGGAGTGTGTGCATTGCCCAGTGTTTAATGGAAACATGACTGTGCGCATTACCAGTGTTGATGTAAACAGGAGTGTGTGCATTGCCCAGTGTTTAATGGAAACATGTCTGTGCGCATTACCAGTGTTGAGGAAAACAGGAGCGTGTGCATTGCCCAGTGTTTAATTGAAACATGACTGTGCGCATTACCAGTGTTGCTGTAAACAGGAGTGTGTGCATTGCCCAGTGTTTAATGGAAACATGACTGTGCACATTACCAGTGTTGATGTAAACGGGAGTGTGTGCATTGCCCAGTGTTAATGTAAACAGGAGTGTGTGCATTGCCCAGTATTGATTGAAACAGGAGATGGTGCATTACCCGTTGTTAGTATAAAATGGGGTGTTTGCATTGCCCAGTGTTGATATAAACAGGAGTGTGTGCATTGCCCAGTTTTGATGTAAACAGGAGCGTGTGCATTACCAGTGTTAATGTAATCAGGAGTGAGTGCATTGCCCAGTGTTAATGTAAACAGGGGTGTGTGCATTGCCCAGTGTTTAATGGAAACATGACTTTGCGCATTCCCTGTGTTGATGTAAACAGGAGTTTGTGCATTACCCGTTGTTAGTATAAAATGGGGTGTTTGCATTGCCCAGTGTTGATATAAACAGGAGTGAGTGCATTGCCCAGTTTTGATGTAAAGAGGAGCGTGCGCATTGCCCAGTGTTTAATGGAAACATGACTGTGCGCATTACCAATGTTGCTGTAAACAGGAGTGTGTGCATTGCCCAGCGTTTAATGGAAGCATGACTGTTCGCATTTCCAGTGTTGATGTAAACAGGAGTGTGTGCATTGCCCAATGTTGATTTAAACAGGAGTGAGTGCATTACCCGTTGTTAGTGTTAACTGGGGTGTTTGCATTACCCAGTGTTGATGTAAACAGGAATGAGTGCACGGCCCAGTTTTGATGTAAACAGGAGTGTGTGCATTGCCCAGTGTTTAATGGAAACATGACTGTGCTCATTCCCAGTGTTGATGTAAACAGGAGTGTGAGCTTGTCCAGATTTGATGTAAACAGGAGTGTGTGCATTGCCCAACGTTGATGTAAACAGTAGTGTGTGCATTGCCCAGTGTTTAATGGAAACATGACTGTGCGCATTACCAGTGTTGCTGTAAACAGGAGTGTGTGCATTGCCCAGTGTTTAATGGAAACATGACTGTGCGCATTACCAGTGTTGATGTAAACAGGAGTGTGTGCATTGCCCAGTGTTTAATGGAAACATGTCTGTGCGCATTACCAGTGTTGAGGTAAACAGGAGCGTGTGCATTGCCCAGTGTTTAATTGAAACATGACTGTGCGCATTACCAGTGTTGCTGTAAACAGGAGTGTGTGCATTGCCCAGTGTTTAATGGAAACATGACTGTGCGCATTACCAGTGTTGATGTAAACGGGAGTGTGTGCATTGCCCAGTGTTAATGTAAACAGGAGTGTGTGCATTGCCCAGTATTGATTGAAACAGGAGTTTGTGCATTACCCGTTGTTAGTATAAAATGGGGTGTTTGCATTGCCCAGTGTTGATATAAACAGGAGTGTGTGCATTGCCCAGTTTTGATGTAAACAGGAGCGTGTGCATTACCAGTGTTAATGTAATCAGGAGTGAGTGCATTGCCCAGTGTTAATGTAAACAGGGGTGTGTGCATTGCCCAGTGTTTAATGGAAACATGACTTTGCGCATTCCCTGTGTTGATGTAAACAGGAGTTTGTGCATTACCCGTTGTTAGTATAAAATGGGGTGTTTGCATTGCCCAGTGTTGATATAAACAGGAGTGAGTGCATTGCCCAGTTTTGATGTAAAGAGGAGCGTGCGCATTGCCCAGTGTTTAATGGAAACATGACTATGCGCATTACCAATGTTGCTGTAAACAGGAGTGTGTGCATTGCCCAGCGTTTAATGGAAGCATGACTGTTCGCATTTCCAGTGTTGATATAAACAGGAGTGTGTGCATTGCCCAATGTTGATTTAAACAGGAGTGAGTGCATTACCCGTTGTTAGTGTTAACTGGGGTGTTTGCATTACCCAGTGTTGATGTAAACAGGAATGAGTGCACGGCCCAGTTTTGATGTAAACAGGAGTGTGTGCATTGCCCAGTGTTTAATGGAAACGTGACTGTGCTCATTCCCAGTGTTGATGTAAGCAGTGTTGTGAGAATTACCCAGTGTTGATGTAAACTGGAGTGTGAGCTTTGTCCAGATTTGATGTAAACAGGAGTGTGTGCATTGCCCAACGTTGATGTAAACAGGAGTGTGAGCTTGTCCAGTTTTGATGTAAACAGCAGTGTGTGCATTGCCCAATGTTCATGTAAACAGGAGTGTGTGCATTGCCCAGTGTTGATTTAAACAGGAGTGTGTGCATTACCCGTTGTTAGTGTTAACTGGGGTGTTTGCATTACCTAGTGTTGATGTAAACCGGAATGAGTGCACGGCCCAGTGTTGAAGTAAACAGGAGTGTGTGCATTGCCCAGTGTTTAATGGAAACATGACTGTGCTCATTCCCAGTGTTGATGTAAACAGGAGTGTGAGCTTGTCCAGATTTGATGTAAACAGGAGTGTGTGCATTGCCCAACGTTGATGTAAACAGTAGTGTGTGCATTGCCCAGTGTTTAATGGAAACATGACTGTGCGCATTACCAGTGTTGCTGTAAACAGGAGTGTGTGCATTGCCCAGTGTTTAATGGAAACATGTCTGTGCGCATTACCAGTGTTGATGTAAACAGGAGCGTGTGCATTGCCCAGTGTTTAATTGAAACATGACTGTGCGCATTACCAGTGTTGCTGTAAACAGGAGTGTGTGCATTGCCCAGTGTTTAATGGAAACATGACTGTGCGCATACTCAGTGTTGATGTAAACAGGAGAGTGTGCATTGCCCAGTGTTTAATTGAAACATGACTGTGCGCATTACCGGTGTTGCTGTAAACAGGAGTGTGTGCATTGCCCAGTGTTTAATGGAAACATGACTGTGCGCATTCCCAGTGTTAATGTAAACAGGAGTGTGTGCATTGCCCAGTGTTGATTGAAACAGGAGTTTGTGCATTACCCGTTGTTAGTATAAAATGGGGTGTTTGCATTGCCCAGTTTTGATGTTAAAAGGAGCGTGTGCATTACCAGTGTTGATGTAAACAGGAGTGAGTGCATTGCCCAGTGTTTAATTGAAACATGACTGTGCGCATTACCAGTGTTGCTGTAAACAGGAGTGTGTGCATTGCCCAGTGTTTAATTGAAACATGACTGTGCGCATTACCAGTGTTGCTGTAAACAGGAGTGTTTGCATTGCCCAGTGTTTAATTGAAACATGACTGTGCGCATTACCAGTGTTGATGTAAACAGGAGTGTGTGCATTGCCCAGTGTTGATTTAAACAGGAGTGTGTGCATTACCCGTTGTTAGTGTTAACTGGGGTGTTTGCATTACCTAGTGTTGATGTAAACAGGAATGAGTGCACGGCCCAGTGTTGAAGTAAACAGGAGTGTGTGCATTGCCCAGTGTTTAATGGAAACATGACTGTGCTCATTCCCAGTGTTGATGTAAACAGGAGTGTGAGCTTGTCCAGATTTGATGTAAACAGGAGTGTGTGCATTGCCCAACGTTGATGTAAACAGTAGTGTGTGCATTGCCCAGTGTTTAATGGAAACATGACTGTGCGCATTACCAGTGTTGCTGTAAACAGGAGTGTGTGCATTGCCCAGTGTTTAATGGAAACATGACTGTGCGCATTACCAGTGTTGATGTAAACAGGAGTGTGTGCATTGCCCAGTGTTTAATGGAAACATGTCTGTGCGCATTACCAGTGTTGATGTAAACAGGAGCGTGTGCATTGCCCAGTGTTTAATTGAAACATGACTGTGCGCATTACCAGTGTTGCTGTAAACAGGAGTGTGTGCATTGCCCAGTGTTTAATGGAAACATGACTGTGCGCATTACCAGTGTTGATGTAAACGGGAGTGTGTGCATTGCCCAGTGTTAATGTAAACAGGAGTGTGTGCATTGCCCAGAATTGATTGAAACAGGAGTTTGTGCATTACCCGTTGTTAGTATAAAATGGGGTGTTTGCATTGCCCAGTGTTGATATAAACAGGAGTGTGTGCATTGCCCAGTTTTGATGTAAACAGGAGCGTGTGCATTACCAGTGTTAATGTAATCAGGAGTGAGTGCATTGCCCAGTGTTAATGTAAACAGGGGTGTGTGCATTGCACAGTGTTTAATGGAAACATGACTTTGCGCATTCCCTGTGTTGATGTAAACAGGAGCGTGTGCATTACCCAGTGTTAATGTAAACAGGAGTGTGAGCTTGTCCAGATTTGATGAAAACAGGAGTGTGTGCATTGCCCAACGTTGATGAAAACAGTAGTGTGTGCATTGCCCAGTGTTTAATGGAAACATGACTCTGCGCATTACCAGTGTTGCTGTAAACAGGAGTATGTGCATTGCCCAGTGTTTAATGGAAACATGACTGTGCGCATTACCAGTGTTGATGTAAACAGGAGTGTGTGCATTGCCCAGTGTTTAATGGAAACATGACTGTGCGCATTACCAGTGTTGATGTAAACAGGAGCGTGTGTATTGCCCAGTGTTTAATGGAAACATGACTGTGCGCATTACCAGTGTTGCTGTAAACAGGAGTGTGTGCATTGCCCAGTGTTTAATTGAAACATGACTGTGCGCATTACCAGTGTTGCTGTAAACAGGAGTGTGTGCATTGCCCAGTGTTTAATTGAAACATGACTGTGCGCATTACCAGTGTTGATGTAAACAGGAGTGTGTGCATTGCCCAGTGTTGATTTAAACAGGAGTCTGTGCATTACCCGTTGTTAGTGTTAACTGGGGTGTTTGCATTACCTAGTGTTGATGTAAACAGGAATGAGTGCACGGCCCAGTGTTGAAGTAAACAGGAGTGTGTGCATTGCCCAGTGTTTAATGGAAACATGACTGTGCGCATTACCAGTGTTGATGTAAACAGGAGTGTGTGCATTGCCCAGTGTTTAATGGAAACATGTCTGTGCGCATTACCAGTGTTGATGTAAACAGGAGCGTGTGCATTGCCCAGTGTTTAATTGAAACATGACTGTGCGCATTACCAGTGTTGCTGTAAACAGGAGTGTGTGCATTGCCCAGTGTTTAATGGAAACATGACTGTGCGCATTACCAGTGTTGATGTAAACGGGAGTGTGTGCATTGCCCAGTGTTAATGTAAACAGGAGTGTGTGCATTGCCCAGTATTGATTGAAACAGGAGTTTGTGCATTACCCGTTGTTAGTATAAAATGGGGTGTTTGCATTGCCCAGTGTTGATATAAACAGGAGTGTGTGCATTGCCCAGTTTTGATGTAAACAGGAGCGTGTGCATTACCAGTGTTAATGTAATCAGGAGTGAGTGCATTGCCCAGTGTTAATGTAAACAGGGGTGTGTGCATTGCACAGTGTTTAATGGAAACATGACTTTGCGCATTCCCTGTGTTGATGTAAACAGGAGCGTGTGCATTACCCAGTGTTAATGTAAACAGGAGTGTGAGCTTGTCCAGATTTGATGAAAACAGGAGTGTGTGCATTGCCCAACGTTGATGAAAACAGTAGTGTGTGCATTGCCCAGTGTTTAATGGAAACATGACTCTGCGCATTACCAGTGTTGCTGTAAACAGGAGTATGTGCATTGCCCAGTGTTTAATGGAAACATGACTGTGCGCATTACCAGTGTTGATGTAAACAGGAGTGTGTGCATTGCCCAGTGTTTAATGGAAACATGACTGTGCGCATTACCAGTGTTGATGTAAACAGGAGCGTGTGTATTGCCCAGTGTTTAATGGAAACATGACTGTGCGCATTACCAGTGTTGCTGTAAACAGGAGTGTGTGCATTGCCCAGTGTTTAATTGAAACATGACTGTGCGCATTACCAGTGTTGCTGTAAACAGGAGTGTGTGCATTGCCCAGTGTTTAATTGAAACATGACTGTGCGCATTACCAGTGTTGATGTAAACAGGAGTGTGTGCATTGCCCAGTGTTGATTTAAACAGGAGTCTGTGCATTACCCGTTGTTAGTGTTAACTGGGGTGTTTGCATTACCTAGTGTTGATGTAAACAGGAATGAGTGCACGGCCCAGTGTTGAAGTAAACAGGAGTGTGTGCATTGCCCAGTGTTTAATGGAAACATGACTGTGCTCATTCCCAGTGTTGATGTAAACAGGAGTGTGAGCTTGTCCAGATTTGATGTAAACAGGAGTGTGTGCATTGCCCAACGTTGATGTAAACAGTAGTGTGTGCATTGCCCAGTGTTTAATGGAAACATGACTGTGCGCATTACCAGTGTTGCTGTAAACAGGAGTGTGTGCATTGCCCAGTGTTTAATGGAAACATGACTGTGCGCATTACCAGTGTTGATGTAAACAGGAGTGTGTGCATTGCCCAGTGTTTAATGGAAACATGTCTGTGCGCATTACCAGTGTTGAGGTAAACAGGAGCGTGTGCATTGCCCAGTGTTTAATGGAAACATGACTGTGCGCATTACCAGTGTTGATGTAAACGGGAGTGTGTGCATTGCCCAGTGTTAATGTAAACAGGAGTGTGTGCATTGCCCAGTATTGATTGAAACAGGAGTTTGTGCATTACCCGTTGTTAGTATAAAATGGGGTGTTTGCATTGCCCAGTGTTGATATAAACAGGAGTGTGTGCATTGCCCAGTTTTGATGTAAACAGGAGCGTGTGCATTACCAGTGTTAATGTAATCAGGAGTGAGTGCATTGCCCAGTGTTAATGTAAACAGGGGTGTGTGCATTGCCCAGTGTTTAATGGAAACATGACTTTGCGCATTCCCTGTGTTGATGTAAACAGGAGTTTGTGCATTACCCGTTGTTAGTATAAAATGGGGTGTTTGCATTGCCCAGTGTTGATATAAACAGGAGTGAGTGCATTGCCCAGTTTTGATGTAAAGAGGAGCGTGCGCATTGCCCAGTGTTTAATGGAAACATGACTGTGCGCATTACCAATGTTGCTGTAAACAGGAGTGTTTTCATTGCCCAGCGTTTAATGGAAGCATGACTGTTCGCATTTCCAGTGTTGATGTAAACAGGAGTGTGTGCATTGCCCAATGTTGATTTAAACAGGAGTGAGTGCATTACCCGTTGTTAGTGTTAACTGGGGTGTTTGCATTACCCAGTGTTGATGTAAACAGGAATGAGTGCACGGCCCAGTTTTGATGTAAACAGGAGTGTGTGCATTGCCCAGTGTTTAATGGAAACATGACTGTGCTCATTCCCAGTGTTGATGTAAGCAGTGTTGTGAGAATTACCCAGTGTTGATGTAAACTGGAGTGTGAGCTTTGTCCAGATTTGATGTAAACAGGAGTGTGTGCATTGCCCAACGTTGATGTAAACAGGAGTGTGAGCTTGTCCAGATTTGATGTAAACAGCAGTGTGTGCATTGCCCAATGTTCATGTAAACAGGAGTGTGTGCATTGCCCAGTGATGATTTAAACAGGAGTGTGTGCATTACCCGTTGTTAGTGTTAACTGGGGTATTTGCATTACCTAGTGTTGATGTAAACAGGAATGAGTGCACGGCCCAGTGTTGAAGTAAACAGGAGTGTGTGCATTGCCCAGTGTTTAATGGAAACATGACTGTGCTCATTCCCAGTGTTGATGTAAACAGGAGTGTGAGCTTGTCCAGATTTGATGTAAACAGGAGTGTGTGCATTGCCCAACGTTGATGTAAACAGTAGTGTGTGCATTGCCCAGTGTTTAATGGAAACATGACTGTGCGCATTACCAGTGTTGCTGTAAACAGGAGTGTGTGCATTGCCCAGTGTTTAATGGAAACATGTCTGTGCGCATTACCAATGTTGATGTAAACAGGAGCGTGTGCATTGCCCAGTGTTTAATTGAAACATGACTGTGCGCATTACCAGTGTTGCTGTAAACAGGAGTGTGTGCATTGCCCAGTGTTTAATGGAAACATGACTGTGCGCATACTCAGTGTTGATGTAAACAGGAGAGTGTGCATTGCCCAGTGTTTAATTGAAACATGACTGTGCGCATTACCGGTGTTGCTGTAAACAGGAGTGTGTGCATTGCCCAGTGTTTAATGGAAACATGACTGTGCGCATTCCCAGTGTTAATGTAAACAGGAGTGTGTGCATTGCCCAGTGTTGATTGAAACAGGAGTTTGTGCATTACCCGTTGTTAGTATAAAATGGGGTGTTTGCATTGCCCAGTTTTGATGTTAAAAGGAGCGTGTGCATTACCAGTGTTGATGTAAACAGGAGTGAGTGCATTGCCCAGTGTTAATGTAAACAGGAGTGTGAGCTTGTCCAGATTTGATGAAAACAGGAGTGTGTGCATTACCAGTGTTAATGTAATCAGGAGTGAGTGCATTGCCCAGTGTTAATGTAAACAGGGGTGTGTGCATTGCACAGTGTTTAATGGAAACATGACTTTGCGCATTCCCTGTGTTGATGTAAACAGGAGCGTGTGCATTACCCAGTGTTAATGTAAACAGGAGTGTGAGCTTGTCCAGATTTGATGAAAACAGGAGTGTGTGCATTGCCCAACGTTGATGATAACAGTAGTGTGTGCATTGCCCAGTGTTTAATGGAAACATGACTCTGCGCATTACCAGTGTTGCTGTAAACAGGAGTATGTGCATTGCCCAGTGTTTAATGGAAACATGACTGTGCGCATTACCAGTGTTGATGTAAACAGGAGTGTGTGCATTGCCCAGTGTTTAATGGAAACATGACTGTGCGCATTACCAGTGTTGATGTAAACAGGAGCGTGTGTATTGCCCAGTGTTTAATGGAAACATGACTGTGCGCATTACCAGTGTTGCTGTAAACAGGAGTGTGTGCATTGCCCAGTGTTTAATTGAAACATGACTGTGCGCATTACCAGTGTTGCTGTAAACAGGAGTGTGTGCATTGCCCAGTGTTTAATTGAAACATGACTGTGCGCATTACCAGTGTTGATGTAAACAGGAGTGTGTGCATTGCCCAGTGTTGATTTAAACAGGAGTCTGTGCATTACCCGTTGTTAGTGTTAACTGGGGTGTTTGCATTACCTAGTGTTGATGTAAACAGGAATGAGTGCACGGCCCAGTGTTGAAGTAAACAGGAGTGTGTGCATTGCCCAGTGTTTAATGGAAACATGACTGTGCTCATTCCCAGTGTTGATGTAAACAGGAGTGTGAGCTTGTCCAGATTTGATGTAAACAGGAGTGTGTGCATTGCCCAACGTTGATGTAAACAGTAGTGTGTGCATTGCCCAGTGTTTAATGGAAACATGACTGTGCGCATTACCAGTGTTGCTGTAAACAGGAGTGTGTGCATTGCCCAGTGTTTAATGGAAACATGACTGTGCGCATTACCAGTGTTGATGTAAACAGGAGTGTGTGCATTGCCCAGTGTTTAATGGAAACATGTCTGTGCGCATTACCAGTGTTGAGGTAAACAGGAGCGTGTGCATTGCCCAGTGTTTAATGGAAACATGACTGTGCGCATTACCAGTGTTGATGTAAACGGGAGTGTGTGCATTGCCCAGTGTTAATGTAAACAGGAGTGTGTGCATTGCCCAGTATTGATTGAAACAGGAGTTTGTGCATTACCCGTTGTTAGTATAAAATGGGGTGTTTGCATTGCCCAGTGTTGATATAAACAGGAGTGTGTGCATTGCCCAGTTTTGATGTAAACAGGAGCGTGTGCATTACCAGTGTTAATGTAATCAGGAGTGAGTGCATTGCCCAGTGTTAATGTAAACAGGGGTGTGTGCATTGCCCAGTGTTTAATGGAAACATGACTTTGCGCATTCCCTGTGTTGATGTAAACAGGAGTTTGTGCATTACCCGTTGTTAGTATAAAATGGGGTGTTTGCATTGCCCAGTGTTGATATAAACAGGAGTGAGTGCATTGCCCAGTTTTGATGTAAAGAGGAGCGTGCGCATTGCCCAGTGTTTAATGGAAACATGACTGTGCGCATTACCAATGTTGCTGTAAACAGGAGTGTTTTCATTGCCCAGCGTTTAATGGAAGCATGACTGTTCGCATTTCCAGTGTTGATGTAAACAGGAGTGTGTGCATTGCCCAATGTTGATTTAAACAGGAGTGAGTGCATTACCCGTTGTTAGTGTTAACTGGGGTGTTTGCATTACCCAGTGTTGATGTAAACAGGAATGAGTGCACGGCCCAGTTTTGATGTAAACAGGAGTGTGTGCATTGCCCAGTGTTTAATGGAAACATGACTGTGCTCATTCCCAGTGTTGATGTAAGCAGTGTTGTGAGAATTACCCAGTGTTGATGTAAACTGGAGTGTGAGCTTTGTCCAGATTTGATGTAAACAGGAGTGTGTGCATTGCCCAACGTTGATGTAAACAGGAGTGTGAGCTTGTCCAGATTTGATGTAAACAGCAGTGTGTGCATTGCCCAATGTTCATGTAAACAGGAGTGTGTGCATTGCCCAGTGTTGATTTAAACAGGAGTGTGTGCATTACCCGTTGTTAGTGTTAACTGGGGTATTTGCATTACCTAGTGTTGATGTAAACAGGAATGAGTGCACGGCCCAGTGTTGAAGTAAACAGGAGTGTGTGCATTGCCCAGTGTTTAATGGAAACATGACTGTGCTCATTCCCAGTGTTGATGTAAACAGGAGTGTGAGCTTGTCCAGATTTGATGTAAACAGGAGTGTGTGCATTGCCCAACGTTGATGTAAACAGTAGTGTGTGCATTGCCCAGTGTTTAATGGAAACATGACTGTGCGCATTACCAGTGTTGCTGTAAACAGGAGTGTGTGCATTGCCCAGTGTTTAATGGAAACATGTCTGTGCGCATTACCAATGTTGATGTAAACAGGAGCGTGTGCATTGCCCAGTGTTTAATTGAAACATGACTGTGCGCATTACCAGTGTTGCTGTAAACAGGAGTGTGTGCATTGCCCAGTGTTTAATGGAAACATGACTGTGCGCATACTCAGTGTTGATGTAAACAGGAGAGTGTGCATTGCCCAGTGTTTAATTGAAACATGACTGTGCGCATTACCGGTGTTGCTGTAAACAGGAGTGTGTGCATTGCCCAGTGTTTAATGGAAACATGACTGTGCGCATTCCCAGTGTTAATGTAAACAGGAGTGTGTGCATTGCCCAGTGTTGATTGAAACAGGAGTTTGTGCATTACCCGTTGTTAGTATAAAATGGGGTGTTTGCATTGCCCAGTTTTGATGTTAAAAGGAGCGTGTGCATTACCAGTGTTGATGTAAACAGGAGTGAGTGCATTGCCCAGTGTTAATGTAAACAGGAGTGTGAGCTTGTCCAGATTTGATGAAAACAGGAGTGTGTGCATTGCCCAACGTTGATGAAAACAGTAGTGTGTGCATTGCCCAGTGTTTAATGGAAACATGACTGTGCGCATTACCAGTGTTGCTGTAAACAGGAGTATGTGCATTGCCCAGTGTTTAATGGAAACATGACTGTGCGCATTACCAGTGTTGATGTAAACAGGAGTGTGTGCATTGCCCAGTGTTTAATGGAAACATGACTGTGCGCATTACCAGTGTTGATGTAAACAGGAGCGTGTGTATTGCCCAGTGTTTAATGGAAACATGACTGTGCGCATTACCAGTGTTGCTGTAAACAGGAGTGTGTGCATTGCCCAGTGTTTAATTGAAACATGACTGTGCGCATTACCAGTGTTGCTGTAAACAGGAGTGTGTGCATTGCCCAGTGTTTAATTGAAACATGACTGTGCGCATTACCAGTGTTGATGTAAACAGGAGTGTGTGCATTGCCCAGTGTTGATTTAAACAGGAGTGTGTGCATTACCCGTTGTTAGTGTTAACTGGGGTGTTTGCATTACCTAGTGTTGATGTAAACAGGAATGAGTGCACGGCCCAGTGTTGAAGTAAACAGGAGTGTGTGCATTGCCCAGTGTTTAATGGAAACATGACTGTGCTCATTCCCAGTGTTGATGTAAACAGGAGTGTGAGCTTGTCCAGATTTGATGTAAACAGGAGTGTGTGCATTGCCCAACGTTGATGTAAACAGTAGTGTGTGCATTGCCCAGTGTTTAATGGAAACATGACTGTGCGCATTACCAGTGTTGCTGTAAACAGGAGTGTGTGCATTGCCCAGTGTTTAATGGAAACATGACTGTGCGCATTACCAGTGTTGATGTAAACAGGAGTGTGTGCATTGCCCAGTGTTTAATGGAAACATGTCTGTGCGCATTACCAGTGTTGATGTAAACAGGAGCGTGTGCATTGCCCAGTGTTTAATTGAAACATGACTGTGCGCATTACCAGTGTTGCTGTAAACAGGAGTGTGTGCATTGCCCAGTGTTTAATGGAAACATGACTGTGCGCATTACCAGTGTTGATGTAAACGGGAGTGTGTGCATTGCCCAGTGTTAATGTAAACAGGAGTGTGTGCATTGCCCAGTATTGATTGAAACAGGAGTTTGTGCATTACCCGTTGTTAGTATAAAATGGGGTGTTTGCATTGCCCAGTGTTGATATAAACAGGAGTGTGTGCATTGCCCAGTTTTGATGTAAACAGGAGCGTGTGCATTACCAGTGTTAATGTAATCAGGAGTGAGTGCATTGCCCAGTGTTTAATTGAAACATGACTGTGCGCATTACCAGTGTTGCTGTAAACAGGAGTGTGTGCATTGCCCAGTGTTTAATGGAAACATGACTGTGCGCATTACCAGTGTTGATGTAAACGGGAGTGTGTGCATTGCCCAGTGTTAATGTAAACAGGAGTGTGTGCATTGCCCAGTATTGATTGAAACAGGAGTTTGTGCATTACCCGTTGTTAGTATAAAATGGGGTGTTTGCATTGCCCAGTGTTGATATAAACAGGAGTGTGTGCATTGCCCAGTTTTGATGTAAACAGGAGCGTGTGCATTACCAGTGTTAATGTAATCAGGAGTGAGTGCATTGCCCAGTGTTAATGTAAACAGGGGTGTGTGCATTGCCCAGTGTTTAATGGAAACATGACTTTGCGCATTCCCTGTGTTGATGTAAACAGGAGTTTGTGCATTACCCGTTGTTAGTATAAAATGGGGTGTTTGCATTGCCCAGTGTTGATATAAACAGGAGTGAGTGCATTGCCCAGTTTTGATGTAAAGAGGAGCGTGCGCATTGCCCAGTGTTTAATGGAAACATGACTGTGCGCATTACCAATGTTGCTGTAAACAGGAGTGTGTGCATTGCCCAGCGTTTAATGGAAGCATGACTGTTCGCATTTCCAGTGTTGATGTAAACAGGAGTGTGTGCATTGCCCAATGTTGATTTAAACAGGAGTGAGTGCATTACCCGTTGTTAGTGTTAACTGGGGTGTTTGCATTACCCAGTGTTGATGTAAACAGGAATGAGTGCACGGCCCAGTTTTGATGTAAACAGGAGTGTGTGCATTGCCCAGTGTTTAATGGAAACATGACTGTGCTCATTCCCAGTGTTGATGTAAGCAGTGTTGTGAGAATTACCCAGTGTTGATGTAAACTGGAGTGTGAGCTGTGTCCAGATTTGATGTAAACAGGAGTGTGTGCATTGCCCAACGTTGATGTAAACAGGAGTGTGAGCTTGTCCAGATTTGATGTAAACAGCAGTGTGTGCATTGCCCAATGTTCATGTAAACAGGAGTGTGTGCATTGCCCAGTGTTGATTTAAACAGGAGTGTGTGCATTACCCGTTGTTAGTGTTAACTGGGGTGTTTGCATTACCTAGTGTTGATGTAAACAGGAATGAGTGCACGGCCCAGTGTTGAAGTAAACAGGAGTGTGTGCATTGCCCAGTGTTTAATGGAAACATGACTGTGCTCATTCCCAGTGTTGATGTAAACAGGAGTGTGAGCTTGTCCAGATTTGATGTAAACAGGAGTGTGTGCATTGCCCAACGTTGATGTAAACAGTAGTGTGTGCATTGCCCAGTGTTTAATGGAAACATGACTGTGCGCATTGCCAGTGTTGCTGTAAACAGGAGTGTGTGCATTGCCCAGTGTTTAATGGAAACATGTCTGTGCGCATTACCAGTGTTGATGTAAACAGGAGCGTGTGCATTGCCCAGTGTTTAATTGAAACATGACTGTGCGCATTACCAGTGTTGCTGTAAACAGGAGTGTGTGCATTGCCCAGTGTTTAATGGAAACATGACTGTGCGCATACTCAGTGTTGATGTAAACAGGAGAGTGTGCATTGCCCAGTGTTTAATTGAAACATGACTGTGCGCATTACCGGTGTTGCTGTAAACAGGAGTGTGTGCATTGCCCAGTGTTTAATGGAAACATGACTGTGCGCATTCCCAGTGTTAATGTAAACAGGAGTGTGTGCATTGCCCAGTGTTGATTGAAACAGGAGTTTGTGCATTACCCGTTGTTAGTATAAAATGGGGTGTTTGCATTGCCCAGTTTTGATGTTAAAAGGAGCGTGTGCATTACCAGTGTTGATGTAAACAGGAGTGAGTGCATTGCCCAGTGTTAATGTAAACAGGAGTGTGAGCTTGTCCAGATTTGATGAAAACAGGAGTGTGTGCATTGCCCAACGTTGATGAAAACAGTAGTGTGTGCATTGCCCAGTGTTTAATGGAAACATGACTGTGCGCATTACCAGTGTTGCTGTAAACAGGAGTATGTGCATTGCCCAGTGTTTAATGGAAACATGACTGTGCGCATTACCAGTGTTGATGTAAACAGGAGTGTGTGCATTGCCCAGTGTTTAATGGAAACATGACTGTGCGCATTACCAGTGTTGATGTAAACAGGAGCGTGTGTATTGCCCAGTGTTTAATGGAAACATGACTGTGCGCATTACCAGTGTTGCTGTAAACAGGAGTGTGTGCATTGCCCAGTGTTTAATTGAAACATGACTGTGCGCATTACCAGTGTTGATGTAAACAGGAGTGTGTGCATTGCCCAGTGTTGATTTAAACAGGAGTGTGTGCATTACCCGTTGTTAGTGTTAACTGGGGTGTTTGCATTACCTAGTGTTGATGTAAACAGGAATGAGTGCACGGCCCAGTGTTGAAGTAAACAGGAGTGTGTGCATTGCCCAGTGTTTAATGGAAACATGACTGTGCTCATTCCCAGTGTTGATATAAACAGGAGTGTGAGCTTGTCCAGATTTGATGTAAACAGGAGTGTGTGCATTGCCCAACGTTGATGTAAACAGTAGTGTGTGCATTGCCCAGTGTTTAATGGAAACATGACTGTGCGCATTACCAGTGTTGCTGTAAACAGGAGTGTGTGCATTGCCCAGTGTTTAATGGAAACATGACTGTGCGCATTACCAGTGTTGATGTAAACAGGAGTGTGTGCATTGCCCAGTGTTTAATGGAAACATGTCTGTGCGCATTACCAGTGTTGATGTAAACAGGAGCGTGTGCATTGCCCAGTGTTTAATTGAAACATGACTGTGCGCATTACCAGTGTTGCTGTAAACAGGAGTGTGTGCATTGCCCAGTGTTTAATGGAAACATGACTGTGCGCATTACCAGTGTTGATGTAAACGGGAGTGTGTGCATTGCCCAGTGTTAATGTAAACAGGAGTGTGTGCATTGCCCAGTATTGATTGAAACAGGAGTTTGTGCATTACCCGTTGTTAGTATAAAATGGGGTGTTTGCATTGCCCAGTGTTGATATAAACAGGAGTGTGTGCATTGCCCAGTTTTGATGTAAACAGGAGCGTGTGCATTACCAGTGTTAATGTAATCAGGAGTGAGTGCATTGCCCAGTGTTAATGTAAACAGGGGTGTGTGCATTGCCCAGTGTTTAATGGAAACATGACTTTGCGCATTCCCTGTGTTGATGTAAACAGGAGTTTGTGCATTACCCGTTGTTAGTATAAAATGGGGTGTTTGCATTGCCCAGTGTTGATATAAACAGGAGTGAGTGCATTGCCCAGTTTTGATGTAAAGAGGAGCGTGCGCATTGCCCAGTGTTTAATGGAAACATGACTGTGCGCATTACCAATGTTGCTGTAAACAGGAGTGTGTGTATTGCCCAGCGTTTAATGGAAGCATGACTGTTCGCATTTCCAGTGTTGATGTAAACAGGAGTGTGTGCATTGCCCAATGTTGATTTAAACAGGAGTGAGTGCATTACCCGTTGTTAGTGTTAACTGGGGTGTTTGCATTACCCAGTGTTGATGTAAACAGGAATGAGTGCACGGCCCAGTTTTGATGTAAACAGGAGTGTGTGCATTGCCCAGTGTTTAATGGAAACATGACTGTGCTCATTCCCAGTGTTGATGTAAGCAGTGTTGTGAGAATTACCCAGTGTTGATGTAAACTGGAGTGTGAGCTTTGTCCAGATTTGATGTAAACAGGAGTGTGTGCATTGCCCAACGTTGATGTAAACAGGAGTGTGAGCTTGTCCAGATTTGATGTAAACAGCAGTGTGTGCATTGCCCAATGTTCATGTAAACAGGAGTGTGTGCATTGCCCAGTGTTGATTTAAACAGGAGTGTGTGCATTACCCGTTGTTAGTGTTAACTGGGGTGTTTGCATTACCTAGTGTTGATGTAAACAGGAATGAGTGCACGGCCCAGTGTTGAAGTAAACAGGAGTGTGTGCATTGCCCAGTGTTTAATGGAAACATGACTGTGCTCATTCCCAGTGTTGATGTAAACAGGAGTGTGAGCTTGTCCAGATTTGATGTAAACAGGAGTGTGTGCATTGCCCAACGTTGATGTAAACAGTAGTGTGTGCATTGCCCAGTGTTTAATGGAAACATGACTGTGCGCATTACCAGTGTTGCTGTAAACAGGAGTGTGTGCATTGCCCAGTGTTTAATGGAAACATGTCTGTGCGCATTACCAGTGTTGATGTAAACAGGAGCGTGTGCATTGCCCAGTGTTTAATTGAAACATGACTGTGCGCATTACCAGTGTTGCTGTAAACAGGAGTGTGTGCATTGCCCAATGTTTAATGGAAACATGACTGTGCGCATACTCAGTGTTGATGTAAACAGGAGAGTGTGCATTGCCCAGTGTTTAATTGAAACATGACTGTGCGCATTACCGGTGTTGCTGTAAACAGGAGTGTGTGCATTGCCCAGTGTTTAATGGAAACATGACTGTGCGCATTCCCAGTGTTAATGTAAACAGGAGTGTGTGCATTGCCCAGTGTTGATTGAAACAGGAGTTTGTGCATTACCCGTTGTTAGTATAAAATGGGGTGTTTGCATTGCCCAGTTTTGATGTTAAAAGGAGCGTGTGCATTACCAGTGTTGATGTAAACAGGAGTGAGTGCATTGCCCAGTGTTAATGTAAACAGGAGTGTGAGCTTGTCCAGATTTGATGAAAACAGGAGTGTGTGCATTGCCCAACGTTGATGATAACAGTAGTGTGTGCATTGCCCAGTGTTTAATGGAAACATGACTGTGCGCATTACCAGTGTTGCTGTAAACAGGAGTATGTGCATTGCCCAGTGTTTAATGGAAACATGACTGTGCGCATTACCAGTGTTGATGTAAACAGGAGTGTGTGCATTGCCCAGTGTTTAATGGAAACATGACTGTGCGCATTACCAGTGTTGATGTAAACAGGAGTGTGTGCATTGCCCAATGTTGATTTAAACAGGAGTGAGTGCATTACCCGTTGTTAGTGTTAACTGGGGTGTTTGCATTACCCAGTGTTGATGTAAACAGGAATGAGTGCACGGCCCAGTTTTGATGTAAACAGGAGTGTGTGCATTGCCCAGTGTTTAATGGAAACATGACTGTGCTCATTCCCAGTGTTGATGTAAGCAGTGTTGTGAGAATTACCCAGTGTTGATGTAAACTGGAGTGTGAGCTTTGTCCAGATTTGATGTAAACAGGAGTGTGTGCATTGCCCAACGTTGATGTAAACAGGAGTGTGAGCTTGTCCAGATTTGATGTAAACAGCAGTGTGTGCATTGCCCAATGTTCATGTAAACAGGAGTGTGTGCATTGCCCAGTGTTGATTTAAACAGGAGTGTGTGCATTACCCGTTGTTAGTGTTAACTGGGGTGTTTGCATTACCTAGTGTTGATGTAAACAGGAATGAGTGCACGGCCCAGTGTTGAAGTAAACAGGAGTGTGTGCATTGCCCAGTGTTTAATGGAAACATGACTGTGCTCATTCCCAGTGTTGATGTAAACAGGAGTGTGAGCTTGTCCAGATTTGATGTAAACAGGAGTGTGTGCATTGCCCAACGTTGATGTAAACAGTAGTGTGTGCATTGCCCAGTGTTTAATGGAAACATGACTGTGCGCATTACCAGTGTTGCTGTAAACAGGAGTGTGTGCATTGCCCAGTGTTTAATGGAAACATGTCTGTGCGCATTACCAGTGTTGATGTAAACAGGAGCGTGTGCATTGCCCAGTGTTTAATTGAAACATGACTGTGCGCATTACCAGTGTTGCTGTAAACAGGAGTGTGTGCATTGCCCAGTGTTTAATGGAAACATGACTGTGCGCATACTCAGTGTTGATGTAAACAGGAGAGTGTGCATTGCCCAGTGTTTAATTGAAACATGACTGTGCGCATTACCGGTGTTGCTGTAAACAGGAGTGTGTGCATTGCCCAGTGTTTAATGGAAACATGACTGTGCGCATTCCCAGTGTTAATGTAAACAGGAGTGTGTGCATTGCCCAGTGTTGATTGAAACAGGAGTTTGTGCATTACCCGTTGTTAGTATAAAATGGGGTGTTTGCATTGCCCAGTTTTGATGTTAAAAGGAGCGTGTGCATTACCAGTGTTGATGTAAACAGGAGTGAGTGCATTGCCCAGTGTTAATGTAAACAGGAGTGTGAGCTTGTCCAGATTTGATGAAAACAGGAGTGTGTGCATTGCCCAACGTTGATGATAACAGTAGTGTGTGCATTGCCCAGTGTTTAATGGAAACATGACTGTGCGCATTACCAGTGTTGCTGTAAACAGGAGTATGTGCATTGCCCAGTGTTTAATGGAAACATGACTGTGCGCATTACCAGTGTTGATGTAAACAGGAGTGTGTGCATTGCCCAGTGTTTAATGGAAACATGACTGTGCGCATTACCAGTGTTGATGTAAACAGGAGCGTGTGTATTGCCCAGTGTTTAATGGAAACATGACTGTGCGCATTACCAGTGTTGCTGTAAACAGGAGTGTGTGCATTGCCCAGTGTTTAATTGAAACATGACTGTGCGCATTACCAGTGTTGCTGTAAACAGGAGTGTGTGCATTGCCCAGTGTTTAATTGAAACATGACTGTGCGCATTACCAGTGTTGATGTAAACAGGAGTGTGTGCATTGCCCAGTGTTGATTTAAACAGGAGTGTGTGCATTACCCGTTGTTAGTGTTAACTGGGGTGTTTGCATTACCTAGTGTTGATGTAAACAGGAATGAGTGCACGGCCCAGTGTTGAAGTAAACAGGAGTGTGTGCATTGCCCAGTGTTTAATGGAAACATGACTGTGCTCATTCCCAGTGTTGATGTAAACAGGAGTGTGAGCTTGTCCAGATTTGATGTAAACAGGAGTGTGTGCATTGCCCAACGTTGATGTAAACAGTAGTGTGTGCATTGCCCAGTGTTTAATGGAAACATGACTGTGCGCATTACCAGTGTTGCTGTAAACAGGAGTGTGTGCATTGCCCAGTGTTTAATGGAAACATGACTGTGCGCATTACCAGTGTTGATGTAAACAGGAGTGTGTGCATTGCCCAGTGTTTAATGGAAACATGTCTGTGCGCATTACCAGTGTTGATGTAAACAGGAGCGTGTGCATTGCCCAGTGTTTAATTGAAACATGACTGTGCGCATTACCAGTGTTGCTGTAAACAGGAGTGTGTGCATTGCCCAGTGTTTAATGGAAACATGACTGTGCGCATTACCAGTGTTGATGTAAACGGGAGTGTGTGCATTGCCCAGTGTTAATGTAAACAGGAGTGTGTGCATTGCCCAGTATTGATTGAAACAGGAGTTTGTGCATTACCCGTTGTTAGTATAAAATGGGGTGTTTGCATTGCCCAGTGTTGATATAAACAGGAGTGTGTGCATTGCCCAGTTTTGATGTAAACAGGAGCGTGTGCATTACCAGTGTTAATGTAATCAGGAGTGAGTGCATTGCCCAGTGTTAATGTAAACAGGGGTGTGTGCATTGCCCAGTGTTTAATGGAAACATGACTTTGCGCATTCCCTGTGTTGATGTAAACAGGAGTTTGTGCATTACCCGTTGTTAGTATAAAATGGGGTGTTTGCATTGCCCAGTGTTGATATAAACAGGAGTGAGTGCATTGCCCAGTTTTGATGTAAAGAGGAGCGTGCGCATTGCCCAGTGTTTAATGGAAACATGACTGTGCGCATTACCAATGTTGCTGTAAACAGGAGTGTGTGCATTGCCCAGCGTTTAATGGAAGCATGACTGTTCGCATTTCCAGTGTTGATGTAAACAGGAGTGTGTGCATTGCCCAATGTTGATTTAAACAGGAGTGAGTGCATTACCCGTTGTTAGTGTTAACTGGGGTGTTTGCATTACCCAGTGTTGATGTAAACAGGAATGAGTGCACGGCCCAGTTTTGATGTAAACAGGAGTGTGTGCATTGCCCAGTGTTTAATGGAAACATGACTGTGCTCATTCCCAGTGTTGATGTAAGCAGTGTTGTGAGAATTACCCAGTGTTGATGTAAACTGGAGTGTGAGCTTTGTCCAGATTTGATGTAAACAGGAGTGTGTGCATTGCCCAACGTTGATGTAAACAGGAGTGTGAGCTTGTCCAGATTTGATTTAAACAGCAGTGTGTGCATTGCCCAATGTTCATGCAAACAGTAGTGTGTGCATTGCCCAGTGCTTAATGGAAACATGACTGTGCGCATTACCAGTGTTGCTGTAAACAGGAGTGTGTGTATTGCCCAGTGTTTAATGGAAACATGACTGTGCGCATTACCAGTGTTGATGTAAACAGGAGTGTGTGCATTGCCCAGTGTCCAATGGAAACATGACTGTGCGCATTACCAGTGTTGCTGTAAACAGGAGAGTGTGCATTGCCCAGTGTTTAATGGAAACATGACTGTGCGCATCACCAGTGTTGATGTAAACAGGAGTGTGTGCATTACCCGTTGTTAGTATAAAATGGGGTGTTGGCATTGCCCAGTGTTGATATAAACAGTAGTGTGTGCATTACCCAGTGTTGAATTAAACAGGAGTGAGTGCATTGCCCAGTGTTGATTTAAACAGGAGTGTGTGCATTACCCGTTGTTAGTGTTAACTGGGGTTTTTGCATTGCCCAGTGTTGATGTAAACAGGAATGTGTGCATTGCCCAGTGTTGATTTAAACAGTAGTGTGTGCATTACCCAGTGTTGATTTAAACAGGAGTGAGTGCATTGCCCACTGTCGATGTAAGCAGGAGTGAGTGCATTGCCCAGTTTTGATGTCAACAGGAGTGTGTGTATTGCCCAGCATTTAATGGAAACATGACTGTTCACATTCCCAGTGTTGATGTAAACAGGAGTGTGTGCATTGACTAATGTTGATTTAAACAGGAGTGTGTGCATTACCCGTTGTTAGTGTTAACTGGGGTGTTTGCATTACCTACTGTTGATGTAAACAGGAATGAGTGCACGGCCCAGTGTTGAAGTAAACAGGAGTGTGTGCATTGCCCAGTGTTTAATGGAAACATGACTGTGCTCATTCCCAGTGTTGATGTAAACAGTAGTGTGTGCATTGCCCAGTGTTTAATGGAAACATGACTGTGCGCATTACCAGTGTTGCTGTAAACAGGAGTGTGTGCATTGCCCAGTGTTTAATGGAAACATGTCTGTGCGCATTACCAGTGTTGATGTAAACAGGAGCGTGTGCATTGCCCAGTGTTTAATTGAAACATGACTGTGCGCATTACCAGTGTTGCTGTAAACAGGAGTATGTGCATTGCCCAATGTTTAATGGAAACATGACTGTGCGCATACTCAGTGTTGATGTAAACAGGAGAGTGTGCATTGCCCAGTGTTTAATTGAAACATGACTGTGCGCATTACCGGTGTTGCTGTAAACAGGAGTGTGTGCATTGCCCAGTGTTTAATGGAAACATGACTGTGCGCATTCCCAGTGTTAATGTAAACAGGAGTGTGTGCATTGCCCAGTGTTGATTGAAACAGGAGTTTGTGCATTACCCGTTGTTAGTATAAAATGGGGTGTTTGCATTGCCCAGTTTTGATGTTAAAAGGAGCGTGTGCATTACCAGTGTTGATGTAAACAGGAGTGAGTGCATTGCCCAGTGTTAATGTAAACAGGAGTGTGAGCTTGTCCAGATTTGATGAAAACAGGAGTGTGTGCATTGCCCAACGTTGATGATAACAGTAGTGTGTGCATTGCCCAGTGTTTAATGGAAACATGACTGTGCGCATTACCAGTGTTGCTGTAAACAGGAGTATGTGCATTGCCCAGTGTTTAATGGAAACATGACTGTGCGCATTACCAGTGTTGATGTAAACAGGAGTGTGTGCATTGCCCAGTGTTTAATGGAAACATGACTGTGCGCATTACCAGTGTTGATGTAAACAGGAGTGTGTGCATTGCCCAATGTTGATTTAAACAGGAGTGAGTGCATTACCCGTTGTTAGTGTTAACTGGGGTGTTTGCATTACCCAGTGTTGATGTAAACAGGAATGAGTGCACGGCCCAGTTTTGATGTAAACAGGAGTGTGTGCATTGCCCAGTGTTTAATGGAAACATGACTGTGCTCATTCCCAGTGTTGATGTAAGCAGTGTTGTGAGAATTACCCAGTGTTGATGTAAACTGGAGTGTGAGCTTTGTCCAGATTTGATGTAAACAGGAGTGTGTGCATTGCCCAACGTTGATGTAAACAGGAGTGTGAGCTTGTCCAGATTTGATGTAAACAGCAGTGTGTGCATTGCCCAATGTTCATGTAAACAGGAGTGTGTGCATTGCCCAGTGTTGATTTAAACAGGAGTGTGTGCATTACCCGTTGTTAGTGTTAACTGGGGTGTTTGCATTACCTAGTGTTGATGTAAACAGGAATGAGTGCACGGCCCAGTGTTGAAGTAAACAGGAGTGTGTGCATTGCCCAGTGTTTAATGGAAACATGACTGTGCTCATTCCCAGTGTTGATGTAAACAGGAGTGTGAGCTTGTCCAGATTTGATGTAAACAGGAGTGTGTGCATTGCCCAACGTTGATGTAAACAGTAGTGTGTGCATTGCCCAGTGTTTAATGGAAACATGACTGTGCGCATTACCAGTGTTGCTGTAAACAGGAGTGTGTGCATTGCCCAGTGTTTAATGGAAACATGTCTGTGCGCATTACCAGTGTTGATGTAAACAGGAGCGTGTGCATTGCCCAGTGTTTAATTGAAACATGACTGTGCGCATTACCAGTGTTGCTGTAAACAGGAGTGTGTGCATTGCCCAGTGTTTAATGGAAACATGACTGTGCGCATACTCAGTGTTGATGTAAACAGGAGTGTGTGCATTGCCCAGTGTTTAATGGAAACATGACTGTGCGCATTACCAGTGTTGATGTAAACAGGAGTGTGTGCATTGCCCAATGTTGATTTAAACAGGAGTGAGTGCATTACCCGTTGTTAGTGTTAACTGGGGTGTTTGCATTACCCAGTGTTGATGTAAACAGGAATGAGTGCACGGCCCAGTTTTGATGTAAACAGGAGTGTGTGCATTGCCCAGTGTTTAATGGAAACATGACTGTGCTCATTCCCAGTGTTGATGTAAGCAGTGTTGTGAGAATTACCCAGTGTTGATGTAAACTGGAGTGTGAGCTTTGTCCAGATTTGATGTAAACAGGAGTGTGTGCATTGCCCAACGTTGATGTAAACAGGAGTGTGAGCTTGTCCAGATTTGATGTAAACAGCAGTGTGTGCATTGCCCAATGTTCATGTAAACAGGAGTGTGTGCATTGCCCAGTGTTGATTTAAACAGGAGTGTGTGCATTACCCGTTGTTAGTGTTAACTGGGGTGTTTGCATTACCTAGTGTTGATGTAAACAGGAATGAGTGCACGGCCCAGTGTTGAAGTAAACAGGAGTGTGTGCATTGCCCAGTGTTTAATGGAAACATGACTGTGCTCATTCCCAGTGTTGATGTAAACAGGAGTGTGAGCTTGTCCAGATTTGATGTAAACAGGAGTGTGTGCATTGCCCAACGTTGATGTAAACAGTAGTGTGTGCATTGCCCAGTGTTTAATGGAAACATGACTGTGCGCATTACCAGTGTTGCTGTAAACAGGAGTGTGTGCATTGCCCAGTGTTTAATGGAAACATGTCTGTGCGCATTACCAGTGTTGATGTAAACAGGAGCGTGTGCATTGCCCAGTGTTTAATTGAAACATGACTGTGCGCATTACCAGTGTTGCTGTAAACAGGAGTGTGTGCATTGCCCAGTGTTTAATGGAAACATGACTGTGCGCATACTCAGTGTTGATGTAAACAGGAGAGTGTGCATTGCCCAGTGTTTAATTGAAACATGACTGTGCGCATTACCGGTGTTGCTGTAAACAGGAGTGTGTGCATTGCCCAGTGTTTAATGGAAACATGACTGTGCGCATTCCCAGTGTTAATGTAAACAGGAGTGTGTGCATTGCCCAGTGTTGATTGAAACAGGAGTTTGTGCATTACCCGTTGTTAGTATAAAATGGGGTGTTTGCATTGCCCAGTTTTGATGTTAAAAGGAGCGTGTGCATTACCAGTGTTGATGTAAACAGGAGTGAGTGCATTGCCCAGTGTTAATGTAAACAGGAGTGTGAGCTTGTCCAGATTTGATGAAAACAGGAGTGTGTGCATTGCCCAACGTTGATGATAACAGTAGTGTGTGCATTGCCCAGTGTTTAATGGAAACATGACTGTGCGCATTACCAGTGTTGCTGTAAACAGGAGTATGTGCATTGCCCAGTGTTTAATGGAAACATGACTGTGCGCATTACCAGTGTTGATGTAAACAGGAGTGTGTGCATTGCCCAGTGTTTAATGGAAACATGACTGTGCGCATTACCAGTGTTGATGTAAACAGGAGCGTGTGTATTGCCCAGTGTTTAATGGAAACATGACTGTGCGCATTACCAGTGTTGCTGTAAACAGGAGTGTGTGCATTGCCCAGTGTTTAATTGAAACATGACTGTGCGCATTACCAGTGTTGCTGTAAACAGGAGTGTGTGCATTGCCCAGTGTTTAATTGAAACATGACTGTGCGCATTACCAGTGTTGATGTAAACAGGAGTGTGTGCATTGCCCAGTGTTGATTTAAACAGGAGTGTGTGCATTACCCGTTGTTAGTGTTAACTGGGGTGTTTGCATTACCTAGTGTTGATGTAAACAGGAATGAGTGCACGGCCCAGTGTTGAAGTAAACAGGAGTGTGTGCATTGCCCAGTGTTTAATGGAAACATGACTGTGCTCATTCCCAGTGTTGATGTAAACAGGAGTGTGAGCTTGTCCAGATTTGATGTAAACAGGAGTGTGTGCATTGCCCAACGTTGATGTAAACAGTAGTGTGTGCATTGCCCAGTGTTTAATGGAAACATGACTGTGCGCATTACCAGTGTTGCTGTAAACAGGAGTGTGTGCATTGCCCAGTGTTTAATGGAAACATGACTGTGCGCATTACCAGTGTTGATGTAAACAGGAGTGTGTGCATTGCCCAGTGTTTAATGGAAACATGTCTGTGCGCATTACCAGTGTTGATGTAAACAGGAGCGTGTGCATTGCCCAGTGTTTAATTGAAACATGACTGTGCGCATTACCAGTGTTGCTGTAAACAGGAGTGTGTGCATTGCCCAGTGTTTAATGGAAACATGACTGTGCGCATTACCAGTGTTGATGTAAACGGGAGTGTGTGCATTGCCCAGTGTTAATGTAAACAGGAGTGTGTGCATTGCCCAGTATTGATTGAAACAGGAGTTTGTGCATTACCCGTTGTTAGTATAAAATGGGGTGTTTGCATTGCCCAGTGTTGATATAAACAGGAGTGTGTGCATTGCCCAGTTTTGATGTAAACAGGAGCGTGTGCATTACCAGTGTTAATGTAATCAGGAGTGAGTGCATTGCCCAGTGTTAATGTAAACAGGGGTGTGTGCATTGCCCAGTGTTTAATGGAAACATGACTTTGCGCATTCCCTGTGTTGATGTAAACAGGAGTTTGTGCATTACCCGTTGTTAGTATAAAATGGGGTGTTTGCATTGCCCAGTGTTGATATAAACAGGAGTGAGTGCATTGCCCAGTTTTGATGTAAAGAGGAGCGTGCGCATTGCCCAGTGTTTAATGGAAACATGACTGTGCGCATTACCAATGTTGCTGTAAACAGGAGTGTGTGCATTGCCCAGCGTTTAATGGAAGCATGACTGTTCGCATTTCCAGTGTTGATGTAAACAGGAGTGTGTGCATTGCCCAATGTTGATTTAAACAGGAGTGAGTGCATTACCCGTTGTTAGTGTTAACTGGGGTGTTTGCATTACCCAGTGTTGATGTAAACAGTAATGAGTGCACGGCCCAGTTTTGATGTAAACAGGAGTGTGTGCATTGCCCAGTGTTTAATGGAAACATGACTGTGCTCATTCCCAGTGTTGATGTAAGCAGTGTTGTGAGAATTACCCAGTGTTGATGTAAACTGGAGTGTGAGCTTTGTCCAGATTTGATGTAAACAGGAGTGTGTGCATTGCCCAACGTTGATGTAAACAGGAGTGTGAGCTTGTCCAGATTTGATTTAAACAGCAGTGTGTGCATTGCCCAATGTTCATGTAAACAGTAGTGTGTGCATTGCCCAGTGCTTAATGGAAACATGACTGTGCGCATTACCAGTGTTGCTGTAAACAGGAGTGTGTGTATTGCCCAGTGTTTAATGGAAACATGACTGTGCGCATTACCAGTGTTGATGTAAACAGGAGTGTGTGCATTGCCCAGTGTCCAATGGAAACATGACTGTGCGCATTACCAGTGTTGCTGTAAACAGGAGAGTGTGCATTGCCCAGTGTTTAATGGAAACATGACTGTGCGCATCACCAGTGTTGATGTAAACAGGAGTGTGTGCATTACCCGTTGTTAGTATAAAATGGGGTGTTGGCATTGCCCAGTGTTGATATAAACAGTAGTGTGTGCATTACCCAGTGTTGAATTAAACAGGAGTGAGTGCATTGCCCAGTGTTGATTTAAACAGGAGTGTGTGCATTACCCGTTGTTAGTGTTAACTGGGGTTTTTGCATTGCCCAGTGTTGATGTAAACAGGAATGTGTGCATTGCCCAGTGTTGATTTAAACAGTAGTGTGTGCATTACCCAGTGTTGATTTAAACAGGAGTGAGTGCATTGCCCACTGTCGATGTAAGCAGGAGTGAGTGCATTGCCCAGTTTTGATGTCAACAGGAGTGTGTGTATTGCCCAGCATTTAATGGAAACATGACTGTTCACATTCCCAGTGTTGATGTAAACAGGAGTGTGTGCATTGACTAATGTTGATTTAAACAGGAGTGTGTGCATTACCCGTTGTTAGTGTTAACTGGTGTGTTTGCATTACCTAGTGTTGATGTAAACAGGAATGAGTGCACGGCCCAGTGTTGAAGTAAACAGGAGTGTGTGCATTGCCCAGTGTTTAATGGAAACATGACTGTGCTCATTCCCAGTGTTGATGTAAACAGGAGTGTGAGCTTGTCCAGATTTGATGTAAACAGGAGTGTGTGCATTGCCCAATGTTGATGTAAACAGTAGTGTGTGCATTGCCCAGTGTTTAATGGAAACATGACTGTGCGCATACTCAGTGTTGATGTAAACAGGAGAGTGTGCATTGCCCAGTGTTTAATTGAAACATGACTGTGCGCATTACCGGTGTTGCTGTAAACAGGAGTGTGTGCATTGCCCAGTGTTTAATGGAAACATGACTGTGCGCATTCCCAGTGTTAATGTAAACAGGAGTGTGTGCATTGCCCAGTGTTGATTGAAACAGGAGTTTGTGCATTACCCGTTGTTAGTATAAAATGGGGTGTTTGCATTGCCCAGTTTAGATGTTAAAAGGAGCGTGTGCATTACCAGTGTTGATGTAAACAGGAGTGAGTGCATTGCCCAGTGTTAATGTAAACAGGAGTGTGAGCTTGTCCAGATTTGATGAAAACAGGAGTGTGTGCATTGCCCAACGTTGATGAAAACAGTAGTGTGTGCATTGCCCAGTGTTTAATGGAAACATGACTGTGCGCATTACCAGTGTTGCTGTAAACAGGAGTATGTGCATTGCCCAGTGTTTAATGGAAACATGACTGTGCGCATTACCAGTGTTGATGTAAACAGGAGTGTGTGCATTGCCCAGTGTTTAATGGAAAAATGACTGTGCGCATTACCAGTGTTGATGTAAACAGGAGCGTGTGTATTGCCCAGTGTTTAATGGAAACATGACTGTGCGCATTACCAGTGTTGCTGTAAGCAGGAGTGTGTGCATTGCCCAGTGTTTAATTGAAACATGACTGTGCGCATTACCAGTGTTGCTGTAAACAGGAGTGTGTGCATTGCCCAGTGTTTAATTGAAACATGACTGTACGCATTACCAGTGTTGATGTAAACAGGAGTGTGTGCATTGCCCAGTGTTGATTTAAACAGGAGTGTGTGCATTACCCGTTGTTAGTGTTAACTGGGGTGTTTGCATTACCTAGTGTTGATGTAAACAGGAATGAGTGCACGGCCCAGTGTTGAAGTAAACAGGAGTGTGTGCATTGCCCAGTGTTTAATGGAAACATGACTGTGCTCATTCCCAGTGTTGATGTAAACAGGTGTGTGAGCTTGTCCAGATTTGATGTAAACAGGAGTGTGTGCATTGCCCAACGTTGATGTAAACAGTAGTGTGTGCATTGCCCAGTGTTTAATGGAAACATGACTGTGTGCATTACCAGTGTTGCTGTAAACAGGAGTATGTGCATTGCCCAGTGTTTAATGGAAACATGACTGTGCGCATTACCAGTGTTGATGTAAACAGGAGTGTGTGCATTGCCCAGTGTTTAATGGAAACATGTCTGTGCGAATTACCAGTGTTGATGTAAACAGGAGCGTGTGCATTGCCCAGTGTTTAATTGAAACATGACTGTGCGCATTACCAGTGTTGCTGTAAACAGGAGTGTGTGCATTCCCAGTGTTTAATGGAAACATGACTGTGCGCATTACCAGTGTTGATGTAAACGGGAGTGTGTGCATTGCCCAGTGTTAATGTAAACAGGAGTGTGTGCATTGCCCAGTGTTGATTGAAACAGGAGTTTGTGCATTACCCGTTGTTAGTATAAAATGGGGTGTTTGCATTGCCCAGTGTTGATATAAACAGGAGTGTGTGCATTGCCCAGTTTTGATGTAAACAGGAGCGTGTGCATTACCAGTGTTAATGTAAACAGGAGTGAGTGCATTGCCCAGTGTTAATGTAAACAGGGGTGTGTGCATTGCCCAGTGTTTAATGGAAACATGACTTTGCGCATTCCCTGTGTTGATGTAAACAGGAGTTTGTGCATTACCCGTTGTTAGTATAAAATGGGGTGTTTGCATTGCCCAGTGTTGATATAAACAGGAGTGAGTGCATTGCCCAGTTTTGATGTAAAGAGGAGCGTGCGCATTGCCCAATGTTTAATGGAAGCATGACTGTGCGCATTACCAGTGTTGATGTAAACAGGGGTGTGTGCATTGCCCAGTGTTTAATGGAAACATGACTGTGCGCATTACCAGTGTTGCTGTAAACAGGAGTGTGTGCATTGCCCAGCGTTTAATGGAAGCATGACTGTTCGCATTTCCAGTCTTGATGTAAACAGGAGTGTGTGCATTGCCCAATGTTGATTTAAACAGGAGTGAGTGCATTACCCGTTGTTAGTGTTAACTGGGGTGTTTGCATTACCCAGTGTTGATGTAAACAGGAATGAGTGCACTGCCCAGTTTTGATGTAAACAGGAGTGTGTGCATTGCCCAGTGTTTAATGGAAACATGACTGTGCTCATTCCCAGTGTTGATGTAAGCAGTGTTGTGAGAATTACCCAGTGTTGATGTAAACTGGAGTGTGAGCTTTGTCCAGATTTGATGTAAACAGGAGTGTGTGCATTGCCCAACGTTGATGTAAACAGGAGTGTGAGCTTGTCCAGATTTGATGTAAACAGCAGTGTGTGCATTGCCCAATGTTCATGTAAACAGTAGTGTGTGCATTGCCCAGTGTTTAATGGAAACATGACTGTGCGCATTACCAGTGTTGCTGTAAACAGGAGTGTGTGTATTGCCCAGTGTTTAATGGAAACATGACTGTGCGCATTACCAGTGTTGATGTAAACAGGAGTGTGTGCATTGCCCAGTGTCCAATGGAAACATGACTGTGCGCATTACCAGTGTTGCTGTAAACAGGAGAGTGTGCATTGCCCAGTGTTTAATGGAAACATGACTGTGCGCATCACCAGTGTTGATGTAAACAGGAGTGTGTGCATTACCCGTTGTTAGTATAAAATGGGGTGTTGGCATTGCCCAGTGTTGATATAAACAGTAGTGTGTGCATTACCCAGTGTTGAATTAAACAGGAGTGAGTGCATTGCCCAGTGTTGATTTAAACAGGAGTGTGTGCATTACCCGTTGTTAGTGTTAACTGGGGTTTTTGCATTGCCCAGTGTTGATGTAAACAGGAATGTGTGCATTGCCCAGTGTTGATTTAAACAGTAGTGTGTGCATTACCCAGTGTTGATTTAAACAGGAGTGAGTGCATTGCCCACTGTCGATGTAAGCAGGAGTGAGTGCATTGCCCAGTTTTGATGTCAACAGGAGTGTGTGTATTGCCCAGCATTTAATGGAAACATGACTGTTCACATTCCCAGTGTTGATGTAAACAGGAGTGTGTGCATTGACTAATGTTGATTTAAACAGGAGTGTGTGCATTACCCGTTGTTAGTGTTAACTGGGGTGTTTGCATTACCTAGTGTTGATGTAAACAGGAATGAGTGCACGGCCCAGTGTTGAAGTAAACAGGAGTGTGTGCATTGCCCAGTGTTTAATGGAAACATGACTGTGCTCATTCCCAGTGTTGATGTAAACAGGAGTGTGAGCTTGTCCAGATTTGATGTAAACAGGAGTGTGTGCATTGCCCAACGTTGATGTAAACAGTAGTGTGTGCATTGCCCAGTGTTTAATGGAAACATGACTGTGCGCATTACCAGTGTTGCTGTAAACAGGAGTGTGTGCATTGCCCAGTGTTTAATGGAAACATGACTGTGCGCATACTCAGTGTTGATGTAAACAGGAGAGTGTGCATTGCCCAGTGTTTAATTGAAACATGACTGTGCGCATTACCGGTGTTGCTGTAAACAGGAGTGTGTGCATTGCCCAGTGTTTAATGGAAACATGACTGTGCGCATTCCCAGTGTTAATGTAAACAGGAGTGTGTGCATTGCCCAGTGTTGATTGAAACAGGAGTTTGTGCATTACCCGTTGTTAATATAAAATGGGGTGTTTGCATTGCCCAGTTTAGATGTTAAAAGGAGCGTGTGCATTACCAGTGTTGATGTAAACAGGAGTGAGTGCATTGCCCAGTGTTAATGTAAACAGGAGTGTGAGCTTGTCCAGATTTGATGAAAACAGGAGTGTGTGCATTGCCCAACGTTGATGAAAACAGTAGTGTGTGCATTGCCCAGTGTTTAATGGAAACATGACTGTGCGCATTACCAGTGTTGCTGTAAACAGGAGTATGTGCATTGCCCAGTGTTTAATGGAAACATGACTGTGCGCATTACCAGTGTTGATGTAAACAGGAGTGTGTGCATTGCCCAGTGTTTAATGGAAAAATGACTGTGCGCATTACCAGTGTTGATGTAAACAGGAGCGTGTGTATTGCCCAGTGTTTAATGGAAACATGACTGTGCGCATTACCAGTGTTGCTGTAAACAGGAGTGTGTGCATTGCCCAGTGTTTAATTGAAACATGACTGTGCGCATTACCAGTGTTGCTGTAAACAGGAGTGAGTGCATTGCCCAGTGTTTAATTGAAACATGACTGTGCGCATTACCAGTGTTGATGTAAACAGGAGTGTGTGCATTGCCCAGTGTTGATTTAAACAGGTGTGTGTGCATTACCCGTTGTTAGTGTTAACTGGGGTGTTTGCATTACCTAGTGTTGATGTAAACAGGAATGAGTGCACGGCCCAGTGTTGAAGTAAACAGGAGTGTGTGCATTGCCCAGTGTTTAATGGAAACATGACTGTGCTCATTCCCAGTGTTGATGTAAACAGGAGTGTGAGCTTGTCCAGATTTGATGTAAACAGGAGTGTGTGCATTGCCCAACGTTGATGTAAACAGTAGTGTGTGCATTGCCCAGTGTTTAATGGAAACATGACTGTGTGCATTACCAGTGTTGCTGTAAACAGGAGTATGTGCATTGCCCAGTGTTTAATGGAAACATGACTGTGCGCATTACCAGTGTTGATGTAAACAGGAGTGTGTGCATTGCCCAGTGTTTAATGGAAACATGTCTGTGCGCATTACCAGTGTTGATGTAAACAGGAGCGTGTGCATTGCCCAGTGTTTAATTGAAACATGACTGTGCGCATTACCAGTGTTGCTGTAAACAGGAGTGTGTGCATTCCCAGTGTTTAATGGAAACATGACTGTGCGCATTACCAGTGTTGATGTAAACGGGAGTGTGTGCATTGCCCAGTGTTAATGTAAACAGGAGTGTGTGCATTGCCCAGTGTTGATTGAAACAGGAGTTTGTGCATTACCCGTTGTTAGTATAAAATGGGGTGTTTGCATTGCCCAGTGTTGATATAAACAGGAGTGTGTGCATTGCCCAGTTTTGATGTAAACAGGAGCGTGTGCATTACCAGTGTTAATGTAAACAGGAGTGAGTGCATTGCCCAGTGTTTAATGGAAACATGACTGTGCTCATTCCCAGTGTTGATGTAAACAGGAGTGTGAGCTTGTCCAGATTTGATGTAAACAGGAGTGTGTGCATTGCCCAACGTTGATGTAAACAGTAGTGTGTGCATTGCCCAGTGTTTAATGGAAACATGACTGTGTGCATTACCAGTGTTGCTGTAAACAGGAGTATGTGCATTGCCCAGTGTTTAATGGAAACATGACTGTGCGCATTACCAGTGTTGATGTAAACAGGAGTGTGTGCATTGCCCAGTGTTTAATGGAAACATGTCTGTGCGCATTACCAGTGTTGATGTAAACAGGAGCGTGTGCATTGCCCAGTGTTTAATTGAAACATGACTGTGCGCATTACCAGTGTTGCTGTAAACAGGAGTGTGTGCATTCCCAGTGTTTAATGGAAACATGACTGTGCGCATTACCAGTGTTGATGTAAACGGGAGTGTGTGCATTGCCCAGTGTTAATGTAAACAGGAGTGTGTGCATTGCCCAGTGTTGATTGAAACAGGAGTTTGTGCATTACCCGTTGTTAGTATAAAATGGGGTGTTTGCATTGCCCAGTGTTGATATAAACCGGAGTGTGTGCATTGCCCAGTTTTGATGTAAACAGGAGCGTGTGCATTACCAGTGTTAATGTAAACAGGAGTGAGTGCATTGCCCAGTGTTAATGTAAACAGGGGTGTGTGCATTGCCCAGTGTTTAATGGAAACATGACTTTGCGCATTCCCTGTGTTGATGTAAACAGGAGTTTGTGCATTACCCGTTGTTAGTATAAAATGGGGTGTTTGCATTGCCCAGTGTTGATATAAACAGGAGTGAGTGCATTGCCCAGTTTTGATGTAAAGAGGAGCGTGCGCATTGCCCAATGTTTAATGGAAGCATGACTGTGCGCATTACCAGTGTTGCTGTAAACAGGAGTGTGTGCATTGCCCAGCATTTAATGGAAGCATGACTGTTCGCATTTCCAGTCTTGATGTAAACAGGAGTGTGTGCATTGCCCAATGTTGATTTAAACAGGAGTGAGTGCATTACCCGTTGTTAGTGTAAACTGGGGTGTTTGCATTACCCAGTGTTGATGTAAACAGGAATGAGTGCACGGCCCAGTTTTGATGTAAACAGGAGTGTGTGCATTGCCCAGTGTTTAATGGAAACATGACTGTGCTCATTCCCAGTGTTGATGTAAGCAGTGTTGTGAGAATTACCCAGTGTTGATGTAAACTGGAGTGTGAGCTTTGTCCAGATTTGATGTAAACAGGAGTGTGTGCATTGCCCAACGTTGATTTAAACAGGAGTGTGAGCTTGTCCAGATTTGATGTAAACAGCAGTGTGTGCATTGCCCAATGTTCATGTAAACAGTAGTGTGTGCATTGCCCAGTGTTTAATGGAAACATGACTGTGCGCATTACCAGTGTTGCTGTAAACAGGAGTGTGTGTATTGCCCAGTGTTTAATGGAAACATGACTGTGCGCATTACCAGTGTTGATGTAAACAGGAGTGTGTGCATTGCCCAGTGTTTAATGGAAACATGACTGTGCGCATTACCAGTGTTGATGTAAACAGGAGCGTGTGCATTGCCCAGTGTTTAATTGAAACATGACTGTGCGCATTACCAGTGTTGCTGTAAACAGGAGCGTGTGCATTGCCCAGTGTTTAATGGAAACATGACTGTGCGCATTACCAGTCTTGATGTAAACAGGAGCGTTTGCATTGCCCAGTGTTTAATTGAAACATGACTGTGCGCATTACCAGTGTTGATGTAAACAGGAGTGTGTGCATTGCCCAGTGTTTAATGGAAACATGACTGTGCTCATTCCCAGTGTTGATGTAAACAGGAGTGTGAGCTTGTCCAGATTTGATGTAAACAGGAGTGTGTGCATTGCCCAACGTTGATGTAAACAGTAGTGTGTGCATTGCCCAGTGTTTAATGGAAACATGACTGTGCGCATTACCAGTGTTGCTGTAAACAGGAGTGTGTGCATTGCCCAGTGTTTAATGGAAACATGTCTGTGCGCATTACCAGTGTTGATGTAAACAGGAGCGTGTGCATTGCCCAGTGTTTAATTGAAACATGACTGTGCGCATTACCAGTGTTGCTGTAAACAGGAGTGTGTGCATTGCCCAGTGTTTAATGGAAACATGACTGTGCGCATTCCCAGTGTTAATGTAAACAGGAGTGTGTGCATTGCCCAGTGTTGATTGAAACAGGAGTTTGTGCATTACCCGTTGTTAGTATAAAATGGGGTGTTTGCATTGCCCAGTTTTGATGTTAAAAGGAGCGTGTGCATTACCAGTGTTGATGTAAACAGGAGTGAGTGCATTGCCCAGTGTTAATGTAAACAGGAGTGTGAGCTTGTCCAGATTTGATGAAAACAGGAGTGTGTGCATTGCCCAATGTTGATGAAAACAGTAGTGTGTGCATTGCCCAGTGTTTAATGGAAACATGACTGTGCGCATTACCAGTGTTGCTGTAAACAGGAGTATGTGCATTGCCCAGTGTTTAATGGAAACATGACTGTGCGCATTACCAGTGTTGATGTAAACAGGAGCGTGTGCATTGCCCAGTGTTTAATGGAAACATGACTGTGCGCATTACCAGTGTTGATGTAAACAGGAGCGTGTGTATTGCCCAGTGTTTAATGGAAACATGACTGTGCGCATTACCAGTGTTGCTGTAAACAGGAGTGTGTGCATTGCCCAGTGTTTAATTGAAACATGACTGTGCGCATTACCAGTGTTGCTGTAAACAGGAGTGTGTGCATTGCCCAGTGTTTAATTGAAACATGACTGTGCGCATTACCAGTGTTGATGTAAACAGGAGTGTGTGCATTGCCCAGTGTTGATTTAAACAGGAGTGTGTGCATTACCCGTTGTTAGTGTTAACTGGGGTGTTTGCATTACCTAGTGTTGATGTAAACAGGAATGAGTGCACGGCCCAGTGTTGAAGTAAACAGGAGTGTGTGCATTGCCCAGTGTTTAATGGAAACATGACTGTGCTCATTCCCAGTGTTGATGTAAACAGGAGTGTGAGCTTGACCAGATTTGATGTAAACAGGAGTGTGTGCATTGCCCAACGTTGATGTAAACAGTAGTGTGTGCATTGCCCAGTGTTTAATGGAAACATGACTGTGCGCATTACCAGTGTTGCTGTAAACAGGAGTATGTGCATTGCCCAGTGTTTAATGGAAACATGACTGTGCGCATTACCAGTGTTGATGTAAACAGGAGTGTGTGCATTGCCCAGTGTTTAATGGAAACATGACTGTGCGCATTACCAGTGTTGATGTAAACAGGAGCGTGTGCATTGCCCAGTGTTTAATTGAAACATGACTGTGCGCATTACCAGTGTTGCTGTAAACAGGAGCGTGTGCATTGCCCAGTGTTTAATGGAAACATGACTGTGCTCATTACCAGTCTTGATGTAAACAGGAGCGTTTGCATTGCCCAGTGTTTAATTGAAACATGACTGTGCGCATTACCAGTGTTGATGTAAACAGGAATGTGTGCATTGCCCAGTGTTTAATGGAAACATGACTGTGCTCATTCCCAGTGTTGATGTAAACAGGAGTGTGAGCTTGTCCAGATTTGATGTAAACAGGAGTGTGTGCATTGCCCAACGTTGATGTAAACAGTAGTGTGTGCATTGCCCAGTGTTTAATGGAAACATGACTGTGCGCATTACCAGTGTTGCTGTAAACAGGAGTGTGTGCATTGCCCAGTGTTTAATGGAAACATGTCTGTGCGCATTACCAGTGTTGATGTAAACAGGAGCGTGTGCATTGCCCAGTGTTTAATTGAAACATGACTGTGCGCATTACCAGTGTTGCTGTAAACAGGAGTGTGTGCATTGCCCAGTGTTTAATGGAAACATGACTGTGCGCATTCCCAGTGTTAATGTAAACAGGAGTGTGTGCATTGCCCAGTGTTGATTGAAACAGGAGTTTGTGCATTACCCGTTGTTAGTATAAAATGGGGTGTTTGCATTGCCCAGTTTTGATGTTAAAAGGAGCGTGTGCATTACCAGTGTTGATGTAAACAGGAGTGAGTGCATTGCCCAGTGTTAATGTAAACAGGAGTGTGAGCTTGTACAGATTTGATGAAAACAGGAGTGTGTGCATTGCCCAACGTTGATGAAAACAGTAGTGTGTGCATTGCCCAGTGTTTAATGGAAACATGACTGTGCGCATTACCAGTGTTGCTGTAAACAGGAGTATGTGCATTGCCCAGTGTTTAATGGAAACATGACTGTGCGCATTACCAGTGTTGATGTAAACAGGAGTGTGTGCATTGCCCAGTGTTTAATGGAAACATGACTGTGCTCATTCCCAGTGTTGATGTAAACAGGAGTGTGAGCTTGTCCAGATTTGATGTAAACAGGAGTGTGTGCATTGCCCAACGTTGATGTAAACAGTAGTGTGTGCATTGCCCAGTGTTTAATGGAAACATGACTGTGCGCATTACCAGTGTTGCTGTAAACAGGAGTGTGTGCATTGCCCAGTGTTTAATGGAAACATATCTGTGCGCATTACCAGTGTTGATCTAAACAGGAGCGTGTGCATTGCCCAGTGTTTAATTGAAACATGACTGTGCGCATTACCAGTGTTGCTGTAAACAGGAGTGTGTGCATTGCCCAGTGTTTAATGGAAACATGACTGTGCGCATTCCCAGTGTTAATGTAAACAGGAGTGTGTGCATTGCCCAGTGTTGATTGAAACAGGAGTTTGTGCATTACCCGTTGTTAGTATAAAATGGGGTGTTTGCATTGCCCAGTTTTGATGTTAAAAGGAGCGTGTGCATTACCAGTGTTGATGTAAACAGGAGTGAGTGCATTGCCCAGTGTTAATGTAAACAGGAGTGTGAGCTTGTCCAGATTTGATGAAAACAGGAGTGTGTGCATTGCCCAACGTTGATGAAAACAGTAGTGTGTGCATTGCCCAGTGTTTAATGGAAACATGACTGTGCGCATTACCAGTGTTGCTGTAAACAGGAGTATGTGCATTGCCCAGTGTTTAATGGAAACATGACTGTGCGCATTACCAGTGTTGATGTAAACAGGAGCGTGTGCATTGCCCAGTGTTTAATGGAAACATGACTGTGCGCATTACCAGTGTTGATGTAAACAGGAGCGTGTGTATTGCCCAGTGTTTAATGGAAACATGACTGTGCGCATTACCAGTGTTGCTGTAAACAGGAGTGTGTGCATTGCCCAGTGTTTAATTGAAACATGACTGTGCGCATTACCAGTGTTGCTGTAAACAGGAGTGTGTGCATTGCCCAGTGTTTAATTGAAACATGACTGTGCGCATTACCAGTGTTGATGTAAACAGGAGTGTGTGCATTGCCCAGTGTTGATTTAAACAGGAGTGTGTGCATTACCCGTTGTTAGTGTTAACTGGGGTGTTTGCATTACCTAGTGTTGATGTAAACAGGAATGAGTGCACGGCCCAGTGTTGAAGTAAACATGACTGTGCTCATTCCCAGTGTTGATGTAAACAGGAGTGTGAGCTTGTCCAGATTTGATGTAAACAGGAGTGTGTGCATTGCCCAACGTTGATGTAAACAGTAGTGTGTGCATTGCCCAGTGTTTAATGGAAACATGACTGTGCGCATTACCAGTGTTGCTGTAAACAGGAGTATGTGCATTGCCCAGTGTTTAATGGAAACATGACTGTGCGCATTACCAGTGTTGATGTAAACAGGAGTGTGTGCATTGCCCAGTGTTTAATGGAAACATGACTGTGCGCATTACCAGTGTTGATGTAAACAGGAGCGTGTGCATTGCCCAGTGTTTAATTGAAACATGACTGTGCGCATTACCAGTGTTGCTGTAAACAGGAGCGTGTGCATTGCCCAGTGTTTAATGGAAACATGACTGTGCGCATTACCAGTCTTGATGTAAACAGGAGCGTTTGCATTGCCCAGTGTTTAATGGAAACATGACTGTGCGCATTACCAGTGTTGCTGTAAACAGGAGTATGTGCATTGCCCAGTGTTTAATGGAAACATGACTGTGCGCATTACCAGTGTTGATGTAAACAGGAGTGTGTGCATTGCCCAGTGTTTAATGGAAACATGACTGTGCGCATTACCAGTGTTGATGTAAACAGGAGCGTGTGCATTGCCCAGTGTTTAATTGAAACATGACTGTGCGCATTACCAGTGTTGCTGTAAACAGGAGCGTGTGCATTGCCCAGTGTTTAATGGAAACATGACTGTGCGCATTACCAGTCTTGATGTAAACAGGAGCGTTTGCATTGCCCAGTGTTTAATTGAAACATGACTGTGCGCATTACCAGTGTTGATGTAAACAGGAGCGTTTGCATTGCCCAGTGTTTAATGGAAACATGACTGTGCTCATTCCCAGTGTTGATGTAAACAGGAGTGTGAGCTTGTCCAGATTTGATGTAAACAGGAGTGTGTGCATTGCCCAACGTTGATGTAAACAGTAGTGTGTGCATTGCCCAGTGTTTAATGGAAACATGACTGTGCGCATTACCAGTGTTGCTGTAAACAGGAGTGTGTGCATTGCCCAGTGTTTAATGGAAACATGACTGTGCGCATTCCCAGTGTTAATGTAAACAGGAGTGTGTGCATTGCCCAGTGTTGATTGAAACAGGAGTTTGTGCATTACCCGTTGTTAGTATAAAATGGGGTGTTTGCATTGCCCAGTTTTGATGTTAAAAGGAGCGTGTGCATTACCAGTGTTGATGTAAACAGGAGTGAGTGCATTGCCCAGTGTTAATGTAAACAGGAGTGTGAGCTTGTCCAGATTTGATGAAAACAGGAGTGTGTGCATTGCCCAACGTTGATGAAAACAGTAGTGTGTGCATTGCCCAGTGTTTAATGGAAACATGACTGTGCGCATTACCAGTGTTGCTGTAAACAGGAGTATGTGCATTGCCCAGTGTTTAATGGAAACATGACTGTGCGCATTACCAGTGTTGATGTAAACAGGAGCGTGTGCATTGCCCAGTGTTTAATGGAAACATGACTGTGCGCATTACCAGTGTTGATGTAAACAGGAGCGTGTGTATTGCCCAGTGTTTAATGGAAACATGACTGTGCGCATTACCAGTGTTGCTGTAAACAGGAGTGTGTGCATTGCCCAGTGTTTAATTGAAACATGACTGTGCGCATTACCAGTGTTGCTGTAAACAGGAGTGTGTGCATTGCCCAGTGTTTAATTGAAACATGACTGTGCGCATTACCAGTGTTGATGTAAACAGGAGTGTGTGCATTGCCCAGTGTTGATTTAAACAGGAGTGTGTGCATTACCCGTTGTTAGTGTTAACTGGGGTGTTTGCATTACCTAGTGTTGATGTAAACAGGAATGAGTGCACGGCCCAGTGTTGAAGTAAACAGGAGTGTGTGCATTGCCCAGTGTTTAATGGAAACATGACTGTGCTCATTCCCAGTGTTGATGTAAACAGGAGTGTGAGCTTGTCCAGATTTGATGTAAACAGGAGTGTGTGCATTGCCCAACGTTGATGTAAACAGTAGTGTGTGCATTGCCCAGTGTTTAATGGAAACATGACTGTGCGCATTACCAGTGTTGCTGTAAACAGGAGTATGTGCATTGCCCAGTGTTTAATGGAAACATGACTGTGCGCATTACCAGTGTTGATGTAAACAGGAGTGTGTGCATTGCCCAGTGTTTAATGGAAACATGTCTGTGCGCATTACCAGTGTTGATGTAAACAGGAGCGTGTGCATTGCCCAGTGTTTAATTGAAACATGACTGTGCGCATTACCAGTGTTGCTGTAAACAGGAGTGTGTGCATTGCCCAGTGTTTAATGGAAACATGACTTTGCGCATTCCCTGTGTTGATGTAAACAGGAGTTTGTGCATTACCCGTTGTTAGTATAAAATGGGGTGTTTGCATTGCCCAGTGTTGATATAAACAGAAGTGAGTGCATTGCCCAGTTTTGATGTAAAGAGGAGCGTGCGCATTGCCCAATGTTTAATGGAAGCATGACTGTGCGCATTACCAATGTTTCTGTAAACAGGAGTGTGTGCATTGCCCAGCATTTAATGGAAACATGACTGTTCGCATTTCCAGTGTTGATGTAAACAGGAATGTGTGCATTGCCCAGTGTTGATTTAAACGGTAGTGTGTGCATTACCCAGTGTTGATTTAAACAGGAGTGAGTGCATTGCCCACTGTCGATGTAAGCAGGAGTGAGTGCATTGCCCAGTTTTGATGTCAACAGGAGTGTGTGTATTGCCCAGCATTTAATGGAAACATGACTGTTCACATTCCCAGTGTTGATGTAAACAGGAGTGTGTGCATTGCCCAATGTTGATTTAAACAGGAGTGAGTGCATTACCCGTTGTTAGTGTTAACTGGGGTGTTTGCATTACCCAGTGTTGATGTAAACAGGAATGAGTGCACGGCCCAGTTTTGATGTAAACAGGAGTGTGTGCATTGCCCAGTGTTTAATGGAAACATGACTGTGCTCATTCCCAGTGTTGATGTAAGCAGTGTTGTGAGAATTACCCAGTGTTGATGTAAACTGGAGTGTGAGCTTTGTCCAGATTTGATGTAAACAGGAGTGTGTGCATTGCCCAACGTTGATGTAAACAGGAGTGTGAGCTTGTCCAGATTTGATGTAAACAGCAGTGTGTGCATTGCCCAATGTTCATGTAAACAGTAGTGTGTGCATTGCCCAGTGTTTAATGGAAACATGACTGTGCGCATTACCAGTGTTGCTGTAAACAGGAGTGTGTGTATTGCCCAGTGTTTAATGGAAACATGACTGTGCGCATTACCAGTGTTGATGTAAACAGGAGTGTGTGCATTGCCCAGTGTATAATGGAAACATGACTGTGCGCATTACCAGTGTTGATGTAAACAGGAGCGTGTGCATTGCCCAGTGTTTAATTGAAACATGACTGTGCGCATTACCAGTGTTGCTGTAAACAGGAGCGTGTGCATTGCCCAGTGTTTAATGGAAACATGACTGTGCGCATTACCAGTCTTGATGTAAACAGGAGCGTTTGCATTGCCCAGTGTTTAATTGAAACATGACTGTGCGCATTACCAGTGTTGATGTAAACAGGAGTGTGTGCATTGCCCAGTGTTTAATGGAAACATGACTGTGCTCATTCCCAGTGTTGATGTAAACAGGAGTGTGAGCTTGTCCAGATTTGATGTAAACAGGAGTGTGTGCATTGCCCAACGTTGATGTAAACAGTAGTGTGTGCATTGCCCAGTGTTTAATGGAAACATGTCTGTGCGCATTACCAGTGTTGATGTAAACAGGAGCGTGTGCATTGCCCAGTGTTTAATTGAAACATGACTGTGCGCATTACCAGTGTTGCTGTAAACAGGAGTGTGTGCATTGCCCAGTGTTTAATTGAAACATGACTGTGCGCATTACCAGTGTTGATGTAAACAGGAGTGTGTGCATTGCCCAGTGTTTAATGGAAACATGACTGTGCTCATTCCCAGTGTTGATGTAAACAGGAGTGTGAGCTTGTCCAGATTTGATGTAAACAGGAGTGTGTGCATTGCCCAACGTTGATGTAAACAGTAGTGTGTGCATTGCCCAGTGTTTAATGGAAACATGACTGTGCTCATTCCCAGTGTTGATGTAAACAGGAGTGTGAGCTTGTCCAGATTTGATGTAAACAGGAGTGTGTGCATTGCCCAACGTTGATGTAAACAGTAGTGTGTGCATTGCCCAGTGTTTAATGGAAACATGACTGTGCGCATTACCAGTGTTGCTGTAAACAGGAGTGTGTGCATTGCCCAGTGTTTAATGGAAACATGTCTGTGCGCATTACCAGTGTTGATGTAAACAGGAGCGTGTGCATTGCCCAGTGTTTAATTGAAACATGACTGTGCGCATTACCAGTGTTGCTGTAAACAGGAGTGTGTGCATTGCCCAGTGTTTAATGGAAACATGATTGTGCGCATTCCCAGTGTTAATGTAAACAGGAGTGTGTGCATTGCCCAGTGTTGATTGAAACAGGAGTTTGTGCATTACCCGTTGTTAGTATAAAATGGGGTGTTTGCATTGCCCAGTTTTGATGTTAAAAGGAGCGTGTGCATTACCAGTGTTGATGTAAACAGGAGTGAGTGCATTGCCCAGTGTTAATGTAAACAGGAGTGTGAGCTTGTCCAGATTTGATGAAAACAGGAGTGTGTGCATTGCCCAACGTTGATGAAAACAGTAGTGTGTGCATTGCCCAGTGTTTAATGGAAACATGACTGTGCGCATTACCAGTGTTGCTGTAAACAGGAGTATGTGCATTGCCCAGTGTTTAATGGAAACATGACTGTGCGCATTACCAGTGTTGATGTAAACAGGAGCGTGTGCATTGCCCAGTGTTTAATGGAAACATGACTGTGCGCATTACCAGTGTTGATGTAAACAGGAGCGTGTGTATTGCCCAGTGTTTAATGGAAACATGACTGTGCGCATTACCAGTGTTGCTGTAAACAGGAGTGTGTGCATTGCCCAGTGTTTAATTGAAACATGACTGTGCGCATTACCAGTGTTGCTGTAAACAGGAGTGTGTGCATTGCCCAGTGTTTAATTGAAACATGACTGTGCGCATTACCAGTGTTGATGTAAACAGGAGTGTGTGCATTGCCCAGTGTTGATTTAAACAGGAGTGTGTGCATTACCCGTTGTTAGTGTTAACTGGGGTGTTTGCATTACCTAGTGTTGATGTAAACAGGAATGAGTGCACGGCCCAGTGTTGAAGTAAACAGGAGTGTGTGCATTGCCCAGTGTTTAATGGAAACATGACTGTGCTCATTCCCAGTGTTGATGTAAACAGGAGTGTGAGCTTGTCCAGATTTGATGTAAACAGGAGTGTGTGCATTGCCCAACGTTGATGTAAACAGTAGTGTGTGCATTGCCCAGAGTATAATGGAAACATGACTGTGCGCATTACCAGTGTTGCTGTAAACAGGAGTATGTGCATTGCCCAGTGTTTAATGGAAACATGACTGTGCGCATTACCAGTGTTGATGTAAACAGGAGTGTGTGCATTGCCCAGTGTTTAATGGAAACATGTCTGTGCGCATTACCAGTGTTGATGTAAACAGGAGCGTGTGCATTGCCCAGTGTTTAATTGAAACATGACTGTGCGCATTACCAGTGTTGCTGTAAACAGGAGTGTGTGCATTGCCCAGTGTTTAATGGAAACATGACTTTGCGCATTCCCTGTGTTGATGTAAACAGGAGTTTGTGCATTACCCGTTGTTAGTATAAAATGGGGTGTTTGCATTGCCCAGTGTTGATATAAACAGAAGTGAGTGCATTGCCCAGTTTTGATGTAAAGAGGAGCGTGCGCATTGCCCAATGTTTAATGGAAGCATGACTGTGCGCATTACCAATGTTTCTGTAAACAGGAGTGTGTGCATTGCCCAGTGTTTAATGGAAAGATGACTGTGCGCATTACCAATGTTGCTGTAAACAGGAGTGTGTGCATTGCCCAGCATTTAATGGAAGCATGACTGTTCGCATTTCCAGTCTTGATGTAAACAGGAGTGTGTGCATTGCCCAATGTTGATTTAAACAGGAGTGAGTGCATTACCCGTTGTTAGTGTTAACTGGGGTGTTTGCATTACCCAGTGTTGATGTAAACAGGAATGAGTGCACGGCCCAGTTTTGATGTAAACAGGAGTGTGTGCATTGCCCAGTGTTTAATGGAAACATGACTGTGCTCATTCCCAGTGTTGATGTAAGCAGTGTTGTGAGAATTACCCAGTGTTGATGTAAACTGGAGTGTGAGCTTTGTCCAGATTTGATGTAAACAGGAGTGTGTGCATTGCCCAACGTTGATGTAAACAGGAGTGTGAGCTTGTCCAGATTTGATGTAAACAGCAGTGTGTGCATTGCCCAATGTTCATGTAAACAGTAGTGTGTGCATTGCCCAGTGTTTAATGGAAACATGACTGTGCGCATTACCAGTGTTGCTGTAAACAGGAGTGTGTGTATTGCCCAGTGTTTAATGGAAACATGACTGTGCGCATTACCAGTGTTGATGTAAACAGGAGTCTGTGCATTGCCCAGTGTATAATGGAAACATGACTGTGCGCATTACCAGTGTTGATGTAAACAGGAGCGTGTGCATTGCCCAGTGTTTAATTGAAACATGACTGTGCGCATTACCAGTGTTGCTGTAAACAGGAGCGTTTGCATTGCCCAGTGTTTAATGGAAACATGACTGTGCGCGTTACCAGTCTTGATGTAAACAGGAGCGTTTGCATTGCCCAGTGTTTAATTGAAACATGACTGTGCGCATTACCAGTGTTGATGTAAACAGGAGTGTGTGCATTGCCCAGTGTTTAATGGAAACATGACTGTGCTCATTCCCAGTGTTGATGTAAACAGGAGTGTGAGCTTGTCCAGATTTGATGTAAACAGGAGTGTGTGCATTGCCCAACGTTGATGTAAACAGTAGTGTGTGCATTGCCCAGTGTTTAATGGAAACATGTCTGTGCGCATTACCAGTGTTGATGTAAACAGGAGCGTGTGCATTGCCCAGTGTTTAATTGAAACATGACTGTGCGCATTACCAGTGTTGCTGTAAACAGGAGTGTGTGCATTGCCCAGTGTTTAATGGAAACATGACTGTGCGCATACTCAGTGTTGATGTAAACAGGAGAGTGTGCATTGCCCAGTGTTTAATTGAAACATGACTGTGCGCATTACCGGTGTTGCTGTAAACAGGAGTGTGTGCATTGCCCAGTGTTTAATGGAAACATGACTTTGCGCATTCCCTGTGTTGATGTAAACAGGAGTTTGTGCATTACCCGTTGTTAGTATAAAATGGGGTGTTTGCATTGCCCAGTGTTGATATAAACAGGAGTGAGTGCATTGCCCAGTTTTGATGTAAAGAGGAGTGTGTGCATTGCCCAGTATTGATTGAAACAGGAGTTTGTGCATTACCCGTTGTTAGTATAAAATGGGGTGTTTGCATTGCCCAGTTTTGATGTTAAAAGGAGCGTGTGCATTACCAGTGTTGATGTAAACAGGAGTGAGTGCATTGCCCAGTGTTAATGTAAACAGGAGTGTGAGCTTGTCCAGATTTGATGAAAACAGGAGTGTGTGCATTGCCCAACGTTGATGAAAACAGTAGTGTGTGCATTGCCCAGTGTTTAATGGAAACATGACTGTGCGCATTACCAGTGTTGCTGTAAACAGGAGTATGTGCATTGCCCAGTGTTTAATGGAAACATGACTGTGCGCATTACCAGTGTTGATGTAAACAGGAGCGTGTGCATTGCCCAGTGTTTAATGGAAACATGACTGTGCGCATTACCAGTGTTGATGTAAACAGGAGCGTGTGTATTGCCCAGTGTTTAATGGAAACATGACTGTGCGCATTACCAGTGTTGCTGTAAACAGGAGTGTGTGCATTGCCCAGTGTTTAATTGAAACATGACTGTGCGCATTACCAGTGTTGCTGTAAACAGGAGTGTGTGCATTGCCCAACGTTGATGTAAACAGTAGTGTGTGCATTGCCCAGTGTTTAATGGAAACATGTCTGTGCGCATTACCAGTGTTGATGTAAACAGGAGCGTGTGCATTGCCCAGTGTTTAATTGAAACATGACTGTGCGCATTACCAGTGTTGCTGTAAACAGGAGTGTGTGCATTGCCCAGTGTTTAATGGAAACATGACTGTGCGCATACTCAGTGTTGATGTAAACAGGAGAGTGTGCATTGCCCAGTGTTTAATTGAAACATGACTGTGCGCATTACCGGTGTTGCTGTAAACAGGAGTGTGTGCATTGCCCAGTGTTTAATGGAAACATGACTTTGCGCATTCCCTGTGTTGATGTAAACAGGAGTTTGTGCATTACCCGTTGTTAGTATAAAATGGGGTGTTTGCATTGCCCAGTGTTGATATAAACAGGAGTGAGTGCATTGCCCAGTTTTGATGTAAAGAGGAGTGTGTGCATTGCCCAGTATTGATTGAAACAGGAGTTTGTGCATTACCCGTTGTTAGTATAAAATGGGGTGTTTGCATTGCCCAGTTTTGATGTTAAAAGGAGCGTGTGCATTACCAGTGTTGATGTAAACAGGAGTGAGTGCATTGCCCAGTGTTAATGTAAACAGGAGTGTGAGCTTGTCCAGATTTGATGAAAACAGGAGTGTGTGCATTGCCCAACGTTGATGAAAACAGTAGTGTGTGCATTGCCCAGTGTTTAATGGAAACATGACTGTGCGCATTACCAGTGTTGCTGTAAACAGGAGTATGTGCATTGCCCAGTGTTTAATGGAAACATGACTGTGCGCATTACCAGTGTTGATGTAAACAGGAGCGTGTGCATTGCCCAGTGTTTAATGGAAACATGACTGTGCGCATTACCAGTGTTGATGTAAACAGGAGCGTGTGTATTGCCCAGTGTTTAATGGAAACATGACTGTGCGCATTACCAGTGTTGCTGTAAACAGGAGTGTGTGCATTGCCCAGTGTTTAATTGAAACATGACTGTGCGCATTACCAGTGTTGCTGTAAACAGGAGTGTGTGCATTGCCCAGTGTTTAATTGAAACATGACTGTGCGCATTACCAGTGTTGATGTAAACAGGAGTGTGTGCATTGCCCAGTGTTGATTTAAACAGGAGTGTGTGCATTACCCGTTGTTAGTGTTAACTGGGGTGTTTGCATTACCTAGTGTTGATGTAAACAGGAATGAGTGCACGGCCCAGTGTTGAAGTAAACAGGAGTGTGTGCATTGCCCAGTGTTTAATGGAAACATGACTGTGCTCATTCCCAGTGTTGATGTAAACAGGAGTGTGAGCTTGTCCAGATTTGATGTAAACAGGAGTGTGTGCATTGCCCAACGTTGATGTAAACAGTAGTGTGTGCATTGCCCAGTGTTTAATGGAAACATGACTGTGCGCATTACCAGTGTTGCTGTAAACAGGAGTATGTGCATTGCCCAGTGTTTAATGGAAACATGACTGTGCGCATTACCAGTGTTGATGTAAACAGGAGTGTGTGCATTGCCCAGTGTTTAATGGAAACATGTCTGTGCGCATTACCAGTGTTGATGTAAACAGGAGCGTGTGCATTGCCCAGTGTTTAATTGAAACATGACTGTGCGCATTACCAGTGTTGCTGTAAACAGGAGTGTGTGAATTGCCCAGTGTTTAATGGAAACATGTCTGTGCGCATTACCAGTGTTGATGTAAACAGGAGCGTGTGCATTGCCCAGTGTTTAATTGAAACATGACTGTGCGCATTACCAGTGTTGCTGTAAACAGGAGTGTGTGCATTGCCCAGTGTTTAATGGAAACATGACTGTGCGCATACTCAGTGTTGATGTAAACAGGAGAGTGTGCATTGCCCAGTGTTTAATTGAAACATGACTGTGCGCATTACCGGTGTTGCTGTAAACAGGAGTGTGTGCATTGCCCAGTGTTTAATGGAAACATGACTTTGCGCATTCCCTGTGTTGATGTAAACAGGAGTTTGTGCATTACCCGTTGTTAGTATAAAATGGGGTGTTTGCATTGCCCAGTGTTGATATAAACAGGAGTGAGTGCATTGCCCAGTTTTGATGTAAAGAGGAGTGTGTGCATTGCCCAGTATTGATTGAAACAGGAGTTTGTGCATTACCCGTTGTTAGTATAAAATGGGGTGTTTGCATTGCCCAGTTTTGATGTTAAAAGGAGCGTGTGCATTACCAGTGTTGATGTAAACAGGAGTGAGTGCATTGCCCAGTGTTAATGTAAACAGGAGTGTGAGCTTGTCCAGATTTGATGAAAACAGGAGTGTGTGCATTGCCCAACGTTGATGAAAACAGTAGTGTGTGCATTGCCCAGTGTTTAATGGAAACATGACTGTGCGCATTACCAGTGTTGCTGTAAACAGGAGTATGTGCATTGCCCAGTGTTTAATGGAAACATGACTGTGCGCATTACCAGTGTTGATGTAAACAGGAGCGTGTGCATTGCCCAGTGTTTAATGGAAACATGACTGTGCGCATTACCAGTGTTGATGTAAACAGGAGCGTGTGTATTGCCCAGTGTTTAATGGAAACATGACTGTGCGCATTACCAGTGTTGCTGTAAACAGGAGTGTGTGCATTGCCCAGTGTTTAATTGAAACATGACTGTGCGCATTACCAGTGTTGCTGTAAACAGGAGTGTGTGCATTGCCCAGTGTTTAATTGAAACATGACTGTGCGCATTACCAGTGTTGATGTAAACAGGAGTGTGTGCATTGCCCAGTGTTGATTTAAACAGGAGTGTGTGCATTACCCGTTGTTAGTGTTAACTGGGGTGTTTGCATTACCTAGTGTTGATGTAAACAGGAATGAGTGCACGGCCCAGTGTTGAAGTAAACAGGAGTGTGTGCATTGCCCAGTGTTTAATGGAAACATGACTGTGCTCATTCCCAGTGTTGATGTAAACAGGAGTGTGAGCTTGTCCAGATTTGATGTAAACAGGAGTGTGTGCATTGCCCAACGTTGATGTAAACAGTAGTGTGTGCATTGCCCAGTGTTTAATGGAAACATGACTGTGCGCATTACCAGTGTTGCTGTAAACAGGAGTATGTGCATTGCCCAGTGTTTAATGGAAACATGACTGTGCGCATTACCAGTGTTGATGTAAACAGGAGTGTGTGCATTGCCCAGTGTTTAATGGAAACATGTCTGTGCGCATTACCAGTGTTGATGTAAACAGGAGCGTGTGCATTGCCCAGTGTTTAATTGAAACATGACTGTGCGCATTACCAGTGTTGCTGTAAACAGGAGTGTGTGAATTGCCCAGTGTTTAATGGAAACATGACTGTGCGCATTACCAGTGTTGATGTAAACGGGAGTGTGTGCATTGCCCAGTGTTAATGTAAACAGGAGTGTGTGCATTGCCCAGTATTGATTGAAACAGGAGTTTGTGCATTACCCGTTGTTAGTATAAAATGGGGTGTTTGCATTGCCCAGTGTTGATATAAACAGGAGTGTGTGCATTGCCCAGTTTTGATGTAAACAGGAGCGTGTGCATTACCAGTGTTAATGTAAACAGGAGTGAGTGCATTGCCCAGTGTTAATGTAAACAGGGGTGTGTGCATTGCCCAGTGTTTAATGGAAACATGACTTTGCGCATTCCCTGTGTTGATGTAAACAGGAGTTTGTGCATTACCCGTTGTTAGTATAAAATGGGGTGTTTGCATTGCCCAGTGTTGATATAAACAGGAGTGAGTGCATTGCCCAGTTTTGATGTAAAGAGGAGCGTGCGCATTGCCCAATGTTTAATGGAAACATGACTGTGCGCATTACCAATGTTGCTGTAAACAGGAGTGTGTGCATTGCCCAGCATTTAATGGAAGCATGACTGTTCGCATTTCCAGTGTTGATGTAAACAGGAGTGTGTGCATTGCCCAATGTTGATTTAAACAGGAGTGAGTGCATTACCCGTTGTTAGTGTTAACTGGGGTGTTTGCATTACCCAGTGTTGATGTAAACAGGAATGAGTGCACGGCCCAGTTTTGATGTAAACAGGAGTGTGTGCATTGCCCAGTGTTTAATGGAAACATGACTGTGCTCATTCCCAGTGTTGATGTAAGCAGTGTTGTGAGAATTACCCAGTGTTGATGTAAACTGGAGTGTGAGCTTTGTCCAGATTTGATGTAAACAGGAGTGTGTGCATTGCCCAACGTTGATGTAAACAGGAGTGTGAGCTTGTCCAGATTTGATGTAAACAGCAGTGTGTGCATTGCCCAATGTTCATGTAAACAGTAGTGTGTGCATTGCCCAGTGTTTAATGGAAACATGACTGTGCGCATTACCAGTGTTGCTGTAAACAGGAGTGTGTGTATTGCCCAGTGTTTAATGGAAACATGACTGTGCGCATTACCAGTGTTGATGTAAACAGGAGTGTGTGCATTGCCCAGTGTTTAATTGAAACATGACTGTGCGCATTACCAGTGTTGCTGTAAACAGGAGCGTGTGCATTGCCCAGTGTTTAATGGAAACATGACTGTGCGCATTACCAGTCTTGATGTAAACAGGAGCGTTTGCATTGCCCAGTGTTTAATTGAAACATGACTGTGCGCATTACCAGTGTTGATGTAAACAGGAGTGTGTGCATTGCCCAGTGTTTAATGGAAGCATGACTGTGCTCATTACCAGTGTTGATGTAAACAGGAGCGTGTGCATTGCCCAGTGTTTAATTGAAACATGACTGTGCGCATTACCGGTGTTGCTGTAAACAGGAGCGTGTGCATTGCCCAGTGTTTAATGGAAACATGACTGTGCGCATTACCAGTGTTGATGTAAACAGGAGTGTATGCATTGCCCAGTGTTTAATGGAAGCATGACTGCGCATTACCCGTGTTGATGTAAACAGGAGCGTGTGCATTGCCCAGTGTTTAATTGAAACATCACTGTGCGCATTACCAGTGTTGATGTAAACAGGAGTGTGTGCATTGCCCAGTGTTTAATGGAAACATGACTGTGCGCATTACCAGTGTTGATGTAAACAGGAGTGTGTGCATTGCCCAGTGTTAATGTAAACAGGAGTGTGTGCATTGCCCAGTATTGATTGAAACAGGAGTTTGTGCATTACCCGTTGTTAGTATAAAATGGGGTGTTTGCATTGCCCAGTGTTGATATAAACAGGAGTGAGTGCATTGCCCAGTGTTGATATAAACTGAAGTGAGCGCATTGCCCAGTGTTGATGTAAACAGGAGTGTGTGCATTGCCCAGATTTGATGTAAACAGGAGCGTGTGCATTACCAGTGTTGATGTAAACAGGAGTGAGTGCATTGCCCAGTGTTAATGTAAACAGGGGTGTGTGCATTGCCCAGTGTTTAATGGAAACATGACTGTGCGCATTACCAGTGTTGATGTAAACAGGAGCGTGCGCATTGCCCAGTGTTTAATGGAAACATGACTGTGCGCATTACCAGTGTTGGTGTAAACAGGAGTGTGTGCATTGCCCAGTGTTTAATGGAAAGATGACAGTGCGCATTACTAGTGTTGATGTAATCAGGAGTGTGTGCATTGCCCAGTGTTTAATGGAAACATGACTGTGCGCATTCCCTGTGTTGATGTAAACAGGAGTTTGTGCTTTACCCGTTGTTAGTATAAAATGGGGTGTTTGCATTGCCCAGTGTTTATGTAAACAGGAGTCTGTGCATTGCCCAGTGTTGATGTAAACCTGAGTGTGTGCATTGCCCAGTTTTGATGTAAACAGGAGCGTGTGCATTGCCCAGTGTTGATGTAAACAGGAGTGTATGCATTGCCCAGTTTTGATGTAAACAGGAGCGTGTGCATTGCCCAGTGTTTAATGGATACATGACTGTGCGCATTAACAGTATTGCTGTAAACAGGAGTGTGTGCATTGCCCAGTGTTTAATGGAAACATGACTGTGCGCATTCCCAGTGTTGATGTAAACAGGAGTTTGTGCATTACCCGTTGTTATTATAAAATGGGGTGTTTGCATTGCCCAGTGTTGATATTAACAGTAGTGTGTGCATTACCCCGTGTTGATTTAAACAGGAGTGTGTGCATTACCCAGTGTTGATGTAAACAGGAGTTTGTGCATTACCCGTTGTTAGTATAAAATGGGGTTTTGGCATTGCCCAGTGTTGATATAAACAGTAGTGTGTGCATTACCCAGTGTTGAATTAAACAGGAATGTGTGCATTACCCAGTGTTGATGAAAACAGGAGTGTCTGCATTGCCCAACGTTGATGTAAACAGGAGTGTGTGCTTTGCCTATTCTTGATGTAAACAGGAGTGAGTGCATTGCCCAGTGTTAATGTAAACAGGGGTGTGTGCATTGCCCAGTGTTTAATGGAAACATGACTGTGCGCATTACCAGTGTTGATGTAAACAGGAGTGTGTGCATTGCCCAGTGTTTAAAGGAAACATGACTGTGCGCATTAGCAGTGTTGATGTAAACAGGAGTGTGTGCATTGCCCAGTGTTAATGTAAACAGGAGTGTGTGCATTGCCCTGTGTTTAATGGAAACATGACTGTGCGCATTACCAGTGTTGCGGTAAACAGGAGTTTGTGCATTGCCCTGTGTTTAATGGAAACATGACTGTGCGCATTACCAGTGTTGATGTAAACAGGAGTGTGTGCATTGCCCAATATTGATGGAAACAGGAGTTTGTGCATTACCCGTTGTTAGTATAAAATGGGGTGTTTGCATTGCCCAGTGTTGATATAAACAGGATTGAGTGCATTGCCCAGTTTTGATGTAAACAGTAGCATGTGCATTGCCCAGTGTTTAATGGAAACATGACTGTGCGCATTACCCGTGTTGATGTAAACAGGAGTGTGTGCATTGCCCAGTGTTTAATGGAAACATGACTGTGCGCATTCCCAGTGTTGATGTAAACAGGAGTTTGTGCATTACCCGTTGTTAGTATAAAATGGGGTGTTTGCATTGCCCAGTGTTGATATTAACAGTAGTGTGTGCATTCCCCAGTGTTGATTTAAACAGGAGTGTGTGCATTACCCGGTGTTGATGTAAACAGGAGTTTGTGCATTACCTGTTGTTAGTATAAAATGGGGTATTGGCATTGCCCGGTGTTGATATAAACAGTAGTGTGTGCATTACCTAGTGTTGAATTAAACAGGAGCGTGTGCATTACCAGTGTTGATGTAAACAGGAGTAAGTGCATTGCCTAGTGTTAATGTAAACAGTAGTGTGTGCATTGCCCAGTGTTTAATGGAAACATGACTGTGCGCATTACCAGTGTTGGTGTAAACAGGAGTGTGTGCATTACCCAGTGTTGAATTAAACAGGAATGTGTGCATTACCCAGTGTTGATGAAAACATGAGTGTGTGCATTGCCCAACGTTGATGTAAACAGGAGTGTGTGCTTTGCCTATTCATGATGTAAACAGGAGTGAGTGCATTGCCCAGTGTTAATGTAAACAGGGGTGTGTGCATTGCCCAGTGTTTAATGGAAACATGACTGTGCGCATTACCAGTGTTGATGTAAACAGGAGTGTGTGCATTGCCCAGTGTTTAAAGGAAACATGACTGTGCGCATTACCAGTGTTGATGTAAACAGGAGCTTGTGCATTGCCCAGTGTTTAATGGAAACATGACTGTGCGCATTACCAGTGTTGCGGTAAACAGGAGTGTGTGCATTGCCCAGTGTTTAATGGAAACATGACTGTGCGCATTACCAGTGTTGATGTAAACAGGAGTGTGTGCATTGCCTAGTGTTAATGTAAACAGGAGTGAGTGCATTGCCCAGTTTTGATGTAAACAGGAGCGTGCGCATTGCCCAGTGTTTAATGGAAACATGACTGTGCGCATTACCAGTGTTGCTGTAAACAGGAATGAGTGCACGGCCCAGTGTTGATGTAAGCAGTGTTGTGAGAATTACCCAGTGTTGATGTAAACTGGAGTGTGAGCTTTGTCCAGATTTGATGTAAACAGGAGTGTGTGCATTGCCCAACGTTGATGTAAACAGGAGTGTGTGCTTTGCCTATTCTTGATGTAAACAGGAGTGAGTGCATTGCCCAGTGTTAATGTAAACAGGGGTGTGTGCATTGCCCAGTGTTTAATGGAAACATGACTGTGCGCATTACCAGTGTTGATGTAAACAGGAGTGTGTGCATTGCCCAGTGTTTAATGGAAACATGACTGTGCGCATTACCAGTGTTGATGTAAACAGGAGCTTGCGCATTGCCCAGTGTTTAATGGAAACATGACTGTGCGCATTACCAGTGTTGCTGTAAACAGGAGTGTGTGCATTGCCCAGTGTTTAATGGAAACATGACTGTGCGCATTACCAGTGTTGATGTAAACAGGAGCTTGCGCATTGCCCAGTGTTTAATGGAAACATGACTGTGCGCATTACCAGTGTTGCTGTAAACAGGAGTGTGTGCATTGCCCAGTGTTTAATGGAAACATGACTGTGCGCATTCTCTGTGTTGATGTAAACAGGAGTTTGTGCATTACCCGTTGTTAGTATAAAATGGGGTGTTTGCATTGCCCAGTGTTGATATAAACAGGAGTGAGTGCATTGCCCAGTTTTGATGTAAACAGGAGCGTGCGCATTGCCCAGTGTTTAATGGAAACATGACTGTGCGCATTACCAGTGTTGCTGTAAACAGGATTGTGTGCATTGCCCGGTGTTTAATGGAAGCATGACTGTTCGCATTTCCAGTCTTGATGTAAACAGGAGTGTGTGCATTGCCCAATGTTTATTTAAACAGGAGTGTGTGCATTACCCGTTGTTAGTGTTAACTGGGGTGTTTGCATTACCCAGTGTTGATGTAAACAGGAATGAGTGCACGGCCCAGTGTTGCTGTAAACAGGAGTGTGTGCATTGCCCAGTGTTTAATGGAAACATGACTGTGCTCATTCCCAGTGTTGATGTAAGCAGTGTTGTGAGAATTACCCAGTGTTGATGTAAACTGGAGTGTGAGCTTTGTCCAGATTTGATGTAAACAGGAGTGTGTGCATTGCCCAACGTTGATGTAAACAGGAGTGTGAGCTTGTCCAGATTTGATGTAAACAGCAGTGTGTGCATTGCCCAATGTTCATGTAAACAGTAGTGTGTGCATTGCCCAGTGTTTAATGGAAACATGACTGTGCGCATTACCAGTGTTGCTGTAAACAGGAGTGTGTGTATTCCCCAGTGTTTAAAGGAAACATGACTGTGCGCATTACCAGTGTTGATGTAAACAGGAGTGTGTGCATTGCCCAGTGTTTAATTGAAACATGACTGTGCGCATTACCAGTGTTGCTGTAAACAGGAGCGTGTGCATTGCCCAGTGTTTAATGGAAACATGACTGTGCGCATTACCAGTCTTGATGTAAACAGGAGCGTTTGCATTGCCCAGTGTTTAATTGAAACATGACTGTGCGCATTACCAGTGTTGATGTAAACAGGAGTGTGTGCATTGCCCAGTGTTTAATGGAAGCATGACTGTGCTCATTACCAGTGTTGATGTAAACAGGAGCGTGTGCATTGCCCAGTGTTTAATTGAAACATGACTGTGCGCATTACCGGTGTTGCTGTAAACAGGAGTGTGTGCATTGCCCAGTGTTTAATGGAAACATGACTGTGCGCATTACCAGTGTTGATGTAAACAGGAGTGTATGCATTGCCCAGTGTTTAATGGAAGCATGACTGCGCATTACCCGTGTTGATGTAAACAGGAGCGTGTGCATTGCCCAGTGTTTAATTGAAACATCACTGTGCGCATTACCAGTGTTGATGTAAACAGGAGTGTGTGCATTGCCCAGTGTTTAATGGAAACATGACTGTGCGCATTACCAGTGTTGATGTAAACAGGAGTGTGTGCATTGCCCAGTGTTAATGTAAACAGGAGTGTGTGCATTGCCCAGTATTGATTGAAACAGGAGTTTGTGCATTACCCGTTGTTAGTATAAAATGGGGTGTTTGCATTGCCCAGTGTTGATATAAACAGGAGTGAGTGCATTGCCCAGTGTTGATATAAACTGAAGTGAGCGCATTGCCCAGTGTTGATGTAAACAGGAGTGTGTGCATTGCCCAGATTTGATGTAAACAGGAGCGTGTGCATTACCAGTGTTGATGTAAACAGGAGTGAGTGCATTGCCCAGTGTTAATGTAAACAGGGGTGTGTGCATTGCCCAGTGTTTAATGGAAACATGACTGTGCGCATTACCAGTGTTGATGTAAACAGGAGCGTGCGCATTGCCCAGTGTTTAATGGAAACATGACTGTGTGCATTACCAGTGTTGGTGTAAACAGGAGTGTGTGCATTGCCCAGTGTTTAATGGAAAGATGACAGTGCGCATTACTAGTGTTGATGTAATCAGGAGTGTGTGCATTGCCCAGTGTTTAATGGAAACATGACTGTGCGCATTCCCTGTGTTGATGTAAACAGGAGTTTGTGCTTTACCCGTTGTTAGTATAAAATGGGGTGTTTGCATTGCCCAGTGTTTATGTAAACAGGAGTCTGTGCATTGCCCAGTGTTGATGTAAACCTGAGTGTGTGCATTGCCCAGTTTTGATGTAAACAGGAGCGTGTGCATTGCCCAGTGTTGATGTAAACAGGAGTGTATGCATTGCCCAGTTTTGATGTAAACAGGAGCGTGTGCATTGCCCAGTGTTTAATGGATACATGACTGTGCGCATTAACAGTGTTGCTGTAAACAGGAGTGTGTGCATTGCCCAGTGTTTAATGGAAACATGACTGTGCGCATTCCCAGTGTTGATGTAAACAGGAGTTTGTGCATTACCCGTTGTTATTATAAAATGGGGTGTTTGCATTGCCCAGTGTTGATATTAACAGTAGTGTGTGCATTACCCCGTGTTGATTTAAACAGGAGTGTGTGCATTACCCAGTGTTGATGTAAACAGGAGTTTGTGCATTACCCGTTGTTAGTATAAAATGGGGTTTTGGCATTGCCCAGTGTTGATATAAACAGTAGTGTGTGCATTACCCAGTGTTGAATTAAACAGGAATGTGTGCATTACCCAGTGTTGATGAAAACAGGAGTGTCTGCATTGCCCAACGTTGATGTAAACAGGAGTGTGTGCTTTGCCTATTCTTGATGTAAACAGGAGTGAGTGCATTGCCCAGTGTTAATGTAAACAGGGGTGTGTGCATTGCCCAGTGTTTAATGGAAACATGACTGTGCGCATTACCAGTGTTGATGTAAACAGGAGTGTGTGCATTGCCCAGTGTTTAAAGGAAACATGACTGTGCGCATTAGCAGTGTTGATGTAAACAGGAGTGTGTGCATTGCCCAGTGTTAATGTAAACAGGAGTGTGGGCATTGCCCTGTGTTTAATGGAAACATGACTGTGCGCATTACCAGTGTTGCGGTAAACAGGAGTTTGTGCATTGCCCAGTGTTTAATGGAAACATGACTGTGCGCATTACCAGTGTTGATGTAAACAGGAGTGTGTGCATTGCCCAGTGTTAATGTAAACAGGAGTGTGTGCATTGCCCAATATTGATGGAAACAGGAGTTTGTGCATTACCCGTTGTTAGTATAAAATGGGGTGTTTGCATTGCCCAGTGTTGATATAAACAGGATTGAGTGCATTGCCCAGTTTTGATGTAAACAGTAGCATGTGCATTGCCCAGTGTTTAATGGAAACATGACTGTGCGCATTACCCGTGTTGATGTAAACAGGAGTGTGTGCATTGCCCAGTGTTTAATGGAAACATGACTGTGCGCATTCCCAGTGTTGATGTAAACAGGAGTTTGTGCATTACCCGTTGTTAGTATAAAATGGGGTGTTTGCATTGCCCAGTGTTGATATTAACAGTAGTGTGTGCATTCCCCAGTGTTGATTTAAACAGGAGTGTGTGCATTACCCGGTGTTGATGTAAACAGGAGTTTGTGCATTACCCGTTGTTAGTATAAAATGGGGTGTTGGCATTGCCCGGTGTTGATATAAACAGTAGTGTGTGCATTACCTAGTGTTGAATTAAACAGGAGCGTGTGCATTACCAGTGTTGATGTAAACAGGAGTAAGTGCATTGCCTAGTGTTAATGTAAACAGTAGTGTGTGCATTGCCCAGTGTTTAATGGAAACATGACTGTGCGCATTACCAGTGTTGGTGTAAACAGGAGTGTGTGCATTACCCAGTGTTGAGTTAAACAGGAATGTGTGCATTACCCAGTGTTGATGAAAACATGAGTGTGTGCATTGCCCAACGTTGATGTAAACAGGAGTGTGTGCTTTGCCTATTCATGATGTAAACAGGAGTGAGTGCATTGCCCAGTGTTAATGTAAACAGGGGTGTGTGCATTGCCCAGTGTTTAATGGAAACATGACTGTGCGCATTACCAGTGTTGATGTAAACAGGAGTGTGTGCATTGCCCAGTGTTTAAAGGAAACATGACTGTGCGCATTACCAGTGTTGATGTAAACAGGAGCTTGTGCATTGCCCAGTGTTTAATGGAAACATGACTGTGCGCATTACCAGTTTTGCGGTAAACAGGAGTGTGTGCATTGCCCAGTGTTTAATGGAAACATGACTGTGCGCATTACCAGTGTTGATGTAAACAGGAGTGTGTGCATTGCCTAGTGTTAATGTAAACAGGAGTGTGTGCATTGCCCAGTATTGATGGAAACAGGAGTTTGTGCATTACCCGTTGTTAGTATAAAATGGGGTGTTTGCATTGCCCAGTGTTGATATAAACAGGATTGAGTGCATTGCCCAGTTTTGATGTAAACAGTAGCGTGTGCATTGCCCAGTGTTTAATGGAAACATGACTGTGCGCATTACCCGTGTTGATGTAAACAGGAGTGTGTGCATTGCCCAGTGTTTAATGGAAACATGACTGTGCGCATTCCCAGTGTTGATGTAAACAGGAGTTTGTGCATTACCCGTTGTTAGTATAAAATGGGGTGTTTGCATTGCCCAGTGTTGATATTAACAGTAGTGTGTGCATTCCCCAGTGTTGATTTAAACAGGAGTGTGTGCATTACCCGGTGTTGATGTAAACAGGAGTTTGTGCATTACCCGTTGTTAGTATAAAATGGGGTGTTGGCATTGCCCGGTGTTGATATAAACAGTAGTGTGTGCATAACCTAGTGTTGAATTAAACAGGAGTGTGTGCATTGCCCAGTGTTTAATGGAAACATGACTGTGCGCATTACCAGTGTTGATGTAAACAGGAGTGTGTGCATTGCCCAGTGTTGATATAAACTGGAGTGTGTGCATTGCCCAGTTTTGATGTAAACAGGAGCATGTGCAATACCAGTGTTGATGTAAACAGGAGTGAGTGCATTGCCCAGTGTTAATGTAAACAGGGGTGTGTGCATTGCCCAGTGTTTAATGGAAACATGACTGTGCGCATTACCAGTGTTGCTGTAAACAGGAGTGTGTGCATTGCCCAGTGTTTAATGGAAACATGACTGTGCGCATTCCCTGTGTTGATGTAAACAGGAGTTTGTGCATTACCCGTTGTTAGTATAAAATGCGGTGTTTGCATTGTACAGTGTTGATATAAACAGGAGTGAGTGCATTGCCCAGTTTTGATGTAAACAGGAGCGTGCGCATTGCCCAGTGTTTAATGGAAACATGACTGTGCGCATTACCAGTGTTGCTGTAAACAGGAGTGTGTGCATTGCCCGGCGTTTAATGGAAGCATGACTGTTCGCATTTCCAGTGTTGATGTAAACAGGAGTGTGTGCATTGCCCAATGTTGATTTAAACAGGAGTGTGTGCATTGCCCGGCGTTTAATGGAAGCATGACTGTTCGCATTACCCAGTGTTGATGTAAACAGGAATGAGTGCACGGCCCAGTGTTGATGTAAGCAGTGTTGTGAGAATTACCCAGTGTTGATGTAAACTGGAGTGTGAGCTTTGTCCAGATTTGATGTAAACAGGAGTGTGTGCATTGCCCAACGTTGATGTAAACAGGAGTGTGTGCTTTGCCTATTCTTGATGTAAACAGGAGTGAGTGCATTGCCCAGTGTTAATGTAAACAGGGGTGTGTGCATTGCCCAGTGTTTAATGGAAACATGACTGTGCGCATTACCAGTGTTGATGTAAACAGGAGTGTGTGCATTGCCCAGTGTTTAATGGAAACATGACTGTGCGCATTACCAGTGTTGATGTAAACAGAAGCTTGTGCATTGCCCAGTGTTTAATGGAAACATGACTGTGCGCATTACCAGTGTTGCGTTAAACAGGAGTGTGTGCATTGCCCAGTGTTTAATGGAAACATGACTGTGCGCATTCCCAGTGTTGATGTAAACAGGAGTGTGAGCTTGTCCAGATTTGATGTAAACAGGAGTGTGTGCATTGCCGAACGTTGATGTAAACAGTAGTGTGTGCATTGCCCAGTGTTTAATGGAAACATGACTGTGCGCATTACCAGTGTTGATGTAAACAGGAGTGTGTGCATTGCCCAGTGTTTAATGGAAACATGACTGTGCGCATTACCAGTGTTGATGTAAACAGGAGTGTGTGCATTGCCCAGTGTTTAATTGAAACATGACTGTGCGCATTACCAGTGTTGCTGTAAACAGGAGTGTGTGCATTGCCCAGTGTTTAATGGAAACATGACTGTGCGCATTACCAGTGTTGATGTAAACAGGAGTGTGTGCATTGCCCAGTGTTGATATAAACAGGAGTGAGTGCATTGCCCAGTTTTGATGTAAACAGGAGCGTGTGCATTACCAGTGTTGATGTAAACAGGAGTAAGTGCATTGCCTAGTGTTAATGTAAACAGGGGTGTGTGCATTGCCCAGTGTTTAATGGAAACATGACTGTGCGCATTACCAGTGTTGATGTAAACAGGAGCTTGCGCATTGCCCAGTGTTTAATGGAAACATGACTGTGCGCATTACCAGTGTTGCTGTAAACAGGAGTGTGTGCATTGCCCAGTGTTTAATGGAAACATGACTGTGCGCATTCTCTGTGTTGATGTAAACAGGAGTTTGTGCATTACCCGTTGTTAGTATAAAATGGGGTGTTTGCATTGCCCAGTGTTGATATAAACAGGAGTGAGTGCATTGCCCAGATTTGATGTAAACAGGAGCGTGCGCATTGCCCAGTGTTTAATGGAAACATGACTGTGCGCATTACCAGTGTTGCTGTAAACAGGATTGTGTGCATTGCCCGGTGTTTAATGGAAGCATGACTGTTCGCATTTCCAGTGTTGATGTAAACAGGAGTGTGTGCATTGCCCAATGTTTATTTAAACAGGAGTGTGTGCATTACCCGTTGTTAGTGTTAACTGGGGTGTTTGCATTACCCATTGTTGATGTAAACAGGAATGAGTGCACGGCCCAGTGTTGCTGTAAACAGGAGTGTGTGCATTGCCCAGTGTTTAATGGAAACATGACTGTGCTCATTCCCAGTGTTGATGTAAGCAGTGTTGTGAGAATTACCCAGTGTTGATGTAAACTGGAGTGTGAGCTTTGTCCAGATTTGATGTAAACAGGAGTGTGTGCATTGCCCAACGTTGATGTAAACAGGAGTGTGAGCTTGTCCAGATTTGATGTAAACAGCAGTGTGTGCATTGCCCAATGTTCATGTAAACAGTAGTGTGTGCATTGCCCAGTGTTTAATGGAAACATGACTGTGCGCATTACCAGTGTTGCTGTAAACAGGAGTGTGTGTATTGCCCAGTGTTTAATGGAAACATGACTGTGCGCCTTACCAGTGTTGATGTAAACAGGAGTGTGTGCATTGCCCAGTGTTTAATTGAAACATGACTGTCCGCATTACCAGTGTTGCTGTAAACAGGAGCGTGTGCATTGCCCAGTGTTTAATGGAAACATGACTGTGCGCATTACCAGTCTTGATGTAAACAGGAGCGTTTGCATTGCCCAGTGTTTAATTGAAACATGACTGTGCGCATTACCAGTGTTGATGTAAACAGGAGTGTGTGCATTGCCCAGTGTTTAATGGAAGCATGACTGTGCTCATTACCAGTGTTGATGTAAACAGGAGCGTGTGCATTGCCCAGTGTTTAATTGAAACATGACTGTGCGCATTACCGGTGTTGCTGTAAACAGGAGTGTGTGCATTGCCCAGTGTTTAATGGAAACATGACTGTGCGCATTACCAGTGTTGATGTAAACAGGAGTGTATGCATTGCCCAGTGTTTAATGGAAGCATGACTGCGCATTACCCGTGTTGATGTAAACAGGAGCGTGTGCATTGCCCAGTGTTTAATTGAAACATCACTGTGCGCATTACCAGTGTTGATGTAAACAGGAGTGTGTGCATTGCCCAGTGTTTAATGGAAACATGACTGTGCGCATTACCAGTGTTGATGTAAACAGGAGTGTGTGCATTGCCCAGTGTTAATGTAAACAGGAGTGTGTGCATTGCCCAGTATTGATTGAAACAGGAGTTTGTGCATTACCCGTTGTTAGTATAAAATGGGGTGTTTGCATTGCCCAGTGTTGATATAAACAGGAGTGAGTGCATTGCCCAGTGTTGATATAAACTGAAGTGAGCGCATTGCCCAGTGTTGATGTAAACAGGAGTGTGTGCATTGCCCAGATTTGATGTAAACAGGAGCGTGTGCATTACCAGTGTTGATGTAAACAGGAGTGAGTGCATTGCCCAGTGTTAATGTAAACAGGGGTGTGTGCATTGCCCAGTGTTTAATGGAAACATGACTGTGCGCATTACCAGTGTTGATGTAAACAGGAGCGTGCGCATTGCCCAGTGTTTAATGGAAACATGACTGTGTGCATTACCAGTGTTGGTGTAAACAGGAGTGTGTGCATTGCCCAGTGTTTAATGGAAAGATGACAGTGCGCATTACTAGTGTTGATGTAATCAGGAGTGTGTGCATTGCCCAGTGTTTAATGGAAACATGACTGTGCGCATTCCCTGTGTTGATGTAAACAGGAGTTTGTGCTTTACCCGTTGTTAGTATAAAATGGGGTGTTTGCATTGCCCAGTGTTTATGTAAACAGGAGTCTGTGCATTGCCCAGTGTTGATGTAAACCTGAGTGTGTGCATTGCCCAGTTTTGATGTAAACAGGAGCGTGTGCATTGCCCAGTGTTGATGTAAACAGGAGTGTATGCATTGCCCAGTTTTGATGTAAACAGGAGCGTGTGCATTGCCCAGTGTTTAATGGATACATGACTGTGCGCATTAACAGTGTTGCTGTAAACAGGAGTGTGTGCATTGCCCAGTGTTTAATGGAAACATGACTGTGCGCATTCCCAGTGTTGATGTAAACAGGAGTTTGTGCATTACCCGTTGTTATTATAAAATGGGGTGTTTGCATTGCCCAGTGTTGATATTAACAGTAGTGTGTGCATTACCCCGTGTTGATTTAAACAGGAGTGTGTGCATTACCCAGTGTTGATGTAAACAGGAGTTTGTGCATTACCCGTTGTTAGTATAAAATGGGGTTTTGGCATTGCCCAGTGTTGATATAAACAGTAGTGTGTGCATTACCCAGTGTTGAATTAAACAGGAATGTGTGCATTACCCAGTGTTGATGAAAACAGGAGTGTCTGCATTGCCCAACGTTGATGTAAACAGGAGTGTGTGCTTTGCCTATTCTTGATGTAAACAGGAGTGAGTGCATTGCCCAGTGTTAATGTAAACAGGGGTGTGTGCATTGCCCAGTGTTTAATGGAAACATGACTGTGCGCATTACCAGTGTTGATGTAAACAGGAGTGTGTGCATTGCCCAGTGTTTAAAGGAAACATGACTGTGCGCATTAGCAGTGTTGATGTAAACAGGAGTGTGTGCATTGCCCAGTGTTAATGTAAACAGGAGTGTGGGCATTGCCCTGTGTTTAATGGAAACATGACTGTGCGCATTACCAGTGTTGCGGTAAACAGGAGTTTGTGCATTGCCCAGTGTTTAATGGAAACATGACTGTGCGCATTACCAGTGTTGATGTAAACAGGAGTGTGTGCATTGCCCAGTGTTAATGTAAACAGGAGTGTGTGCATTGCCCAATATTGATGGAAACAGGAGTTTGTGCATTACCCGTTGTTAGTATAAAATGGGGTGTTTGCATTGCCCAGTGTTGATATAAACAGGATTGAGTGCATTGCCCAGTTTTGATGTAAACAGTAGCATGTGCATTGCCCAGTGTTTAATGGAAACATGACTGTGCGCATTACCCGTGTTGATGTAAACAGGAGTGTGTGCATTGCCCAGTGTTTAATGGAAACATGACTGTGCGCATTCCCAGTGTTGATGTAAACAGGAGTTTGTGCATTACCCGTTGTTAGTATAAAATGGGGTGTTTGCATTGCCCAGTGTTGATATTAACAGTAGTGTGTGCATTCCCCAGTGTTGATTTAAACAGGAGTGTGTGCATTACCCGGTGTTGATGTAAACAGGAGTTTGTGCATTACCCGTTGTTAGTATAAAATGGGGTGTTGGCATTGCCCGGTGTTGATATAAACAGTAGTGTGTGCATTACCTAGTGTTGAATTAAACAGGAGCGTGTGCATTACCAGTGTTGATGTAAACAGGAGTAAGTGCATTGCCTAGTGTTAATGTAAACAGTAGTGTGTGCATTGCCCAGTGTTTAATGGAAACATGACTGTGCGCATTACCAGTGTTGGTGTAAACAGGAGTGTGTGCATTACCCAGTGTTGAATTAAACAGGAATGTGTGCATTACCCAGTGTTGATGAAAACATGAGTGTGTGCATTGCCCAACGTTGATGTAAACAGGAGTGTGTGCTTTGCCTATTCATGATGTAAACAGGAGTGAGTGCATTGCCCAGTGTTAATGTAAACAGGGGTGTGTGCATTGCCCAGTGTTTAATGGAAACATGACTGTGCGCATTACCAGTGTTGATGTAAACAGGAGTGTGTGCATTGCCCAGTGTTTAAAGGAAACATGACTGTGCGCATTACCAGTGTTGATGTAAACAGGAGCTTGTGCATTGCCCAGTGTTTAATGGAAACATGACTGTGCGCATTACCAGTGTTGCGGTAAACAGGAGTGTGTGCATTGCCCAGTGTTTAATGGAAACATGACTGTGCGCATTACCAGTGTTGATGTAAACAGGAGTGTGTGCATTGCCTAGTGTTAATGTAAACAGGAGTGTGTGCATTGCCCAGTATTGATGGAAACAGGAGTTTGTGCATTACCCGTTGTTAGTATAAAATGGGGTGTTTGCATTGCCCAGTGTTGATATAAACAGGATTGAGTGCATTGCCCAGTTTTGATGTAAACAGTAGCGTGTGCATTGCCCAGTGTTTAATGGAAACATGACTGTGCGCATTACCCGTGTTGATGTAAACAGGAGTGTGTGCATTGCCCAGTGTTTAATGGAAACATGACTGTGCGCATTCCCAGTGTTGATGTAAACAGGAGTTTGTGCATTACCCGTTGTTAGTATAAAATGGGGTGTTTGCATTGCCCAGTGTTGATATTAACAGTAGTGTGTGCATTCCCCAGTGTTGATTTAAACAGGAGTGTGTGCATTACCCGGTGTTGATGTAAACAGGAGTTTGTGCATTACCCGTTGTTAGTATAAAATGGGGTGTTGGCATTGCCCGGTGTTGATATAAACAGTAGTGTGTGCATAACCTAGTGTTGAATTAAACAGGAGTGTGTGCATTGCCCAGTGTTTAATGGAAACATGACTGTGCGCATTACCAGTGTTGATGTAAACAGGAGTGTGTGCATTGCCCAGTGTTGATATAAACTGGAGTGTGTGCATTGCCCAGTTTTGATGTAAACAGGAGCATGTGCATTACCAGTGTTGATGTAAACAGGAGTGAGTGCATTGCCCAGTGTTAATGTAAACAGGGGTGTGTGCATTGCCCAGTGTTTAATGGAAACATGACTGTGCGCATTACCAGTGTTGCTGTAAACAGGAGTGTGTGCATTGCCCAGTGTTTAATGGAAACATGACTGTGCGCATTCCCTGTGTTGATGTAAACAGGAGTTTGTGCATTACCCGTTGTTAGTATAAAATGCGGTGTTTCCATTGTACAGTGTTGATATAAAGAGGAGTGAGTGCATTGCCCAGTTTTGATGTAAACAGGAGCGTGCGCATTGCCCAGTGTTTAATGGAAACATGACTGTGCGCATTACCAGTGTTGCTGTAAACAGGAGTGTGTGCATTGCCCGGCGTTTAATGGAAGCATGACTGTTCGCATTTCCAGTGTTGATGTAAACAGGAGTGTGTGCATTGCCCAATGTTGATTTAAACAGGAGTGAGTGCATTACCCGTTGTTAGTGTTAACTGGGGTGTTTGCATTACCCAGTGTTGATGTAAACAGGAATGAGTGCACGGCCCAGTTTTGATGTAAACAGGAGTGTGAGCTTGTCCAGATTTGATGTAAACAGCAGTGTGTGCATTGCCCAATGTTCATGTAAACAGTAGTGTGTGCATTGCCCAGTGTTTAATGGAAACATGACTGTGCGCATTACCAGTGTTGCTGTAAACAGGAGTGTGTGTATTGCCCAGTGTTTAATGGAAACATGACTGTGCGCATTACCAGTGTTGATGTAAACAGGAGTGTGTGCATTGCCCAGTGTTTAATTGAAACATGACTGTCCGCATTACCAGTGTTGCTGTAAACAGGAGCGTGTGCATTGCCCAGTGTTTAATGGAAACATGACTGTGCGCATTACCAGTCTTGATGTAAACAGGAGCGTTTGCATTGCCCAGTGTTTAATTGAAACATGACTGTGCGCATTACCAGTGTTGATGTAAACAGGAGTGTGTGCATTGCCCAGTGTTTAATGGAAGCATGACTGTGCTCATTACCAGTGTTGATGTAAACAGGAGCGTGTGCATTGCCCAGTGTTTAATTGAAACATGACTGTGCGCATTACCGGTGTTGCTGTAAACAGGAGTGTGTGCATTGCCCAGTGTTTAATGGAAACATGACTGTGCGCATTACCAGTGTTGATGTAAACAGGAGTGTATGCATTGCCCAGTGTTTAATGGAAGCATGACTGCGCATTACCCGTGTTGATGTAAACAGGAGCGTGTGCATTGCCCAGTGTTTAATTGAAACATCACTGTGCGCATTACCAGTGTTGATGTAAACAGGAGTGTGTGCATTGCCCAGTGTTTAATGGAAACATGACTGTGCGCATTACCAGTGTTGATGTAAACAGGAGTGTGTGCATTGCCCAGTGTTAATGTAAACAGGAGTGTGTGCATTGCCCAGTATTGATTGAAACAGGAGTTTGTGCATTACCCGTTGTTAGTATAAAATGGGGTGTTTGCATTGCCCAGTGTTGATATAAACAGGAGTGAGTGCATTGCCCAGTGTTGATATAAACTGAAGTGAGCGCATTGCCCAGTGTTGATGTAAACAGGAGTGTGTGCATTGCCCAGATTTGATGTAAACAGGAGCGTGTGCATTACCAGTGTTGATGTAAACAGGAGTGAGTGCATTGCCCAGTGTTAATGTAAACAGGGGTGTGTGCATTGCCCAGTGTTTAATGGAAACATGACTGTGCGCATTACCAGTGTTGATGTAAACAGGAGCGTGCGCATTGCCCAGTGTTTAATGGAAACATGACTGTGTGCATTACCAGTGTTGGTGTAAACAGGAGTGTGTGCATTGCCCAGTGTTTAATGGAAAGATGACAGTGCGCATTACTAGTGTTGATGTAATCAGGAGTGTGTGCATTGCCCAGTGTTTAATGGAAACATGACTGTGCGCATTCCCTGTGTTGATGTAAACAGGAGTTTGTGCTTTACCCGTTGTTAGTATAAAATGGGGTGTTTGCATTGCCCAGTGTTTATGTAAACAGGAGTCTGAGCATTGCCCAGTGTTGATGTAAACCTGAGTTTGTGCATTGCCCAGTTTTGATGTAAACAGGAGCGTGTGCATTGCCCAGTGTTGATGTAAACAGGAGTGTATGCATTGCCCAGTTTTGATGTAAACAGGAGCGTGTGCATTGCCCAGTGTTTAATGGATACATGACTGTGCGCATTAACAGTGTTGCTGTAAACAGGAGTGTGTGCATTGCCCAGTGTTTAATGGAAGCATGACTGTTCGCATTTCCAGTGTTGATGTAAACAGGAGTGTGTGCATTGCCCAATGTTGATTTAAACAGGAGTGAGTGCATTACCCGTTGTTAGTGTTAACTGGGGTGTTTGCATTACCCAGTGTTGATGTAAACAGGAATGAGTGCACGGCCCAGTTTTGATGTAAACAGGAGTGTGAGCTTGTCCAGATTTGATGTAAACAGCAGTGTGTGCATTGCCCAATGTTCATGTAAACAGTAGTGTGTGCATTGCCCAGTGTTTAATGGAAACATGACTGTGCGCATTACCAGTGTTGCTGTAAACAGGAGTGTGTGTATTGCCCAGTGTTTAATGGAAACATGACTGTGCGCATTACCAGTGTTGATGTAAACAGGAGTGTGTGCATTGCCCAGTGTTTAATTGAAACATGACTGTCCGCATTACCAGTGTTGCTGTAAACAGGAGCGTGTGCATTGCCCAGTGTTTAATGGAAACATGACTGTGCGCATTACCAGTCTTGATGTAAACAGGAGCGTTTGCATTGCCCAGTGTTTAATTGAAACATGACTGTGCGCATTACCAGTGTTGATGTAAACAGGAGTGTGTGCATTGCCCAGTGTTTAATGGAAGCATGACTGTGCTCATTACCAGTGTTGATGTAAACAGGAGCGTGTGCATTGCCCAGTGTTTAATTGAAACATGACTGTGCGCATTACCGGTGTTGCTGTAAACAGGAGTGTGTGCATTGCCCAGTGTTTAATGGAAACATGACTGTGCGCATTACCAGTGTTGATGTAAACAGGAGTGTATGCATTGCCCAGTGTTTAATGGAAGCATGACTGCGCATTACCCGTGTTGATGTAAACAGGAGCGTGTGCATTGCCCAGTGTTTAATTGAAACATCACTGTGCGCATTACCAGTGTTGATGTAAACAGGAGTGTGTGCATTGCCCAGTGTTTAATGGAAACATGACTGTGCGCATTACCAGTGTTGATGTAAACAGGAGTGTGTGCATTGCCCAGTGTTAATGTAAACAGGAGTGTGTGCATTGCCCAGTATTGATTGAAACAGGAGTTTGTGCATTACCCGTTGTTAGTATAAAATGGGGTGTTTGCATTGCCCAGTGTTGATATAAACAGGAGTGAGTGCATTGCCCAGTGTTGATATAAACTGAAGTGAGCGCATTGCCCAGTGTTGATGTAAACAGGAGTGTGTGCATTGCCCAGATTTGATGTAAACAGGAGCGTGTGCATTACCAGTGTTGATGTAAACAGGAGTGAGTGCATTGCCCAGTGTTAATGTAAACAGGGGTGTGTGCATTGCCCAGTGTTTAATGGAAACATGACTGTGCGCATTACCAGTGTTGATGTAAACAGGAGCGTGCGCATTGCCCAGTGTTTAATGGAAACATGACTGTGTGCATTACCAGTGTTGGTGTAAACAGGAGTGTGTGCATTGCCCAGTGTTTAATGGAAAGATGACAGTGCGCATTACTAGTGTTGATGTAATCAGGAGTGTGTGCATTGCCCAGTGTTTAATGGAAACATGACTGTGCGCATTCCCTGTGTTGATGTAAACAGGAGTTTGTGCTTTACCCGTTGTTAGTATAAAATGGGGTGTTTGCATTGCCCAGTGTTTATGTAAACAGGAGTCTGAGCATTGCCCAGTGTTGATGTAAACCTGAGTTTGTGCATTGCCCAGTTTTGATGTAAACAGGAGCGTGTGCATTGCCCAGTGTTGATGTAAACAGGAGTGTATGCATTGCCCAGTTTTGATGTAAACAGGAGCGTGTGCATTGCCCAGTGTTTAATGGATACATGACTGTGCGCATTAACAGTGTTGCTGTAAACAGGAGTGTGTGCATTGCCCAGTGTTTAATGGAAACATGACTGTGCGCATTCCCAGTGTTGATGTAAACAGGAGTTTGTGCATTACCCGTTGTTATTATAAAATGGGGTGTTTGCATTGCCCAGTGTTGATATTAACAGTAGTGTGTGCATTACCCCGTGTTGATTTAAACAGGAGTGTGTGCATTACCCAGTGTTGATGTAAACAGGAGTTTGTGCATTACCCGTTGTTAGTATAAAATGGGGTTTTGGCATTGCCCAGTGTTGATATAAACAGTAGTGTGTGCATTACCCAGTGTTGAATTAAACAGGAATGTGTGCATTACCCAGTGTTGATGAAAACAGGAGTGTCTGCATTGCCCAACGTTGATGTAAACAGGAGTGTGTGCTTTGCCTATTCTTGATGTAAACAGGAGTGAGTGCATTGCCCAGTGTTAATGTAAACAGGGGTGTGTGCATTGCCCAGTGTTTAATGGAAACATGACTGTGCGCATTACCAGTGTTGATGTAAACAGGAGTGTGTGCATTGCCCAGTGTTTAAAGGAAACATGACTGTGCGCATTAGCAGTGTTGATGTAAACAGGAGTGTGTGCATTGCCCAGTGTTAATGTAAACAGGAGTGTGGGCATTGCCCTGTGTTTAATGGAAACATGACTGTGCGCATTACCAGTGTTGCGGTAAACAGGAGTTTGTGCATTGCCCAGTGTTTAATGGAAACATGACTGTGCGCATTACCAGTGTTGATGTAAACAGGAGTGTGTGCATTGCCCAGTGTTAATGTAAACAGGAGTGTGTGCATTGCCCAATATTGATGGAAACAGGAGTTTGTGCATTACCCGTTGTTAGTATAAAATGGGGTGTTTGCATTGCCCAGTGTTGATATAAACAGGATTGAGTGCATTGCCCAGTTTTGATGTAAACAGTAGCATGTGCATTGCCCAGTGTTTAATGGAAACATGACTGTGCGCATTACCCGTGTTGATGTAAACAGGAGTGTGTGCATTGCCCAGTGTTTAATGGAAACATGACTGTGCGCATTCCCAGTGTTGATGTAAACAGGAGTTTGTGCATTACCCGTTGTTAGTATAAAATGGGGTGTTTGCATTGCCCAGTGTTGATATTAACAGTAGTATGTGCATTCCCCAGTGTTGATTTAAACAGGAGTGTGTGCATTACCCGGTGTTGATGTAAACAGGAGTTTGTGCATTACCCGTTGTTAGTATAAAATGGGGTGTTGGCATTGCCCGGTGTTGATATAAACAGTAGTGTGTGCATTACCTAGTGTTGAATTAAACAGGAGCGTGTGCATTACCAGTGTTGATGTAAACAGGAGTAAGTGCATTGCCTAGTGTTAATGTAAACAGTAGTGTGTGCATTGCCCAGTGTTTAATGGAAACATGACTGTGCGCATTACCAGTGTTGGTGTAAACAGGAGTGTGTGCATTACCCAGTGTTGAATTAAACAGGAATGTGTGCATTACCCAGTGTTGATGAAAACATGAGTGTGTGCATTGCCCAACGTTGATGTAAACAGGAGTGTGTGCTTTGCCTATTCATGATGTAAAGAGGAGTGAGTGCATTGCCCAGTGTTTAATGGAAACATGACTGTGCGCATTACCAGTGTTGATGTAAACAGGAGTGTGTGCATTGCCCAGTGTTTAAAGGAAACATGACTGTGCGCATTACCAGTGTTGATGTAAACAGGAGCTTGTGCATTGCCCAGTGTTTAATGGAAACATGACTGTGCGCATTACCAGTGTTGCGGTAAACAGGAGTGTGTGCATTGCCCAGTGTTTAATGGAAACATGACTGTGCGCATTACCAGTGTTGATGTAAACAGGAGTGTGTGCATTGCCTAGTGTTAATGTAAACAGGAGTGTGTGCATTGCCCAGTATTGATGGAAACAGGAGTTTGTGCATTACCCGTTGTTAGCATAAAATGGGGTGTTTGCATTGCCCAGTGTTGATATAAACAGGATTGAGTGCATTGCCCAGTTTTGATGTAAACAGTAGCGTGTGCATTGCCCAGTGTTTAATGGAAACATGACTGTGCGCATTACCCGTGTTGATGTAAACAGGAGTGTGTGCATTGCCCAGTGTTTAATGGAAACATGACTGTGCGCATTCCCAGTGTTGATGTAAACAGGAGTTTGTGCATTACCCGTTGTTAGTATAAAATGGGGTGTTTGCATTGCCCAGTGTTGATATTAACAGTAGTGTGTGCATTCCCCAGTGTTGATTTAAACAGGAGTGTGTGCATTACCCGGTGTTGATGTAAACAGGAGTTTGTGCATTACCCGTTGTTAGTATAAAATGGGGTGTTGGCATTGCCCGGTGTTGATATAAACAGTAGTGTGTGCATAACCTAGTGTTGAATTAAACAGGAGTGTGTGCATTGCCCAGTGTTTAATGGAAACATGACTGTGCGCATTACCAGTGTTGATGTAAACAGGAGTGTGTGCATTGCCCAGTGTTGATATAAACTGGAGTGTGTGCATTGCCCAGTTTTGATGTAAACAGGAGCATGTGCATTACCAGTGTTGATGTAAACAGGAGTGAGTGCATTGCCCAGTGTTAATGTAAACAGGGGTGTGTGCATTGCCCAGTGTTTAATGGAAACATGACTGTGCGCATTACCAGTGTTGCTGTAAACAGGAGTGTGTGCATTGCCCAGTGTTTAATGGAAACATGACTGTGCGCATTCCCTGTGTTGATGTAAACAGGAGTTTGTGCATTACCCGTTGTTAGTATAAAATGCGGTGTTTGCATTGTACAGTGTTGATATAAACAGGAGTGAGTGCATTGCCCAGTTTTGATGTAAACAGGAGCGTGCGCATTGCCCAGTGTTTAATGGAAACATGACTGTGCGCATTACCAGTGTTGCTGTAAACAGGAGTGTGTGCATTGCCCGGCGTTTAATGGAAGCATGACTGTTCGCATTTCCAGTGTTGATGTAAACAGGAGTGTGTGCATTGCCCAATGTTGATTTAAACAGGAGTGTGTGCATTGCCCAGTGTTGCTGTAAACAGGAGTGTGTGCATTGCCCGGCGTTTAATGGAAGCATGACTGTTCGCATTACCCTGTGTTGATGTAAACAGGAATGAGTGCACGGCCCAGTGTTGATGTAAGCAGTGTTGTGAGAATTACCCAGTGTTGATGTAAACTGGAGTGTGAGCTTTGTCCAGATTTGATGTAAACAGGAGTGTGTGCATTGCCCAACGTTGATGTAAACAGGAGTGTGTGCTTTGCCTATTCTTGATGTAAACAGGAGTGAGTGCATTGCCCAGTGTTAATGTAAACAGGGGTGTGTGCATTGCCCAGTGTTTAATGGAAACATGACTGTGCGCATTACCAGTGTTGATGTAAACAGGAGTGTGTGCATTGCCCAGTGTTTAATGGAAACATGACTGTGCGCATTACCAGTGTTGATGTAAACAGGAGCTTGTGCATTGCCCAGTGTTTAATGGAAACATGACTGTGCGCATTACCAGTGTTGCGGTAAACAGGAGTGTGTGCATTGCCCAGTGTTTAATGGAAACATGACTGTGCGCATTACCAGTGTTGATGTAAACAGGAGTGTGTGCATTGCCTAGTGTTAATGTAAACAGGAGTGTGTGCATTGCCCAGTATTGATGGAAACAGGAGTTTGTGCATTACCCGTTGTTAGTATAAAATGGGGTGTTTGCATTGCCCAGTGTTGATATAAACAGGATTGAGTGCATTGCCCAGTTTTGATGTAAACAGTAGCGTGTGCATTGCCCAGTGTTTAATGGAAACATGACTGTGCGCATTACCCGTGTTGATGTAAACAGGAGTGTGTGCATTGCCCAGTGTTTAATGGAAACATGACTGTGCGCATTCCCAGTGTTGATGTAAACAGGAGTTTGTGCATTACCCGTTGTTAGTATAAAATGGGGTGTTTGCATTGCCCAGTGTTGATATTAACAGTAGTGTGTGCATTCCCCAGTGTTGATTTAAACAGGAGTGTGTGCATTACCCGGTGTTGATGTAAACAGGAGTTTGTGCATTACCCGTTGTTAGTATAAAATGGGGTGTTGGCATTGCCCGGTGTTGATATAAACAGTAGTGTGTGCATAACCTAGTGTTGAATTAAACAGGAGTGTGTGCATTGCCCAGTGTTTAATGGAAACATGACTGTGCGCATTACCAGTGTTGATGTAAACAGGAGTGTGTGCATTGCCCAGTGTTGATATAAACTGGAGTGTGTGCATTGCCCAGTTTTGATGTAAACAGGAGCATGTGCATTACCAGTGTTGATGTAAACAGGAGTTAGTGCATTGCCCAGTGTTAATGTAAACAGGGGTGTGTGCATTGCCCAGTGTTTAATGGAAACATGACTGTGCGCATTACCAGTGTTGATGTAAACAGGAGTGTGTGCATTGCCCAGTGTTTAATGGAAACATGACTGTGCGCATTACCAGTGTTGATGTAAACAGGAGCTTGTGCATTGCCCAGTGTTTAATGGAAACATGACTGTGCGCATTACCAGTGTTGCGTTAAACACGAGTGTGTGCATTGCCCAGTGTTTAATGGAAACATGACTGTGCGCATTCCCAGTGTTGATGTAAACAGGAGTGTGAGCTTGTCCAGATTTGATGTAAACAGGAGTGTGTGCATTGCCCAACGTTGATGTAAACAGTAGTGTGTGCATTGCCCAGTGTTTAATGGAAACATGACTGTGCGCATTACCAGTGTTGATGTAAACAGGAGTGTGTGCATTGCCCAGTGTTTAATGGAAACATGACTGTGCGCATTACCAGTGTTGATGTAAACAGGAGTGTGTGCATTGCCCAGTGTTTAATTGAAACATGACTGTGCGCATTACCAGTGTTGCTGTAAACAGGAGTGTGTGCATTGCCCAGTGTTTAATGGAAACATGACTGTGCGCATTACCAGTGTTGATGTAAACAGGAGTGTGTGCATTGCCCAGTGTTGATATAAACAGGAGTGAGTGCATTGCCCAGTTTTGATGTAAACAGGAGCGTGTGCATTACCAGTGTTGATGTAAACAGGAGTAAGTGCATTGCCTAGTGTTAATGTAAACAGGGGTGTGTGCATTGCCCAGTGTTTAATGGAAACATGACTGTGCGCATTACCAGTGTTGATGTAAACAGGAGCTTGCGCATTGCCCAGTGTTTAATGGAAACATGACTGTGCGCATTACCAGTGTTGCTGTAAACAGGAGTGTGTGCATTGCCCAGTGTTTAATGGAAACATGACTGTGCGCATTCTCTGTGTTGATGTAAACAGGAGTTTGTGCATTACCCGTTGTTAGTATAAAATGGGGTGTTTGCATTGCCCAGTGTTGATATAAACAGGAGTGAGTGCATTGCCCAGTTTTGATGTAAACAGGAGCGTGCGCATTGCCCAGTGTTTAATGGAAACATGACTGTGCGCATTACCAGTGTTGCTGTAAACAGGATTGTGTGCATTGCCCGGTGTTTAATGGAAGCATGACTGTTCGCATTTCCAGTGTTGATGTAAACAGGAGTGTGTGCATTGCCCAATGTTTATTTAAACAGGAGTGTGTGCATTACCCGTTGTTAGTGTTAACTGGGGTGTTTGCATTACCCAGTGTTGATGTAAACAGGAATGAGTGCACGGCCCAGTGTTGCTGTAAACAGGAGTGTGTGCATTGCCCAGTGTTTAATGGAAACATGACTGTGCTCATTCCCAGTGTTGATGTAAGCAGTGTTGTGAGAATTACCCAGTGTTGATGTAAACTGGAGTGTGAGCTTTGTCCAGATTTGATGTAAACAGGAGTGTGTGCATTGCCCAACGTTGATGTAAACAGGAGTGTGTGCTTTGCCTATTCTTGATGAAAACAGGAGTGAGTGCATTGCCCAGTGTTAATGTAAACAGGGGTGTGTGCATTGCCCAGTGTTTAATGGAAACATGACTGTGCGCATTCCCTGTGTTGATGGAAACAGGAGTTTGTGCATTACCCGTTGTTAGTATAAAATGGGTATGTTTGCATTGCCCAGTGTTGATATAAACAGGATTGAGTGCATTGCCCAGTTTTGATGTAAACAGTAGCGTGTGCATTGCCCAGTGTTTAATGGAAACATGACTGTGCTCATTACCCGTGTTGATGTAAACAGGAGTGTGTGAATTGCCCAGTGTTTAATGGAAACATGACTGTGCGCATTCCCAGTGTTGATGTAAACAGGAGTTTGTGCATTACCCGTTGTTAGTATAAAATGGGGTGTTTGCATTGCCCAGTGTTGATATTAACAGTAGTGTGTGCATTCCCCAGTGTTGATTTAAACAGGAGTGTGTGCATTACCCGGTGTTGATGTAAACAGGAGTTTGTGCATTACCCGTTGTTAGTATAAAATGGGGTGTTGGCATTGCCGGGTGTTGATATAAACAGTAGTGTGTGCATTACCTAGTGTTGAATTAAACAGGAATGTGTGCATTACCCAGTTTTGATGTAAACTGGAGTGTGATCTTTGCCCAGTTTTGGTGTAAACAGGAGCGTGTGCATTGCCCAAGGTTAATGTAAACAGGAGTGTGTGCATTGCCCAGTGTTGATTTAAACAGGAGTGTCTGCAGTACCCGTTGTTAGTGTTAACTGGGGTGTTTGCATTTCCCTGTTTTGATGTAAACAGGAGTGTGTTCATTGCCAAGCGTTGACATAAACAGTAGCGTGTGCATTGCCGCGCGTGGATGTAAACAGGAGTGTGTGTATTGCCAGTGTTGATGTAAATAGCAGTGTTTGCTTTACCCAGTATTGAGTTAAATAGGACAGTGTGCATTGCTGAGTGTTGATGTAAACAAGACTGTGTGCATTCCCAGTCTTGATGTAAACCGGAGGGTGTGCATTACCCACTGTTGATGTAAACAGGAATGAGTGCACGGCCCAGTTTTGATGTAAACAGGAGTGTGTGCATTGCCCAGTGTTTAATGGAAACATGACTGTGCTCATTCCCAGTGTTGATGTAAGCAGTGTTGTGAGAATTACCCAGTGTTGATGTAAACTGGAGTGTGAGCTTTGTCCAGATTTGATGTAAACAGGAGTGTGTGCATTGCCCAACGTTGATGTAAAGAGGAGTGTGTGCTTTGCCTATTCTTGATGTAAACAGGAGTGAGTGCATTGCCCAGTGTTAATGTAAACAGGGGTGTGTGCATTGCCCAGTGTTTAATGGAAACATGACTGTGCGCTTTACCAGTGTTGATGTAAACAGGTGTTTGTGCATTACCCGTTGTTAGTATAAAATGGGGTGTTTGGATTGCCCAGTGTTGATATTAACAGTAGTGTGTGCATTTCCCAGTGTTGATTTAAACAGGAGTGTGTGCATTACCCGGTGTTGATGTAAACAGGAGTTTGTGCATTACCCGTTGTTAGTATAAAATGGGGTGTTGGCATTGCCCGGTGTTGATATAAACAGTAGTGTGTGCATTACCTAGTGTTGAATTAAACACGAATGTGTGCATTACCCAGTGTTGATGTAAACTGGAGTGTGATCTTTGCCCAGATTTGGTGTAAACAGGAGCGTGTGCATTGCCCAAGATTAATGTAAACAGGAATGTGTGCATTGCCCAGTGTTGATTTAAACAGTAGTGTGTGCATTACCCAGTGTTGATTTAAACAGGAGTGTCTGCATTACCCGTTGTTAGTGTTAACTGGGGTGTTTGCATTTCCCTGTTTTGATGTAAACAGGAGTGTGTTCATTGCCAAGCGTTGACATAAACAGTAGCGTGTGCATTGCCGCGCGTGGATGTAAACAGGAGTGTGTGTATTGCCAGAGTTGATGTAAATAGCAGTGTTTGCTTTACCCAGTATTGAGTTAAATAGGACAGTGTGCATTGCTGAGTGTTGATGTAAACAAGACTGTGTGCATTCCCAGTCTTGATGTAAACCGGAGGGTGTGCATTACCCACTGTTGATGTAAACAGGAATGAGTGCACGGCCCAGTTTTGATGTAAACAGGAGTGTGTGCATTGCCCAGTGTTTAATGGAAAGATGACAGTGCGCATTCCCAGTGTTGATGTAAGCAGTGTTGTGAGAATTACCCAGTGTTGATGTAAACTGGAGTGTGAGCTTTGTCCAGATATGATGTAAACAGGAGTGTGTGCATTGCCCAACGTTGATGTAAACAGGAGTGTGTGCTTTGCGTATTCTTGATGTAAACAGGAGTGAGTGCATTGCCCAGTGTTAATGTAAACAGGGGTGTGTGCATTGCCCAGTGTTTAATGGAAACATGACTGTGCGCATTACCAGTGTTGATGTAAACAGGAGTGTGTGCATTGCCCAGTGTTTAATGGAAACATGACTGTGCGCATTACCAGTGTTGATGTAAACAGGAGCTTGTGCATTGCCCTGTGTTTAATGGAAACATGACTGTGCGCATTACCAGTGTTGATGTAAACAGGAGTGTGTGCATTGCACAGTGTTTAATGGAAACATGACTGTGCGCATTACCAGTGTTGATGTAAACAGGAGTGTGTGCATTGCCCAGTGTTTAATGGAAACATGACTGTGCGCATTACCAGTGTTGATGTAAACAGGAGCTTGTGCATTGCCCTGTGTTTAATGGAAACATGACTGTGCGCATTACCAGTGTTGATGTAAACAGGAGTGTGTGCATTGCCCAGTGTTTAATGGAAACATGACTGTGCGCATTACCAGTGTTGATGTAAACAGGAGCTTGTGCATTGCCCTGTGTTTAATGGAAACATGACTGTGCGCATTACCAGTGTTGATGTAAACAGGAGTGTGTGCATTGCCCAGTGTTTAATGGAAACATGACTGTGCGCATTACCAGTGTTGATGTAAACAGGAGCTTGTGCATTGCCCTGTGTTTAATGGAAACATGACTGTGCGCATTACCAGTGTTGATGTAAACAGGAGTGTGTGCATTGCCCAGTGTTTAATGGAAACATGACTGTGCGCATTACCAGTGTTGATGTAAACAGGAGCTTGTGCATTGCCCTGTGTTTAATGGAAACATGACTGTGCGCATTACCAGTGTTGATGTAAACAGGAGTGTGTGCATTGCACAGTGTTTAATGGAAACATGACTGTGCGCATTACCAGTTTTGATGTAAACAGGAGTGTGTGCATTGCACAGTGTTTAATGGAAACATGACTGTGCGCATTACCAGTGTTGATGTAAACAGGAGTGTGTGCATTGCCCAGTGTTTAATGGAAACATGACTGTGCGCATTCCCTGTGTTGATGGAAACAGGAGTTTGTGCATTACCCGTTGTTAGTATAAAATGGGGTGTTTGCATTGCCCACTGTTGATATAAACAGGATTGAGTGCATTGCCCAGTTTTGATGTAAACAGTAGCGTGTGCATTGCCCAGTGTTGATGTAAATAGGAGTGACTGTATTGCCCAGTGTCGATTTAAACAGGAGTGTGTGCATTACCCGTTGTTAGTGTTAACTGGGGTGTTTGCATTGCCCAGTGTTGATGTAAACAGGAGTGTGTGCATTACCAGTATTGATGTAAACAGGAGTGAGTGCATTGCCCAGTGTTAATGTAAACAGGGGTGTGTGCATTGCCCAGTGTTTAATGGAAACATGACTGTGCACATTACCAGTGTTGATGTAAACAGGAGTGTGTGCATTGCCCAGTGTTTAATGGAAACATGACTGTGCGCATTACCAGTGTTGATGTAAACAGGAGTATGTGCATTGCCCAGTGTTAATGTAAACAGGTGTGTGTGCATTGCCCAGTATTGATTGAAACAGGAGTTTGTGCATTACCCGTTGTTAGTATAAAATGGGGTGTTTGCATTGCCCAGTGTTGATGTAAGCAGGAGTGAGTGCATTGCCCAGTGTTGATGTAAACAGGAGTGAGTGCATTGCCCAGTGTTTAATGGAAACATGACTGTGCGCATTACCAGTGTTGATGTAAACAGGAGTGTGTGCATTGCCCAGTGTTTAATGGAAACATGACTGTGCGCATTACCAGTGTTGATGTAAACAGGAGTGTGTGCATTGCCCAGTGTTAATGTAAACAGGTGTGTGTGCATTGCCCAGTATTGATTGAAACAGGAGTTTGTGCATTACCCGTTGTTAGTATAAAATGGGGTGTTTGCATTGCCCAGTGTTGATGTAAACAGGAGTGAGTGCATTGCCCAGTGTTGATGTAAACAGGAGTGAGTGTATTGCCCAGTGTCGATTTAAACAGGAGTGTGTGCATTACCCGTTGTTAGTGTAAACTGGGGTGTTTGCATTGCCCAGTGTTGATGTAAACAGGAGTGTGTGCATTACCAGTATTGATGTAAACAGGAGTGAGTGCATTGCCCAGTGTTTAATGGAAACATGACTGTGCGCATTACCAGTGTTGCTGTAAACAGGAGTGTGTGCATTGCCCAGTGTTTAATGGAAAGATGACAGTGCGCATTACCAGTGTTGATGTAAACAGGAGTGTGTGCATTGCCCAGTGTTTAATGGAAACATGACTGTGCGCATTCCCTGTGTTGATGGAAACAGGAGTTTGTGCATTACCCGTTGTTAGTATAAAATGGGGTGTTTGCATTGCCCAGTGTTGATATAAACAGGATTGAGTGCATTGCCCAGTTTTGATGTAAACAGTAGCGTGTGCATTGCCCAGTGTTTAATGGAAACATGACTGTGCACATTACCCGTGTTGATGTAAACAGGAGTGTTTGCATTGCCCAGTGTTTAATGGAAACATGACTGTGCGCATTCCCAGTGTTGATGTAAACAGGAGTTTGTGCATTACCCATTGTTAGTATAAAATGGGGTGTTTGCATTGCCCAGTGTTGATATTAACAGTAGTGTGTGCATTCCCCAGTGTTGATTTAAACAGGAGTGTGTGCATTACCCGGTGTTGATGTAAACAGGAGTTTGTGCATTACCCGTTGGTAGTATAAAATGGGGTGTTGGCATTGCCCGGTGTTGATATAAACAGTAGTGTGTGCATTACCTAGTGTTGAATTAAACAGGAATGTGTGCATTACCCAGTTTTGATGTAAACTGGAGTGTGATCTTTGCCCAGATTTGGTGTAAACAGGAGCGTGTGCATTGCCCAGTGTTGATTTAAACAGTAGTGTGTGCATTACCCAGTGTTGATTTAAACAGGAGTGTCTGCATTACCCGTTGTTAGTGTTAACTGGGGTGTTTGCATTTCCCTGTTTTGATGTAAACAGGAGTGTGTTCATTGCCAAGCGTTGACATAAACAGTAGCGCGTGCATTGCCGCGCGTGGATGTAAACAGGAGTGTGTGTATTGCCCAGTATTGATTGAAACAGGAGTTTGTGCATTACCCGTTGTTAGTATAAAATGGGGTGTTTGCATTGCCCAGTTTTGATGTAAACAGTAGCATGTGCATTGCCCAGTGTTTAATGGAAACATGACTGTGCGCATTACCCGTGTTGATGTAAACAGGAGTGTGTGCATTGCCCAGTGTTTAATGGAAACATGACTGTGCGCATTCCCAGTGTTGATGTAAACAGGAGTTTGTGCATTACCCGTTGTTAGTATAAAATGGGGTGTTTGCATTGCCCAGTGTTGATATTAACAGTAGTGTGTGCATTCCCCAGTGTTGATTTAAACAGGAGTGTGTGCATTACCCGGTGTTGATGTAAACAGGAGTTTGTGCATTACCCGTTGTTAGTATAAAATGGGGTGTTGGCATTGCCCGGTGTTGATATAAACAGTAGTGTGTGCATTACCTAGTGTTGAATTAAACAGGAGCGTGTGCATTACCAGTGTTGATGTAAACAGGAGTAAGTGCATTGCCTAGTGTTAATGTAAACAGTAGTGTGTGCATTGCCCAGTGTTTAATGGAAACATGACTGTGCGCATTACCAGTGTTGGTGTAAACAGGAGTGTGTGCATTGCCCAGTGTTTAATGGAAAGATGACAGTGCGCATTACCAGTGTTGATGTAATCAGGAGTGTGTTCATTGCCCAGTGTTTAATGGAAACATGACTGTGCGCATTCCCTGTGTTGATGTAAACAGGAGTTTGTGCTTTACCCGTTGTTAGTATAAAATGGGGTGTTTGCATTGCCCAGTGTTTATGTAAACAGGAGTCTGTGCATTGCCCAGTGTTGATGTAAACCTGAGTGTGTGCATTGCCCAGTTTTGATTAAACAGGAGCGTGTGCATTGCCCAGTGTTGATGTAAACAGGAGTGTGTGCATTGCCCAGTTTTGATGTAAACAGGAGCGTGTGCATTGCCCAGTGTTTAATGGATACATGACTGTGCGCATTAACAGTGTTGCTGTAAACAGGAGTGTGTGCATTGCCCAGTGTTTAATGGAAACATGACTGTGCGCATTCCCAGTGTTGATGTAAACAGGAGTTTGTGCATTACCCGTTGTTATTATAAAATGGGGTTTTGGCATTGCCCAGTGTTGATATAAACAGTAGTGTGTGCATTACCCAGTGTTGAATTAAACAGGAATGTGTGCATTACCCAGTGTTGATGAAAACAGGAGTGTGTGCATTGCCCAACGTTGATGTAAACAGGAGTGTGTGCTTTGCCTATTCTTGATGTAAACAGGAGTGAGTGCATTGCCCAGTGTAAATGTAAACAGGGGTGTGTGCATTGCCCAGTGTTTAATGGAAACATGACTGTGCGCATTACCAGTGTTGATGTAAACAGGAGTGTGTGCATTGCCCAGTGTTTAAAGGAACCATGACTGTGCGCATTACCAGTGTTGATGTAAACAGGAGCTTGTGCATTGCCCAGTGTTTAATGGAAACATGACTGTGCGTATTACCAGTGTTGCGGTAAACAGGAGTTTGTGCATTGCCCAGTGTTTAATGGAAACATGACTGTGCGCATTACCAGTGTTGATGTAAACAGGAGTGTGTGCATTGCCCAGTGTTAATGTAAACAGGAGTGTGTGCATTGCCCAATATTGATGGAAACAGGAGTTTGTGCATTACCCGTTGTTAGTATAAAATGGGGTGTTTGCATTGCCCAGTGTTGATATAAACAGGATTGAGTGCATTGCCCAGTTTTGATGTAAACAGTAGCGTGTGCATTGCCCAGTGTTTAATGGAAACATGACTGTGCGCATTACCCGTGTTGATGTAAACAGGAGTGTGTGCTTTGCCCAGTGTTTAATGGAAACATGACTGTGCGCATTCCCAGTGTTGATGTAAACAGGAGTTTGTGCATTACCCGTTGTTAGTATAAAATGGGGTGTTTGCATTGCCCAGTGTTGATATTAACAGTAGTGTGTGCATTCCCCAGTGTTGATTTAAACAGGAGTGTGTGCATTACCCGGTGTTGATGTAAACAGGAGTTTGTGCATTACCCTTTGTTAGTATAAAATGGGGTGTTGGCATTGCCCGGTGTTGATATAAACAGTAGTGTGTGCATTACCTCGTGTTGAATTAAACAGGAGCGTGTGCATTACCAGTGTTGATGTAAACAGGAGTAAGTGCATTGCCTAGTGTTAATGTAAACAGTAGTGTGTGCATTGCCCAGTGTTTAATGGAAACATGACTGTGCGCATTACCAGTGTTGGTGTAAACAGGAGTGTGTGCATTGCCCAGTGTTTAATGGAAAGATGACAGTGCGCATTACCAGTGTTGATGTAATCAGGAGTGTGTGCATTGCCCAGTGTTTAATGGAAACATGACTGTGCGCATTCCCTGTGTTGATGTAAACAGGAGTTTGTGCTTTACCCGTTGTTAGTATAAAATGAGGTGTTTGCATTGCCCAGTGTTTATGTAAACAGGAGTCTGTGCATTGCCCAGTGTTGATGTAAACCTGAGTGTGTGCATTGCCCAGTTTTGATGTAAACAGGAGCGTGTGCATTGCCCAGTGTTGATGTAAACAGGAGTGTGTGCATTGCCCAGTTTTGATGTAAACAGGAGCGTGTGCATTGCCCAGTGTTTAATGGATACATGACTGTGCGCATTAACAGTGTTGCTGTAAACAGGAGTGTGTGCATTGCCCAGTGTTTAATGGAAACATGACTGTGCGCATTCCCAGTGTTGATGTAAACAGGAGTTTGTGCATTACCCGTTGTTATTATAAAATGGGGTGTTTGCATTGCCCAGTGTTGATATTAACAGTAGTGTGTGCATTACCCCGTGTTGATTTAAACAGGAGTGTGTGCATTACCCAGTGTTGATGTAAACAGGAGTTTGTGCATTACCCGTTGTTAGTATAAAATGGGGTTTTTGCATTGCCCAGTGTTGATATAAACAGTAGTGTGTGCATTACCCAGTGTTGAATTAAACAGGAATGTGTGCATTACCCAGTGTTGATGAAAACATGAGTGTGTGCATTGCCCAACGTTGATGTAAACAGGAGTGTGTGCTTTGCCTATTCATGATGTAAACAGGAGTGAGTGCATTGCCCAGTGTTAATGTAAACAGGGGTGTGTGCATTGCCCAGTGTTTAATGGAAACATGACTGTGCGCATTACCAGTGTTGATGTAAACAGGAGTGTGTGCATTGCCCAGGTTTTAAAGGAAACATGACTGTGCGCATTACCAGTGTTGATGTAAACAGGAGCTTGTGCATTGCCCAGTGTTTAATGGAAACATGACTGTGCGCATTACCAGTGTTGCGGTAAACAGGAGTGTGTGCATTGCCCAGTGTTTAATGGAAACATGACTGTGCGCATTACCAGTGTTGATGTAAACAGGAGTGTGTGCATTGCCTAGTGTTAATGTAAACAGGAGTGTGTGCATTGCCCAGTATTGATGGAAACAGGAGTTTGTGCATTACCCGTTGTTAGTATAAAATGGGGTGTTTGCATTGCCCAGTGTTGATATAAACAGGATTGAGTGCATTGCCCAGTTTTGATGTAAACAGTAGCGTGTGCATTGCCCAGTGTTTAATGGAAACATGACTGTGCGCATTACCCGTGTTGATGTAAACAGGAGTGTGTGCATTGCCCAGTGTTTAATGGAAACACGACTGTGCGCATTCCCAGTGTTGATGTAAACAGGAGTTTGTGCATTACCCGTTGTTAGTATAAAATGGGGTGTTTGCATTGCCCAGTGTTGATATTAACAGTAGTGTGTGCATTCCCCAGTGTTGATTTAAACAGGAGTGTGTGCATTACCCGGTGTTGATGTAAACAGGAGTTTGTGCATTACCCGTTGTTAGTATAAAATGGGGTGTTGGCATTGCCCGGTGTTGATATAAACAGTAGTGTGTGCATTACCTAGTGTTGAATTAAACAGGAGTGTGTGCATTGCCCAGTGTTTAATGGAAACATGACTGTGCGCATTACCAGTGTTGATGTAAACAGGAGTGTGTGCACTGCCGAGTGTTGATATAAACTGGAGTGTGTGCTTTGCCCAGTTTTGATGTAAACAGGAGCATGTGCATTACCAGTGTTGATGTAAACAGGAGTGAGTGCATTGCCCAGTGTTAATGTAAACAGGGGTGTGTGCATTGCCCAGTGTTTAATGGAAACATGACTGTGCGCATTACCAGTGTTGCTGGAAACAGGAGTGTGTGCATTGCCCAGTGTTTAATGGAAAGATGACAGTGCGCATTACCAGTGTTGATGTAAACAGGAGTGTGTGCATTGCCCAGTGTTTAATGGAAACATGACTGTGCGCATTCCCTGTGTTGATGGAAACAGGAGTTTGTGCATTACCCGTTGTTAGTATAAAATGGGGTGTTTGCATTGCCCAGTGTTGATATAAACAGGATTGAGTGCATTGCCCAGTTTTGATGTAAACAGTAGCGTGTGCATTGCCCAGTGTTTAATGGAAACATGACTGTGCACATTACCCGTGTTGATGTAAACAGGAGTGTTTGCATTGCCCAGTGTTTAATGGAAACATGACTGTGCGCATTCCCAGTGTTGATGTAAACAGGAGTTTGTGCATTACCCATTGTTAGTATAAAATGGGGTGTTTGCATTGCCCAGTGTTGATATTAACAGTAGTGTGTGCATTCCCCAGTGTTGATTTAAACAGGAGTGTGTGCATTACCCGGTGTTGATGTAAACAGGAGTTTGTGCATTACCCGTTGGTAGTATAAAATGGGGTGTTGGCATTGCCCGGTGTTGATATAAACAGTAGTGTGTGCATTACCTAGTGTTGAATTAAACAGGAATGTGTGCATTACCCAGTTTTGATGTAAACTGGAGTGTGATCTTTGCCCAGATTTGGTGTAAACAGGAGCGTGTGCATTGCCCAGTGTTGATTTAAACAGTAGTGTGTGCATTACCCAGTGTTGATTTAAACAGGAGTGTCTGCATTACCCGTTGTTAGTGTTAACTGGGGTGTTTGCATTTCCCTGTTTTGATGTAAACAGGAGTGTGTTCATTGCCAAGCGTTGTCATAAACAGTAGCGCGTGCATTGCCGCGCGTGGATGTAAACAGGAGTGTGTGTATTGCCCAGTATTGATTGAAACAGGAGTTTGTGCATTACCCGTTGTTAGTATAAAATGGGGTGTTTGCATTGCCCAGTTTTGATGTAAACAGTAGCATGTGCATTGCCCAGTGTTTAATGGAAACATGACTGTGCGCATTACCCGTGTTGATGTAAACAGGAGTGTGTGCATTGCCCAGTGTTTAATGGAAACATGACTGTGCGCATTCCCAGTGTTGATGTAAACAGGAGTTTGTGCATTACCCGTTGTTAGTATAAAATGGGGTGTTTGCATTGCCCAGTGTTGATATTAACAGTAGTGTGTGCATTCCCCAGTGTTGATTTAAACAGGAGTGTGTGCATTACCCGGTGTTGATGTAAACAGGAGTTTGTGCATTACCCGTTGTTAGTATAAAATGGGGTGTTGGCATTGCCCGGTGTTGATATAAACAGTAGTGTGTGCATTACCTAGTGTTGAATTAAACAGGAGCGTGTGCATTACCAGTGTTGATGTAAACAGGAGTAAGTGCATTGCCTAGTGTTAATGTAAACAGTAGTGTGTGCATTGCCCAGTGTTTAATGGAAACATGACTGTGCGCATTACCAGTGTTGGTGTAAACAGGAGTGTGTGCATTGCCCAGTGTTTAATGGAAAGATGACAGTGCGCATTACCAGTGTTGATGTAATCAGGAGTGTGTTCATTGCCCAGTGTTTAATGGAAACATGACTGTGCGCATTCCCTGTGTTGATGTAAACAGGAGTTTGTGCTTTACCCGTTGTTAGTATAAAATGGGGTGTTTGCATTGCCCAGTGTTTATGTAAACAGGAGTCTGTGCATTGCCCAGTGTTGATGTAAACCTGAGTGTGTGCATTGCCCAGTTTTGATGTAAACAGGAGCGTGTGCATTGCCCAGTGTTGATGTAAACAGGAGTGTGTGCATTGCCCAGTTTTGATGTAAACAGGAGCGTGTGCATTGCCCAGTGTTTAATGGATACATGACTGTGCGCATTAACAGTGTTGCTGTAAACAGGAGTGTGTGCATTGCCCAGTGTTTAATGGAAACATGACTGTGCGCATTCCCAGTGTTGATGTAAACAGGAGTTTGTGCATTACCCGTTGTTATTATAAAATGGGGTTTTGGCATTGCCCAGTGTTGATATAAACAGTAGTGTGTGCATTACCCAGTGTTGAATTAAACAGGAATGTGTGCATTACCCAGTGTTGATGAAAACAGGAGTGTGTGCATTGCCCAACGTTGATGTAAACAGGAGTGTGTGCTTTGCCTATTCTTGATGTAAACAGGAGTGAGTGCATTGCCCAGTGTAAATGTAAACAGGGGTGTGTGCATTGCCCAGTGTTTAATGGAAACATGACTGTGCGCATTACCAGTGTTGATGTAAACAGGAGTGTGTGCATTGCCCAGTGTTTAAAGGAACCATGACTGTGCGCATTACCAGTGTTGATGTAAACAGGAGCTTGTGCATTGCCCAGTGTTTAATGGAAACATGACTGTGCGTATTACCAGTGTTGCGGTAAACAGGAGTTTGTGCATTGCCCAGTGTTTAATGGAAACATGACTGTGCGCATTACCAGTGTTGATGTAAACAGGAGTGTGTGCATTGCCCAGTGTTAATGTAAACAGGAGTGTGTGCATTGCCCAATATTGATGGAAACAGGAGTTTGTGCATTACCCGTTGTTAGTATAAAATGGGGTGTTTGCATTGCCCAGTGTTGATATAAACAGGATTGAGTGCATTGCCCAGTTTTGATGTAAACAGTAGCGTGTGCATTGCCCAGTGTTTAATGGAAACATGACTGTGCGCATTACCCGTGTTGATGTAAACAGGAGTGTGTGCATTGCCCAGTGTTTAATGGAAACATGACTGTGCGCATTCCCAGTGTTGATGTAAACAGGAGTTTGTGCATTACCCGTTGTTAGTATAAAATGGGGTGTTTGCATTGCCCAGTGTTGATATTAACAGTAGTGTGTGCATTCCCCAGTGTTGATTTAAACAGGAGTGTGTGCATTACCCGGTGTTGATGTAAACAGGAGTTTGTGCATTACCCTTTGTTAGTATAAAATGGGGTGTTGGCATTGCCCGGTGTTGATATAAACAGTAGTGTGTGCATTACCTAGTGTTGAATTAAACAGGAGCGTGTGCATTACCAGTGTTGATGTAAACAGGAGTAAGTGCATTGCCTAGTGTTAATGTAAACAGTAGTGTGTGCATTGCCCAGTGTTTAATGGAAACATGACTGTGCGCATTACCAGTGTTGGTGTAAACAGGAGTGTGTGCATTGCCCAGTGTTTAATGGAAAGATGACAGTGCGCATTACCAGTGTTGATGTAATCAGGAGTGTGTGCATTGCCCAGTGTTTAATGGAAACATGACTGTGCGCATTCCCTGTGTTGATGTAAACAGGAGTTTGTGCTTTACCCGTTGTTAGTATAAAATGAGGTGTTTGCATTGCACAGTGTTTATGTAAACAGGAGTCTGTGCATTGCCCAGTGTTGATGTAAACCTGAGTGTGTGCATTGCCCAGTTTTGATGTAAACAGGAGCGTGTGCATTGCCCAGTGTTGATGTAAACAGGAGTGTGTGCATTGCCCAGTTTTGATGTATACAGGAGCGTGTGCATTGCCCAGTGTTTAATGGATACATGACTGTGCGCATTAACAGTGTTGCTGTAAACAGGAGTGTGTGCATTGCCCAGTGTTTAATGGAAACATGACTGTGCGCATTCCCAGTGTTGATGTAAACAGGAGTTTGTGCATTACCCGTTGTTATTATAAAATGGGGTGTTTGCATTGCCCAGTGTTGATATTAACAGTAGTGTGTGCATTACCCCGTGTTGATTTAAACAGGAATGTGTGCATTACCCAGTGTTGATGAAAACATGAGTGTGTGCATTGCCCAACGTTGATGTAAACAGGAGTGTGTGCTTTGCCTATTCATGATGTAAACAGGAGTGAGTGCATTGCCCAGTGTTAATGTAAACAGGGGTGTGTGCATTGCCCAGTGTTTAATGGAAACATGACTGTGCGCATTACCAGTGTTGATGTAAACAGGAGTGTGTGCATTGCCCAGTGTTTAAAGGAAACATGACTGTGCGCATTACCAGTGTTGATGTAAACAGGAGCTTGTGCATTGCCCAGTGTTTAATGGAAACATGACTGTGCGCATTACCAGTGTTGCGGTAAACAGGAGTGTGTGCATTGCCCAGTGTTTAATGGAAACATGACTGTGCGCATTACCAGTGTTGATGTAAACAGGAGTGTGTGCATTGCCTAGTGTTAATGTAAACAGGAGTGTGTGCATTGCCCAGTATTGATGGAAACAGGAGTTTGTGCATTACCCGTTGTTAGTATAAAATGGGGTGTTTGCATTGCCCAGTGTTGATATAAACAGGATTGAGTGCATTGCCCAGTTTTGATGTAAACAGTAGCGTGTGCATTGCCCAGTGTTTAATGGAAACATGACTGTGCGCATTACCCGTGTTGATGTAAACAGGAGTGTGTGCATTGCCCAGTGTTTAATGGAAACATGACTGTGCGCATTCCCAGTGTTGATGTAAACAGGAGTTTGTGCATTACCCGTTGTTAGTATAAAATGGGGTGTTTGCATTGCCCAGTGTTGATATTAACAGTAGTGTGTGCATTCCCCAGTGTTGATTTAAACAGGAGTGTGTGCATTACCCGGTGTTGATGTAAACAGGAGTTTGTGCATTAGCCGTTGTTAGTATAAAATGGGGTGTTGGCATTGCCCGGTGTTGATATAAACAGTAGTGTGTGCATTACCTAGTGTTGAATTAAACAGGAGTGTGTGCATTGCCCAGTGTTTAATGGAAACATGACTGTGCGCATTACCAGTGTTGATGTAAACAGGAGTGTGTGCATTGCCCAGTGTTGATATAAACTGGAGTGTGTGCATTGCCCAGTTTTGATGTAAACAGGAGCATGTGCATTACCAGTGTTGATGTAAACAGGAGTGAGTGCATTGCCCAGTGTTAATGTAAACAGGGGTGTGTGCATTGCCCAGTGTTTAATGGAAACATGACTGTGCGCATTACCAGTGTTGCTTTAAACAGGAGTGTTTGCATTGCCCAGTGTTTAATGGAAACATGACTGTGCGCATTCCCTGTGTTGATGTAAACAGGAGTTTGTGCATTACCCGTTGTTAGTATAAAATGCGGTGTTTGCATTGTACAGTGTTGATATAAACAGGAGTGAGTGCATTGCCCAGTTTTGATGTAAACAGGAGCGTGCGCATTGCCCAGTGTTTAATGGAAACATGACTGTGCGCATTACTAGTGTTGCTGTAAACAGGAGTGTGTGCATTGCCCGGCGTTTAATGGAAGCATGACTGTTCGCATTTCCAGTGTTGATGTAAACAGGAGTGTGTGCATTGCCCAATGTTGATTTAAACAGGAGTGTGTGCATTGCCCGGCGTTTAATGGAAGCATGACTGTTCGCATTACCCAGTGTTGATGTAAACAGGAATGAGTGCACGGCCCAGTGTTGATGTAAGCAGTGTTGTGAGAATTACCCAGTGTTGATGTAAACTGGAGTGTGAGCTTTGTCCAGATTTGATGTAAACAGGAGTGTGTGCATTGCCCAACGTTGATGTAAACAGGAGTGTGTGCTTTGCCTATTCTTGATGTAAACAGGAGTGAGTGCATTGCCCAGTGTTAATGTAAACAGGGGTGTGTGCATTGCCCAGTGTTTAATGGAAACATGACTGTGCGCATTACCAGTGTTGATGTAAACAGGAGTGTGTGCATTGCCCAGTGTTTAATGGAAACATGACTGTGCGCATTACCAGTGTTGATGTAAACAGGAGCTTGTGCATTGCCCAGTGTTTAATGGAAACATGACTGTGCGCATTACCAGTGTTGCGTTAAACAGGAGTGTGTGCATTGCCCAGTGTTTAATGGAAACATGACTGTGCGCATTCCCAGTGTTGATGTAAACAGGAGTGTGAGCTTGTCCAGATTTGATGTAAACAGGAGTGTGTGCATTGCCCAACGTTGATGTAAACAGTAGTGTGTGCATTGCCCAGTGTTTAATGGAAACATGACTGTGCGCATTACCAGTGTTGATGTAAACAGGAGTGTGTGCATTGCCCAGTGTTTAATGGAAACATGACTGTGCGCATTACCAGTGTTGATGTAAACAGGAGTGTGTGCATTGCCCAGTGTTTAATTGAAACATGACTGTGCGCATTACCAGTGTTGCTGTAAACAGGAGTGTGTGCATTGCCCAGTGTTTAATGGAAACATGACTGTGCGCATTACCAGTGTTGATGTAAACAGGAGTGTGTGCATTGCCCAGTGTTGATATAAACAGGAGTGAGTGCATTGCCCAGTTTTGATGTAAACAGGAGCGTGTGCATTACCAGTGTTGATGTAAACAGGAGTAAGTGCATTGCCTAGTGTTAATGTAAACAGGGGTGTGTGCATTGCCCAGTGTTTAATGGAAACATGACTGTGCGCATTACCAGTGTTGATGTAAACAGGAGCTTGCGCATTGCCCAGTGTTTAATGGAAACATGACTGTGCGCATTACCAGTGTTGCTGTAAACAGGAGTGTGTGCATTGCCCAGTGTTTAATGGAAACATGACTGTGCGCATTCTCTGTGTTGATGTAAACAGGAGTTTGTGCATTACCCGTTGTTAGTATAAAATGGGGTGTTTGCATTGCCCAGTGTTGATATAAACAGGAGTGAGTGCATTGCCCAGTTTTGATGTAAACAGGAGCGTGCGCATTGCCCAGTGTTTAATGGAAAGATGACTGTGCGCATTACCAGTGTTGCTGTAAACAGGAGTGTGTGCATTGCCCGGTGTTTAATGGAAGCATGACTGTTCGCATTTCCAGTGTTGATGTAAACAGGAGTGTGTGCATTGCCCAATGTTTATTTAAACAGGAGTGTGTGCATTACCCGTTGTTAGTGTTAACTGGGGTGTTTGCATTACCCAGTGTTGATGTAAACAGGAATGAGTGCACGGCCCAGTGTTGCTGTAAACAGGAGTGTGTGCATTGCCCAGTGTTTAATGGAAACATGACTGTGCTCATTCCCAGTGTTGATGTAAGCAGTGTTGTGAGAATTACCCAGTGTTGATGTAAACTGGAGTGTGAGCTTTGTCCAGATTTGATGTAAACTGGAGTGTGTGCATTGCCCAACGTTGATGTAAACAGGAGTGTGTGCTTTGCCTATTCTTGATGAAAACAGGAGTGAGTGCATTGCCCAGTGTTAATGTAAACAGGGGTGTGTGCATTGCCCAGTGTTTAATGGAAACATGACTGTGCGCATTCCCTGTGTTGATGGAAACAGGAGTTTGTGCATTACCCGTTGTTAGTATAAAATGGGTATGTTTGCATTGCCCAGTGTTGATATAAACAGGATTGAGTGCATTGCCCAGTTTTGATGTAAACAGTAGCGTGTGCATTGCCCAGTGTTTAATGGAAACATGACTGTGCTCATTACCCGTGTTGATGTAAACAGGAGTGTGTGAATTGCCCAGTGTTTAATGGAAACATGACTGTGCGCATTCCCAGTGTTGATGTAAACAGGAGTTTGTGCATTACCCGTTGTTAGTATAAAATGGGGTGTTTGCATTGCCCAGTGTTGATATTAACAGTAGTGTGTGCATTCCCCAGTGTTGATTTAAACAGGAGTGTGTGCATTACCCGGTGTTGATGTAAACAGGAGTTTGTGCATTACCCGTTGTTAGTATAAAATGGGGTGTTGGCATTGCCCGGTGTTGATATAAACAGTAGTGTGTGCATTACCTAGTGTTGAATTAAACAGGAATGTGTGCATTACCCAGTTTTGATGTAAACTGGAGTGTGATCTTTGCCCAGTTTTGGTGTAAACAGGAGCGTGTGCATTGCCCAAGGTTAATGTAAACAGGAGTGTGTGCATTGCCCAGTGTTGATTTAAACAGGAGTGTCTGCAGTACCCGTTGTTAGTGTTAACTGGGGTGTTTGCATTTCCCTGTTTTGATGTAAACAGGAGTGTGTTCATTGCCAAGCGTTGACATAAACAGTAGCGTGTGCATTGCCGCGCGTGGATGTAAACAGGAGTGTGTGTATTGCCAGTGTTGATGTAAATAGCAGTGTTTGCTTTACCCAGTATTGAGTTAAATAGGACAGTGTGCATTGCTGAGTGTTGATGTAAACAAGACTGTGTGCATTCCCAGTCTTGATGTAAACCAGAGGGTGTGCATTACCCACTGTTGATGTAAACAGGAATGAGTGCACGGCCCAGTTTTGATGTAAACAGGAGTGTGTGCATTGCCCAGTGTTTAATGGAAACATGACTGTGCTCATTCCCAGTGTTGATGTAAGCAGTGTTGTGAGAATTACCCAGTGTTGATGTAAACTGGAGTGTGAGCTTTGTCCAGATTTGATGTAAACAGGAGTGTGTGCATTGCCCAACGTTGATGTAAAGAGGAGTGTGTGCTTTGCCTATTCTTGATGTAAACAGGAGTGAGTGCATTGCCCAGTGTTAATGTAAACAGGGGTGTGTGCATTGCCCAGTGTTTAATGGAAACATGACTGTGCGCATTACCAGTGTTGATGTAAACAGGTGTTTGTGCATTACCCGTTGTTAGTATAAAATGGGGTGTTTGGATTGCCCAGTGTTGATATTAACAGTAGTGTGTGCATTTCCCAGTGTTGATTTAAACAGGAGTGTGTGCATTACCCGGTGTTGATGTAAACAGGAGTTTGTGCATTACCCGTTGTTAGTATAAAATGGGGTGTTGGCATTGCCCGGTGTTGATATAAACAGTAGTGTGTGCATTACCTAGTGTTGAATTAAACACGAATGTGTGCATTACCCAGTGTTGATGTAAACTGGAGTGTGATCTTTGCCCAGATTTGGTGTAAACAGGAGCGTGTGCATTGCCCAAGATTAATGTAAACAGGAATGTGTGCATTGCCCAGTGTTGATTTAAACAGGAGTGTCTGCATTACCCGTTGTTAGTGTTAACTGGGGTGTTTGCATTTCCCTGTTTTGATGTAAACAGGAGTGTGTTCATTGCCAAGCGTTGACATAAACAGTAGCGTGTGCATTGCCGCGCGTGAATGTAAACAGGAGTGTGTGTATTGCCAGAGTTGATGTAAATAGCAGTGTTTGCTTTACTCAGTATTGAGTTAAATAGGACAGTGTGCATTGCTGAGTGTTGATGTAAACAAGACTGTGTGCATTCCCAGTCTTGATGTAAACCGGAGGGTGTGCATTACCCACTGTTGATGTAAACAGGAATGAGTGCACGGCCCAGTTTTGATGTAAACAGGAGGGTGTGGATTGCCCAGTGTTTAATGGAAACATGACTGTGCTCATTCCCAGTGTTGATGTAAGCAGTGTTGTGAGAATTACCCAGTGTTGATGTAAACTGGAGTGTGAGCTTTGTCCAGATTTGATGTAAACAGGAGTGTGTGCATTGCCCAACGTTGATGTAAAGAGGAGTGTGTGCTTTGCCTATTCTTGATGTAAACAGGAGTGTGTGCATTGCCCAGTGTTTAATGGAAACATGACTGTGCGCATTACCAGTGTTGATGTAAACAGGAGTGTGTGCATTGCCCAGTGTTAATGTAAACAGGAGTGTGTGCATTGCCCAGTATTGATTGAAACAGGAGTTTGTGCATTACCCGTTGTTAGTATAAAATGGGTTGTTTGCATTGCCCAGTGTTGATGTAAACAGGAGTGAGTGCATTGCCCAGTGTTGATGTAAATAGGAGTGTGTATTGCCCAGTGTCGATTTAAACAGGAGTGTGTGCATTACCCGTTGTTAGTGTTAACTGGGGTGTTTGCATTGCCCAGTGTTGATGTAAACAGGAGTGTGTGCATTACCAGTATTGATGTAAACAGGAGTGAGTGCATTGCCCAGTGTTTAATGGAAACATTACTGTGCGCATTACCAGTGTTGCTGTAAACAGGAGTGTGTGCATTGCCCAGTGTTTAATGGAAAGATGACAGTGCGCATTACCAGTGTTGATGTAAACAGGAGTGTGTGCATTGCCCAGTGTTTAATGGAAACATGACTGTGCGCATTCCCTGTGTTGATGGAAACAGGAGTTTGTGCATTACCCGTTGTTAGTGTTAACTGGGGTGTTTGCATTTCCCTGTTTTGATGTAAACAGGAGTGTGTTCATTGCCAAGCGTTGACATAAACAGTAGCGTGTGCATTGCCGCGCGTGGATGTAAACAGGAGTGTGTGTATTGCCAGTGTTGATGTAAATAGCAGTGTTTGCTTTACCCAGTATTGAGTTAAATAGGACAGTGTGCATTGCTGAGTGTTGATGTAAACAAGACTGTGTGCATTCCCAGTCTTGATGTAAACCGGAGGGTGTGCATTACCCACTGTTGATGTAAACAGGAATGAGTGCACGGCCCAGTTTTGATGTAAACAGGAGTGTGTGCATTGCCCAACGTTGATGTAAACAGGAGTGTGTGCTTTGCGTATTCTTGATGTAAACAGGAGTGAGTGCATTGCCCAGTGTTAATGTAAACAGGGGTGTGTGCATTGCCCAGTGTTTAATGGAAACATGACTGTGCGCATTACCAGTGTTGATGTAAACAGGAGCTTGTGCATTGCCCTGTGTTTAATGGAAACATGAATGTGCGCATTACCAGTGTTGCGGTAAACAGGAGTGTGTGCATTGCACAGTGTTTAATGGAAACATGACTGTGCGCATTACCAGTGTTGATGTAAACAGGAGTGTGTGCATTGCCCAGTGTTTAATGGAAACATGACTGTGCGCATTCCCTGTGTTGATGGAAACAGGAGTTTGTGCATTACCCGTTGTTAGTATAAAATGGGGTGTTTGCATTGCCCACTGCTGATATAAACAGGATTGAGTGCATTGCCCAGTTTTGATGTAAACAGTAGCGTGTGCATTGCCCAGTGTTGATGTAAATAGGAGTGACTGTATTGCCCAGTGTCGATTTAAACAGGAGTGTGTGCATTACCCGTTGTTAGTGTTAACTGGGGTGTTTGCATTGCCCAGTGTTGATGTAAACAGGAGTATGTGCATTACCAGTATTGATGTAAACAGGAGTGAGTGCATTGCCCAGTGTTAATGTAAACAGGGGTGTGTGCATTGCCCAGTGTTTAATGGAAACATGACTGTGCACATTACCAGTGTTGATGTAAACAGGAGTGTGTGCATTGCCCAGTGTTTAATGGAAACATGACTGTGCGCATTACCAGTGTTGATGTAAACAGGAGTATGTGCATTGCCCAGTGTTAATGTAAACAGGTGTGTGTGCATTGCCCAGTATTGATTGAAACAGGAGTTTGTGCATTACCCGTTGTTATTATAAAATGGGGTGTTTGCATTGCCCAGTGTTGATGTAAGCAGGAGTGAGTGCATTGCCCAGTGTTGATGTAAACAAGAGTGAGTGCATTGCCCAGTGTTGATGTAAATAGGAGTGAGTGTATTGCCCAGTGTCGATTTAAACAGGAGTGTGTGCATTACCCGTTGTTAGTGTTAACTGGGGTGTTTGCATTGCCCAGTGTTGATGTAAACAGGAGTGTGTGCATTACCAGTATTGATGTAAACAGGAGTGAGTGCATTGCCCAGTGTTTAATGGAAACATGACTGTGCGCATTACCAGTGTTGCTGTAAACAGGAGTGTGTGCATTGCCCAGTGTTTAATGGAAAGATGACAGTGCGCATTACCAGTGTTGATGTAAACAGGAGTGTGTGCATTGCCCAGTGTTTAATGGAAACATGACTGTGCGCATTCCCTGTGTTGATGGAAACAGGAGTTTGTGCATTACCCGTTGTTAGTATAAAATGGGGTGTTTGCATTGCCCAGTGTTGATATAAACAGGATTGAGTGCATTGCCCAGTTTTGATGTAAACAGTAGCGTGTGCATTGCCCAGTGTTTAATATAAACATGACTGTGCACATTACCCGTGTTGATGTAAACAGGAGTGTTTGCATTGCCCATTGTTTAATGGAAACATGACTGTGCGCATTCCCAGTGTTGATGTAAACAGGAGTTTGTGCATTACCCATTGTTAGTATAAAATGGGGTGTTTGCATTGCCCAGTGTTGATATTAACAGTAGTGTGTGCATTCCCCAGTGTTGATTTAAACAGGAGTGTGTGCATTACCCGGTGTTGATGTAAACAGGAGTTTGTGCATTACCCGTTGGTAGTATAAAATGGGGTGTTGGCATTGCCCGGTGTTGATATAAACAGTAGTGTGTGCATTACCTAGTGTTGAATTAAACAGGAATGTGTGCATTACCCAGTTTTGATGTAAACTGGAGTGTGATCTTTGCCCAGATTTGGTGTAAACAGGAGCGTGTGCATTGCCCAGTGTTGATTTAAACAGTAGTGTGTGCATTACCCAGTGTTGATTTAAACAGGAGTGTCTGCATTACCCGTTGTTAGTGTTAACTGGGGTGTTTGCATTTCCCTGTTTTGATGTAAACAGGAGTGTGTTCATTGCCAAGCGTTGACATAAACAGTAGCGCGTGCATTGCCGCGCGTGGATGTAAACAGGAGTGTGTGTATTGCCCAGTATTGATTGAAACAGGAGTTTGTGCATTACCCGTTGTTAGTATAAAATGGGGTGTTTGCATTGCCCAGTGTTGATGTAAACAGGAGTGAGTGCATTGCCCAGTGTTGATGTAAACAGGAGTGAGTGCATTGCCCAGTGTTGATGTAAACAGGAGTTAGTGCATTGCCCAGAGTTGATGTAAATAGGAGTGTGTATTGCCCAGTGTCGATTTAAACAGGAGTGTGTGCATTACCCGTTGTTAGTGTTAACTGGGGTGTTTGCATTACCCAGTGTTGATGTAAACTGGAGTGTGAGCTTTGTCCAGATTTGATGTAAACAGGAGTGTGTGCATTGCCCAACGTTGATGTAAACAGGAGTGTGTGCTTTGCGTATTCTTGATGTAAACAGGAGTGAGTGCATTGCCCAGTGTTAATGTAAACAGGGGTGTGTGCATTGCCCAGTGTTAATGTAAACAGGAGTGTGTGCATTGCCCAGTATTGATTGAAACAGGAGTTTGTGCATTACCCGTTGTTAGTATAAAATGGGTTGTTTGCATTGCCCAGTGTTGATGTAAACAGGAGTGAGTGCATTGCCCAGTGTTGATGTAAACAGGAGTGAGTGCATTGCCCAGTGTTGATGTAAACAGGAGTGAGTGCATTGCCCAGTGTTGATGTAAATAGGAGTGTGTATTGCCCAGTGTCGATTTAAACAGGAGTTTCTGCATTACCCGTTGTTAGTATAAAATGGGTTGTTTGCATTGCCCAGTGTTGATGTAAACAGGAGTGAGTGCATTGCCCAGTGTTGATGTAAACAGGAGTGAGTGCATTGCCCAGTGTTGATGTAAACAGGAGTGAGTGCATTGCCCAGTGTTGATGTAAATAGGAGTGTGTATTGCCCTGTGTCGATTTAAACAGGAGTGTGTGCATTACCCGTTGTTAGTGTTAACTGGGGTGTTTGCATTGCCCAGTGTTGATGTAAACAGGAGTGTGTGCATTACCAGTATTGATGTAAACAGGAGTGAGTGCATTGCCCAGTGTTTAATGGAAACATTACTGTGCGCATTACCAGTGTTGCTGTAAACAGGAGTGTGTGCATTGCCCAGTGTTTAATGGAAACATGACTGTGCGCATTCCCTGTGTTGATGGAAACAGGAGTTTGTGCATTACCCGTTGTTAGTGTTAACTGGGGTGTTTGCATTTCCCTGTTTTGATGTAAACAGGAGTGTGTTCATTGCCAAGCGTTGACATAAACAGTAGCGTGTGCATTGCCGCGCGTGGATGTAAACAGGAGTGTGTGTATTGCCAGTGTTGATGTAAATAGCAGTGTTTGCTTTACCCAGTATTGAGTTAAATAGGACAGTGTGCATTGCTGAGTGTTGATGTAAACAAGACAGTGTGCATTCCCAGTCTTGATGTAAACCAGAGGGTGTGCATTACCCACTGTTGATGTAAACAGGAATGAGTGCACGGCCCAGTTTTGATGTAAACAGGAGTGTGTGCATTGCCCAGTGTTTAATGGAAAGATGACAGTGCGCATTCCCAGTGTTGATGTAAGCAGTGTTGTGGGAATTACCCAGTGTTGATGTAAACTGGAGTGTGAGCTTTGTCCAGATTTGATGTAAACAGGAGTGTGTGCATTGCCCAACGTTGATGTAAACAGGAGTGTGTGCTTTGCGTATTCTTGATGTAAACAGGAGTGAGTGCATTGCCCAGTGTTAATGTAAACAGGGGTGTGTGCATTGCCCAGTGTTTAATGGAAACATGACTGTGCGCATTACCAGTGTTGATGTAAACAGGAGTGTGTGCATTGCCCAGTGTTTAATGGAAACATGACTGTGCGCATTACCAGTGTTGATGTAAACAGGAGCTTGTGCATTGCCCTGTGTTTAATGGAAACATGACTGTGCGCATTACCAGTGTTGCGGTAAACAGGAGTGTGTGCATTGCACAGTGTTTAATGGAAACATGACTGTGCGCATTACCAGTGTTGATGTAAACAGGAGTGTGTGCATTGCCCAGTGTTTAATGGAAACATGACTGTGCGCATTCCCTGTGTTGATGGAAACAGGAGTTTGTGCATTACCCGTTGTTAGTATAAAATGGGGTGTTTGCATTGCCCACTGTTGATATAAACAGGATTGAGTGCATTGCCCAGTTTTGATGTAAACAGTAGCGTGTGCATTGCCCAGTGTTGATGTAAATAGGAGTGACTGTATTGCCCAGTGTCGATTTAAACAGGAGTGTGTGCATTACCCGTTGTTAGTGTTAACTGGGGTGTTTGCATTGCCCAGTGTTGATGTAAACAGGAGTGTGTGCATTACCAGTATTGATGTAAACAGGAGTGAGTGCATTGCCCAGTGTTAATGTAAACAGGGGTGTGTGCATTGCCCAGTGTTTAATGGAAACATGACTGTGCACATTACCAGTGTTGATGTAAACAGGAGTGTGTGCATTGCCCAGTGTTTAATGGAAACATGACTGTGCGCATTACCAGTGTTGATGTAAACAGGAGTATGTGCATTGCCCAGTGTTAATGTAAACAGGTGTGTGTGCATTGCCCAGTATTGATTGAAACAGGAGTTTGTGCATTACCCGTTGTTAGTATAAAATGGGGTGTTTGCATTGCCCAGTGTTGATGTAAGCAGGAGTGAGTGCATTGCCCAGTGTTGATGTAAACAGGAGTGAGTGCATTGCCCAGTGTTGATGTAAATAGGAGTGAGTGTATTGCCCAGTGTCGATTTAAACAGGAGTGTGTGCATTACCCGTTGTTAGTGTTAACTGGGGTGTTTGCATTGCCCAGTGTTGATGTAAACAGGAGTGTGTGCATTACCAGTATTGATGTAAACAGGAGTGAGTGCATTGCCCAGTGTTTAATGGAAACATGACTGTGCGCATTACCAGTGTTGCTGTAAACAGGAGTGTGTGCATTGCCCAGTGTTTAATGGAAAGATGACAGTGCGCATTACCAGTGTTGATGTAAACAGGAGTGTGTGCATTGCCCAGTGTTTAATGGAAACATGACTGTGCACATTCCCTGTGTTGATGGAAACAGGAGTTTGTGCATTACCCGTTGTTAGTATAAAATGGGGTGTTTGCATTGCCCAGTGTTGATATAAACAGGATTGAGTGCATTGCCCAGTTTTGATGTAAACAGTAGCGTGTGCATTGCCCAGTGTTTAATGGAAACATGACTGTGCACATTACCCGTGTTGATGTAAACAGGAGTGTTTGCATTGCCCAGTGTTGATTTAAACAGGAGTGTGTGCATTACCCAGTGTTGATGTAAACAGGAGTTTGTGCATTACCCATTGTTAGTATAAAATGGGGTGTTTGCATTGCCCAGTGTTGATATTAACAGTAGTGTGTGCATTCCCCAGTGTTGATTTAAACAGGAGTGTGTGCATTACCCGGTGTTGATGTAAACAGGAGTTTGTGCATTACCCGTTGGTAGTATAAAATGGGGTGTTGGCATTGCCCGGTGTTGATATAAACAGTAGTGTGTGCATTACCTAGTGTTGAATTAAACAGGAATGTGTGCATTACCCAGTTTTGATGTAAACTGGAGTGTGATCTTTGCCCAGATTTGGTGTAAACAGGAGCGTGTGCATTGCCCAGTGTTGATTTAAACAGTAGTGTGTGCATTACCCAGTGTTGATTTAAACAGGAGTGTCTGCATTACCCGTTGTTAGTTTAAAATGGGGTGTTTGCATTGCCCAGTGTTGATGTAAACAGGAGTGAGTGCATTGCCCAGTGTTTAATGGAAACATGACTGTGCGCATTACCAGTGTTGCTGTAAACTGGAGTGTGTGCATTGCCCAGTGTTTAATGGAAAGATGACAGTGCGCATTACCAGTGTTGATGTAAACAGGAGTGTGTGCATTGCCCAGTGTTTAATGGAAACATGACTGTGCGCATTCCCTGTGTTGATGGAAACAGGAGTTTGTGCATTACCCGTTGTTAGAGTTAACTGGGGTGTTTGCATTTCCCTGTTTTGATGTAAACAGGAGTGTGTTCATTGCCAAGCGTTGACATAAACAGTAGCGTGTGCATTGCCGCGCGTGGATGTAAACAGGAGTGTGTGTATTGCCAGAGTTGATGTAAATAGCAGTGTTTGCTTTACCCAGTATTGAGTTAAATAGGACAGTGTGCATTGCTGAGTGTTGATGTAAACAAGACTGTGCGCATTCCCAGTCTTGATGTAAACCGGAGGGTGTGCATTACCCACTGTTGATGTAAACAGGAATGAGTGCACGGCCCAGTTTTGATGTAAACAGGAGTGTGTGCATTGCCCAGTGTTTAATGGAAAGATGACAGTGCGCATTCCCAGTGTTGATGTAAGCAGTGTTGTGAGAATTACCCAGTGTTGATGTAAACTGGAGTGTGAGCTTTGTCCAGATTTGATGTAAACAGGAGTGTGTGCATTGCCCAACGTTGATGTAAACAGGAGTGTGTGCTTTGCGTATTCTTGATGTAAACAGGAGTGAGTGCATTGCCCAGTGTTAATGTAAACAGGGGTGTGTGCATTGCCCAGTGTTTAATGGAAACATGACTGTGCGCATTACCAGTGTTGATGTAAACAGGAGTGTGTGCATTGCCCAGTGTTTAATGGAAACATGACTGTGCGCATTACCAGTGTTGATGTAAACAGGAGTGTGTGCATTGCCCAGTGTTTAATGGAAACATGACTGTGCGCATTACCAGTGTTGATGTAAACAGGAGCTTGTGCATTGCCCTGTGTTTAATGGAAACATGACTGTGCGCATTACCAGTGTTGCGGTAAACAGGAGTGTGTGCATTACCCAGTGTTTAATGGAAACATGACTGTGCGCATTACCAGTATTGATGTAAACAGGAGTGTGTGCATTGCCCAGTGTTTAATGGAAACATGACTGTGCGCATTACCAGTGTTGATGTAAACAGGAGTGTGTGCATTGCCCAGTGTTTAATGGAAACATGACTGTGCGCATTCCCTGTGTTGATGGAAACAGGAATTTGTGCATTACCCGTTGTTAGTATAAAATGGGGTGTTTGCATTGCCCAGTGTTGATATAAACAGGATTGAGTGCATTGCCCAGTGTTTAATGGAAACATGACTGTGCGCATTACCAGTGTTGATGTAAACAGGAGTGTGTGCATTGCCCAGTGTTTAATGGAAACATGACTGTGCGCATTACCAGTGTTGATGTAAACTGGAGTGTGTGCATTGCCCAGTGTTGATGTAAACAGGAGTGTGTGCATTGCCCAGTATTGATTGAAACAGGAGTTTGTGCATTACCCGTTGTTAGTATAAAATGGGGTGTTTGCATTGCCCAGTGTTGATGTAAACAGGAGTGAGTGCATTGCCCAGTGTTGATGTAAACAGGAGTGAGTGCATTGCCCAGTGTTGATGTAAACAGGAGTGAGTGCATTGCCCAGTGTCGATTTAAACAGGAGTGTGTGCATTGCCCGTTGTTAGTGTTAACTGGGGTGTTTGCATTGCCCAGTGTTGATGTAAACAGGAGTGAGTGCATTGCCCAGTGTCGATTTAAACAGGAGTGTGTGCATTGCCCGTTGTTAGTGTTAACTGGGGTGTTTGCATTGCCCAGTGTTGATGTAAACAGGAGTGTGTGCATTACCAGTATTGATGTAAACAGGAGTGTGTGCATTGCCGAACGTTGATGTAAACAGGAGTGTGTGCTTTGCCTATTCTTGATGAAAACAGGAGTGAGTGCATTGCCCAGTGTTAATGTAAACAGGGGTGTGTGCATTGCCCAGTGTTTAATGGAAACATGACTGTGCGCATTCCCTGTGTTGATGGAAACAGGAGTTTGTGCATTACCCATTGTTAGTATAAAATGGGGTGTTTGCATTACCCAGTGTTGATATAAACAGGATTGAGTGCATTGCCCAGTTTTGATGTAAACAGTAGCGTGTGCATTGCCCAGTGTTTAATGGAAACATGACTGTGCGCATTACCCGTGTTGATGTAAACAGGAGTGTGTGAATTGCCCAGTGTTTAATGGAAACATGACTGTGCGCATTCCCAGTGTTGATGTAAACAGGAGTTTGTGCATTACCCGTTGTTAGTATAAAATGGGGTGTTTGCATTGCCCAGTGTTGATATTAACAGTAGTGTGTGCATTCCCCAGTGTTGATTTAAACAGGAGTGTGTGCATTACCCGGTGTTGATGTAAACAGGAGTTTGTGCATTACCCATTGTTAGTATAAAATGGGGTGTTGGCATTGCCCGGTGTTGATATAAACAGTAGTGTGTGCATTACCTAGTGTTGAATTCAACAGGAATGTGTGCATTACCCAGTTTTGATGTAAACTGGAGTGTGATCTTTGCCCAGATTTGGTGTAAACAGGAGCGTGTGCATTGCCCAAGGTTAATGTAAACAGGAGTGTGTGCATTGCCCAGTATTGATTTAAACAGTAGTGTGTGCATTACCCAGTGTTGATTTAAACAGGAGTGTGTGCATTACCCGTTGTTAGAGTTAACTGGGGTGTTTGCATTTCCCTGTTTTGATGTAAACAGGAGTGTGTTCATTGCCAAGCGTTGACATAAACAGTAGCGTGTGCATTGCCGCGCGTGGATGTAAACAGGAGTGTGTGTATTGCCAGTGTTGATGTAAATAGCAGTGTTTGCTTTACCCAGTATTGAGTTAAATAGGACAGTGTGCATTGCTGAGTGTTGATGTAAACAAGACTGTGTGCATTCCCAGTCTTGATGTAAACCGGAGGGTGTGCATTACCCACTGTTGATGTAAACAGGAATGAGTGCACGGCCCAGTTTTGATGTAAACAGGAGTGTGTGCATTGCCCAGTGTTTAATGGAAAGATGACAGTGCGCATTCCCAGTGTTGATGTAAGCAGTGTTGTGAGAATTACCCAGTGTTGATGTAAACTGGAGTGTGAGCTTTGTCCAGATTTGATGTAAACAGGAGTGTGTGCATTGCCCAACGTTGATGTAAACAGGAGTGTGTGCTTTGCGTATTCTTGATGTAAACAGGAGTGAGTGCATTGCCCAGTGTTAATGTAAACAGGGGTGTGTGCATTGCCCAGTGTTTAATGGAAACATGACTGTGCGCATTACCAGTGTTGATGTAAACAGGAGTGTGTGCATTGCCCAGTGTTTAATGGAAACATGACTGTGCGCATTACCAGTGTTGATGTAAACAGGAGTTTGTGCATTGCCCAGTGTTTAATGGAAACATGACTGTGCGCATTCCCTGTGTTGATGGAAACAGGAGTTTGTGCATTACCCGTTGTTAGTATAAAATGGGGTGTTTGCATTGCCCAGTGTTGATTTAAACAGGAGTGTGTGCATTACCCGTTGTTAGTGTTAACTGGGGTGTTTGCATTGCCCAGTGTTGATGTAAACAGGAGTGTGTGCATTACCAGTATTGATGTAAACAGGAGTGAGTGCATTGCCCAGTGTTGATGTAAACAGGAGTGAGTGCATTGCCCAGTGTTTAATGGAAACATGACTGTGCGCATTACCAGTGTTGCTGTAAACAGGAGTGTGTGCATTGCCCAGTGTTTAATGGAAAGATGACAGTGCGCATTACCAGTGTTGATGTAAACATGTGTGTGTGCATTGCCCAGTGTTTAATGGAAACATGACTGTGCGCATTCCTTGTGTTGATGGAAACAGGAGTTTGTGCATTACCCGTTGTTAGTATAAAATGGGGTGTTTGCATTGCCCAGTGTTGATATAAACAGGATTGAGTGCATTGCCCAGTTTTGATGTAAACAGTAGCGTGTGCATTGCCCAGTGTTTAATGGAAACATGACTGTGCGCATTACCCGTGTTGATGTAAACAGGAGTGTGTGCATTGCCCAGTGTTTAATGGAAACATGACTGTGCGCATTACCAGTGTTGATGTAAATAGGAGCGTGTGCATTGCCCAGTGTTTAATGGAAACATGACTGTGCTCATTACCAGTGTTGATGTAAACAGGAGTGTGTGCATTGCCCAGTGTTTAATGGAAACATGACTGTGCGCATTACCAGTGTTGATGTAAACAGGAGTGTGTGCATTGCCCAGTGTTTAATGGAAACATGACTGTGCGCATTCCCTGTGTTGATGGAAACAGGAGTTTGTGCATTACCCGTTGTTAGTATAAAATGGGGTGTTTGCATTGCCCAGTGTTGATTTAAACAGGAGTGTGTGCATTACCCGTTGTTAGTGTTAACTGGGGTGTTTGCATTGCCCAGTGTTGATGTAAACAGGAGTGTGTGCATTACCAGTATTGATGTAAACAGGAGTGAGTGCATTGCCCAGTGTTTAATGGAAACATGACTGTGCGCATTACCAGTGTTGCTGTAAACAGGAGTGTGTGCATTGCCCAGTGTTTAATGGAAAGATGACAGTGCGCATTACCAGTGTTGATGTAAACATGTGTGTGTGCATTGCCCAGTGTTTAATGGAAACATGACTGTGCGCATTCCTTGTGTTGATGGAAACAGGAGTTTGTGCATTACCCGTTGTTAGTATAAAATGGGGTGTTTGCATTGCCCAGTGTTGATATAAACAGGATTGAGTGCATTGCCCAGTGTTTAATGGAAACATGACTGTGCGCATTACCAGTGTTGATGTAAACAGGAGTGTGTGCATTGCCCAGTGTTTAATGGAAACATGACTGTGTGCATTACCAGTATTGATGTAAACAGGAGTGAGTGCATTGCCCAGTGTTTAATGGAAACATGACAGTGCGCATTCCCAGTGTTGATGTAAGCAGTGTTGTGGGAATTACCCAGTGTTGATGTAAACTGGAGTGTGAGCTTTGTCCAGATTTGATGTAAACAGGAGTGTGTGCATTGCCCAACGTTGATGTAAACAGGAGTGTGTGCTTTGCGTATTCTTGATGTAAACAGGAGTGAGTGCATTGCCCAGTGTTAATGTAAACAGGGGTGTGTGCATTGCCCAGTGTTTAATGGAAACATGACTGTGCGCATTACCAGTGTTGATGTAAACAGGAGTGTGTGCATTGCCCAGTGTTTAATGGAAACATGACTGTGCGCATTACCAGTGTTGATGTAAACAGGAGCTTGTGCATTGCCCTGTGTTTAATGGAAACATGACTGTGCGCATTACCAGTGTTGCGGTAAACAGGAGTGTGTGCATTGCACAGTGTTTAATGGAAACATGACTGTGCGCATTACCAGTGTTGATGTAAACAGGAGTGTGTGCATTGCCCAGTGTTTAATGGAAACATGACTGTGCGCATTCCCTGTGTTGATGGAAACAGGAGTTTGTGCATTACCCGTTGTTAGTATAAAATGGGGTGTTTGCATTGCCCACTGTTGATATAAACAGGATTGAGTGCATTGCCCAGTTTTGATGTAAACAGTAGCGTGTGCATTGCCCAGTGTTGATGTAAATAGGAGTGACTGTATTGCCCAGTGTCGATTTAAACAGGAGTGTGTGCATTACCCGTTGTTAGTGTTAACTGGGGTGTTTGCATTGCCCAGTGTTGATGTAAACAGGAGTGTGTGCATTACCAGTATTGATGTAAACAGGAGTGAGTGCATTGCCCAGTGTTAATGTAAACAGGGGTGTGTGCATTGCCCAGTGTTTAATGGAAACATGACTGTGCACATTACCAGTGTTGATGTAAACAGGAGTGTGTGCATTGCCCAGTGTTTAATGGAAACATGACTGTGCGCATTACCAGTGTTGATGTAAACAGGAGTATGTGCATTGCCCAGTGTTAATGTAAACAGGTGTGTGTGCATTGCCCAGTATTGATTGAAACAGGAGTTTGTGCATTACCCGTTGTTAGTATAAAATGGGGTGTTTGCATTGCCCAGTGTTGATGTAAGCAGGAGTGAGTGCATTGCCCAGTGTTGATGTAAACAGGAGTGAGTGCATTGCCCAGTGTTGATGTAAATAGGAGTGAGTGTATTGCCCAGTGTCGATTTAAACAGGAGTGTGTGCATTACCCGTTGTTAGTGTTAACTGGGGTGTTTGCATTGCCCAGTGTTGATGTAAACAGGAGTGTGTGCATTACCAGTATTGATGTAAACAGGAGTGAGTGCATTGCCCAGTGTTTAATGGAAACATGACTGTGCGCATTACCAGTGTTGCTGTAAACAGGAGTGTGTGCATTGCCCAGTGTTTAATGGAAAGATGACAGTGCGCATTACCAGTGTTGATGTAAACAGGAGTGTGTGCATTGCCCAGTGTTTAATGGAAACATGACTGTGCACATTCCCTGTGTTGATGGAAACAGGAGTTTGTGCATTACCCGTTGTTAGTATAAAATGGGGTGTTTGCATTGCCCAGTGTTGATATAAACAGGATTGAGTGCATTGCCCAGTTTTGATGTAAACAGTAGCGTGTGCATTGCCCAGTGTTTAATGGAAACATGACTGTGCACATTACCCGTGTTGATGTAAACAGGAGTGTTTGCATTGCCCAGTGTTGATTTAAACAGGAGTGTGTGCATTACCCAGTGTTGATGTAAACAGGAGTTTGTGCATTACCCATTGTTAGTATAAAATGGGGTGTTTGCATTGCCCAGTGTTGATATTAACAGTAGTGTGTGCATTCCCCAGTGTTGATTTAAACAGGAGTGTGTGCATTACCCGGTGTTGATGTAAACAGGAGTTTGTGCATTACCCGTTGGTAGTATAAAATGTGGTGTTGGCATTGCCCGGTGTTGATATAAACAGTAGTGTGTGCATTACCTAGTGTTGAATTAAACAGGAATGTGTGCATTACCCAGTTTTGATGTAAACTGGAGTGTGATCTTTGCCCAGATTTGGTGTAAACAGGAGCGTGTGCATTGCCCAGTGTTGATTTAAACAGTAGTGTGTGCATTACCCAGTGTTGATTTAAACAGGAGTGTCTGCATTACCCGTTGTTAGTATAAAATGGGGTGTTTGCATTGCCCAGTGTTGATGTAAACAGGAGTGAGTGCATTGCCCAGTGTTTAATGGAAACATGACTGTGCGCATTACCAGTGTTGCTGTAAACTGGAGTGTGTGCATTGCCCAGTGTTTAATGGAAAGATGACAGTGCGCATTACCAGTGTTGATGTAAACAGGAGTGTGTGCATTGCCCAGTGTTTAATGGAAACATGACTGTGCGCATTCCCTGTGTTGATGGAAACAGGAGTTTGTGCATTACCCGTTGTTAGTGTTAACTGGGGTGTTTGCATTTCCCTGTTTTGATGTAAACAGGAGTGTGTTCATTGCCAAGCGTTGACATAAACAGTAGCGTGTGCATTGCCGCGCGTGGATGTAAACAGGAGTGTGTGTATTGCCAGTGTTGATGTAAATAGCAGTGTTTGCTTTACCCAGTATTGAGTTAAATAGGACAGTGTGCATTGCTGAGTGTTGATGTAAACAAGACTGTGTGCATTCCCAGTCTTGATGTAAACCAGAGGGTGTGCATTACCCACTGTTGATGTAAACAGGAATGAGTGCACGGCCCAGTTTTGATGTAAACAGGAGTGTGTGCATTGCCCAGTGTTTAACGGAAAGATGACAGTGCGCATTCCCAGTGTTGATGTAAGCAGTGTTGTGAGAATTACCCAGTGTTGATGTAAACTGGAGTGTGAGCTTTGTCCAGATTTGATGTAAACAGGAGTGTGTGCATTGCCCAACGTTGATGTAAACAGGAGTGTGTGCTTTGCGTATTCTTGATGTAAACAGGAGTGAGTGCATTGCCCAGTGTTAATGTAAACAGGGGTGTGTGCATTGCCCAGTGTTTAATGGAAACATGACTGTGCGCATTACCAGTGTTGATGTAAACAGGAGTGTGTGCATTGCCCAGTGTTTAATGGAAACATGACTGTGCGCATTACCAGTGTTGATGTAAACAGGAGTGTGTGCATTGCCCAGTGTTTAATGGAAACATGACTGTGCGCATTACCAGTGTTGATGTAAACAGGAGCTTGTGCATTGCCCTGTGTTTAATGGAAACATGACTGTGCGCATTACCAGTGTTGCGGTAAACAGGAGTGTGTGCATTACCCAGTGTTTAATGGAAACATGACTGTGCGCATTACCAGTATTGATGTAAACAGGAGTGTGTGCATTGCCCAGTGTTTAATGGAAACATGACTGTGCGCATTACCAGTGTTGATGTAAACAGGAGTGTGTGCATTGCCCAGTGTTTAATGGAAACATGACTGTGCGCATTCCCTGTGTTGATGGAAACAGGAATTTGTGCATTACCCGTTGTTAGTATAAAATGGGGTGTTTGCATTGCCCAGTGTTGATATAAACAGGATTGAGTGCATTGCCCAGTGTTTAATGGAAACATGACTGTGCGCATTACCAGTGTTGATGTAAACAGGAGTGTGTGCATTGCCCAGTGTTTAATGGAAACATGACTGTGCGCATTACCAGTGTTGATGTAAACTGGAGTGTGTGCATTGCCCAGTGTTGATGTAAACAGGAGTGTGTGCATTGCCCAGTATTGATTGAAACAGGAGTTTGTGCATTACCCGTTGTTAGTATAAAATGGGGTGTTTGCATTGCCCAGTGTTGATGTAAACAGGAGTGAGTGCATTGCCCAGTGTTGATGTAAACAGGAGTGAGTGCATTGCCCAGTGTTGATGTAAACAGGAGTGAGTGCATTGCCCAGTGTCGATTTAAACAGGAGTGTGTGCATTGCCCGTTGTTAGTGTTAACTGGGGTGTTTGCATTGCCCAGTGTTGATGTAAACAGGAGTGAGTGCATTGCCCAGTGTCGATTTAAACAGGAGTGTGTGCATTGCCCGTTGTTAGTGTTAACTGGGGTGTTTGCATTGCCCAGTGTTGATGTAAACAGGAGTGTGTGCATTACCAGTATTGATGTAAACAGGAGTGTGTGCATTGCCGAACGTTGATGTAAACAGGAGTGTGTGCTTTGCCTATTCTTGATGAAAACAGGAGTGAGTGCATTGCCCAGTGTTAATGTAAACAGGGGTGTGTGCATTGCCCAGTGTTTAATGGAAACATGACTGTGCGCATTCCCTGTGTTGATGGAAACAGGAGTTTGTGCATTACCCATTGTTAGTATAAAATGGGGTGTTTGCATTACCCAGTGTTGATATAAACAGGATTGAGTGCATTGCCCAGTTTTGATGTAAACAGTAGCGTGTGCATTGCCCAGTGTTTAATGGAAACATGACTGTGCGCATTACCCGTGTTGATGTAAACAGGAGTGTGTGAATTGCCCAGTGTTTAATGGAAACATGACTGTGCGCATTCCCAGTGTTGATGTAAACAGGAGTTTGTGCATTACCCGTTGTTAGTATAAAATGGGGTGTTTGCATTGCCCAGTGTTGATATTAACAGTAGTGTGTGCATTCCCCAGTGTTGATTTAAACAGGAGTGTGTGCATTACCCGGTGTTGATGTAAACAGGAGTTTGTGCATTACCCATTGTTAGTATAAAATGGGGTGTTGGCATTGCCCGGTGTTGATATAAACAGTAGTGTGTGCATTACCCAGTTTTGATGTAAACTGGAGTGTGATCTTTGCCCAGATTTGGTGTAAACAGGAGCGTGTGCATTGCCCAAGGTTAATGTAAACAGGAGTGTGTGCATTGCCCAGTATTGATTTAAACAGTAGTGTGTGCATTACCCAGTGTTGATTTAAACAGGAGTGTGTGCATTACCCGTTGTTAGAGTTAACTGGGGTGTTTGCATTTCCCTGTTTTGATGTAAACAGGAGTGTGTTCATTGCCAAGCGTTGACATAAACAGTAGCGTGTGCATTGCCGCGCGTGGATGTAAACAGGAGTGTGTGTATTGCCAGTGTTGATGTAAATAGCAGTGTTTGCTTTACCCAGTATTGAGTTAAATAGGACAGTGTGCATTGCTGAGTGTTGATGTAAACAAGACTGTGTGCATTCCCAGTCTTGATGTAAACCGGAGGGTGTGCATTACCCACTGTTGATGTAAACAGGAATGAGTGCACGGCCCAGTTTTGATGTAAACAGGAGTGTGTGCATTGCCCAGTGTTTAATGGAAAGATGACAGTGCGCATTCCCAGTGTTGATGTAAGCAGTGTTGTGAGAATTACCCAGTGTTGATGTAAACTGGAGTGTGAGCTTTGTCCAGATTTGATGTAAACAGGAGTGTGTGCATTGCCCAACGTTGATGTAAACAGGAGTGTGTGCTTTGCCTATTCTTGATGTAAACAGGAGTGAGTGCATTGCCCAGTGTTAATGTAAACAGGGGTGTGTGCATTGCCCAGTGTTTAATGGAAACATGACTGTGCGCATTACCAGTGTTGATGTAAACAGGAGTGTGTGCATTGCCCAGTGTTTAATGGAAACATGACTGTGCGCATTACCAGTGTTGATGTAAACAGGAGTTTGTGCATTGCCCAGTGTTTAATGGAAACATGACTGTGCGCATTCCCTGTGTTGATGGAAACAGGAGTTTGTGCATTACCCGTTGTTAGTATAAAATGGGGTGTTTGCATTGCCCAGTGTTGATTTAAACAGGAGTGTGTGCATTACCCGTTGTTAGTGTTAACTGGGGTGTTTGCATTGCCCAGTGTTGATGTAAACAGGAGTGTGTGCATTACCAGTATTGATGTAAACAGGAGTGAGTGCATTGCCCAGTGTTGATGTAAACAGGAGTGAGTGCATTGCCCAGTGTTTAATGGAAACATGACTGTGCGCATTACCAGTGTTGCTGTAAACAGGAGTGTGTGCATTGCCCAGTGTTTAATGGAAAGATGACAGTGCGCATTACCAGTGTTGATGTAAACATGTGTGTGTGCATTGCCCAGTGTTTAATGGAAACATGACTGTGCGCATTCCTTGTGTTGATGGAAACAGGAGTTTGTGCATTACCCGTTGTTAGTATAAAATGGGGTGTTTGCATTGCCCAGTGTTGATATAAACAGGATTGAGTGCATTGCCCAGTTTTGATGTAAACAGTAGCGTGTGCATTGCCCAGTGTTTAATGGAAACATGACTGTGCGCATTACCCGTGTTGATGTAAACAGGAGTGTGTGCATTGCCCAGTGTTTAATGGAAACATGACTGTGCGCATTACCAGTGTTGATGTAAATAGGAGCGTGTGCATTGCCCAGTGTTTAATGGAAACATGACTGTGCTCATTACCAGTGTTGATGTAAACAGGAGTGTGTGCATTGCCCAGTGTTTAATGGAAACATGACTGTGCGCATTACCAGTGTTGATGTAAACAGGAGTGTGTGCATTGCCCAGTGTTTAATGGAAACATGACTGTGCGCATTCCCTGTGTTGATGGAAACAGGAGTTTGTGCATTACCCGTTGTTAGTATAAAATGGGGTGTTTGCATTGCCCAGTGTTGATTTAAACAGGAGTGTGTGCATTACCCGTTGTTAGTGTTAACTGGGGTGTTTGCATTGCCCAGTGTTGATGTAAACAGGAGTGTGTGCATTACCAGTATTGATGTAAACAGGAGTGAGTGCATTGCCCAGTGTTTAATGGAAACATGACTGTGCGCATTACCAGTGTTGCTGTAAACAGGAGTGTGTGCATTGCCCAGTGTTTAATGGAAAGATGACAGTGCGCATTACCAGTGTTGATGTAAACATGTGTGTGTGCATTGCCCAGTGTTTAATGGAAACATGACTGTGCGCATTCCTTGTGTTGATGGAAACAGGAGTTTGTGCATTACCCGTTGTTAGTATAAAATGGGGTGTTTGCATTGCCCAGTGTTGATATAAACAGGATTGAGTGCATTGCCCAGTTTTGATGTAAACAGTAGCGTGTGCATTGCCCAGTGTTTAATGGAAACATGACTGTGCGCATTACCCGTGTTGATGTAAACAGGAGTGTGTGCATTGCCCAGTGTTTAATGGAAACATGACTGTGCGCATTACCAGTGTTGATGTAAATAGGAGCGTGTGCATTGCCCAGTGTTTAATGGAAACATGACTGTGCGCATTACCAGTGTTGCGGTAAACAGTAGTGTGTGCATTACCCGTTGTTAGTATAAAATGGGGTGTTTGCATTGCCCAGTGTTGATATTAACAGTAGTGTGTGCATTGCCCAGTGTTGATGTAAACAGGAGTGTGTGCATTCCCCAGTGTTGATTTAAACAGGAGTGTGTGTATTACCCGGTGTTGATGTAAACAGGAGTTTGTGCATTACCCGTTGTTAGTATAAAATGGGGTGTTGGCATTGCCCGGTGTTGATATAAACAGTAGTGTGTGCATTACCTAGTGTTGAATTAAACAGGAATGTGTGCATTACCCAGTTGTGATGTAAACTGGAGTGTGATCTTTGCCCAGATTTGTTGTAAACAGGAGTGTGTGCATTGCCCAACGTTGATGTAAAGAGGAGTGTGTGCTTTGCCTATTCTTGATGTAAACAGGAGTGAGTGCATTGCCCAGTGTTTAATGGAAAGATGACAGTGCGCATTCCCAGTGTTGATGTAAGCAGTGTTGTGAGAATTACCCAGTGTTGATGTAAACTGGAGTGTGAGCTTTGTCCAGATTTGATGTAAACAGGAGTGTGTGCATTGCCCAACGTTGATGTAAAGAGGAGTGTGTGCTTTGCCTATTCTTGATGTAAACAGGAGTGAGTGCATTGCCCAGTGTTAATGTAAACAGGGGTGTGTGCATTGCCCAGTGTTTAATGGAAACATGACTGTGCGCATTACCAGTGTTGATGTAAACAGGAGAGTGTGCATTGCCCAGTGTTTAATGGAAACATGACTGTGCGCATTACCAGTGTTGATGTAAACAGGAGTGTGTGCATTGCCCAGTGTTAATGTAAACAGGTGTGTGTGCATTGCCCAGTATTGATTGAAACAGGAGTTTGTGCATTACCCGTTGTTAGTATAAAATGGGGTGTTTGCATTGCCCAGTGTTGATGTAAACAGGAGTGAGTGCATTGCCCAGTGTTGATGTAAACAGGAGTGAGTGTATTGCCCAGTGTCGATTTAAACAGGAGTGTGTGCATTACCCGTTGTTAGTGTTAACTGGGGTGTTTGCATTGCCCAGTGTTGATGTAAACAGGAGTGTGTGCATTACCAGTATTGATGTAAACAGGAGTGAGTGCATTGCCCAGTGTTTAATGGAAACATGACTGTGCGCATTACCAGTGTTGCTGTAAACAGGAGTGTGTGCATTGCCCAGTGTTTAATGGAAAGATGACAGTGCGCATTACCAGTGTTGATGTAAACAGGAGTGTGAGCATTGCCCAGTGTTTAATGGAAACATGACTGTGCGCATTCCCTGTGTTGATGGAAACAGGAGTGTGTGCATTACCCAGTGTTGATTTAAACAGGAGTGTCTGCATTACCCGTTGTTAGTGTTAACTGGGGTGTTTGCATTGCCCAGTGTTGATGTAAACAGGAGTGTGTGCATTACCCGTTGTTAGTATAAAATGGGGTGTTTGCATTGCCCAGTGTTGATTTAAACAGGAGTGTGTGCATTACCCGTTGTTAGTGTTAACTGGGGTGTTTGCATTGCCCAGTGTTGATGTAAACAGGAGTGTGTGCATTACCAGTATTGATGTAAACAGGAGTGAGTGCATTGCCCAGTGTTTAATGGAAACATGACTGTGCGCATTACCAGTGTTGCTGTAAACAGGAGTGTGTGCATTGCCCAGTGTTTAATGGAAAGATGACAGTGCGCATTACCAGTGTTGATGTAAACATGTGTGTGTGCATTGCCCAGTGTTTAATGGAAACATGACTGTGCGCATTCCTTGTGTTGATGGAAACAGGAGTTTGTGCATTACCCGTTGTTAGTATAAAATGGGGTGTTTGCATTGCCCAGTGTTGATATAAACAGGATTGAGTGCATTGCCCAGTTTTGATGTAAACAGTAGCGTGTGCATTGCCCAGTGTTTAATGGAAACATGACTGTGCGCATTACCCGTGTTGATGTAAACAGGAGTGTGTGCATTGCCCAGTGTTTAATGGAAACATGACTGTGCGCATTACCAGTGTTGATGTAAATAGGAGCGTGTGCATTGCCCAGTGTTTAATGGAAACATGACTGTGCTCATTACCAGTGTTGATGTAAACAGGAGTGTGTGCATTGCCCAGTGTTTAATGGAAACATGACTGTGCGCATTACCAGTGTTGATGTAAACAGGAGTGTGTGCATTGCCCAGTGTTTAATGGAAACATGACTGTGCGCATTCCCTGTGTTGATGGAAACAGGAGTTTGTGCATTACCCGTTGTTAGTATAAAATGGGGTGTTTGCATTGCCCAGTGTTGATGTAAACAGGAGTGTGTGCATTACCCGTTGTTAGTGTTAACTGGGGTGTTTGCATTGCCCAGTGTTGATGTAAACAGGAGTGTGTGCATTACCAGTATTGATGTAAACAGGAGTGAGTGCATTGCCCAGTGTTTAATGGAAACATGACTGTGCGCATTACCAGTGTTGCTGTAAACAGGAGTGTGTGCATTGCCCAGTGTTTAATGGAAAGATGACAGTGCGCATTACCAGTGTTGATGTAAACATGTGTGTGTGCATTGCCCAGTGTTTAATGGAAACATGACTGTGCGCATTCCTTGTGTTGATGGAAACAGGAGTTTGTGCATTACCCGTTGTTAGTATAAAATGGGGTGTTTGCATTGCCCAGTGTTGATATAAACAGGATTGAGTGCATTGCCCAGTTTTGATGTAAACAGTAGCGTGTGCATTGCCCAGTGTTTAATGGAAACATGACTGTGCGCATTACCCGTGTTGATGTAAACAGGAGTGTGTGCATTGCCCAGTGTTTAATGGAAACATGACTGTGCGCATTACCAGTGTTGATGTAAATAGGAGCGTGTGCATTGCCCAGTGTTTAATGGAAACATGACTGTGCGCATTACCAGTGTTGCGGTAAACAGGAGTGTGTGCATTACCCGTTATTAGTATAAAATGGGGTGTTTGCATTGCCCAGTGTTGATATTAACAGTAGTGTGTGCATTGCCCAGTGTTGATGTAAACAGGAGTGTGTGCATTCCCCAGTGTTGATTTAAACAGGAGTGTGTGTATTACCCGGTGTTGATGTAAACAGGAGTTTGTGCATTACCCGTTGTTAGTATAAAATGGGGTGTTGGCATTGCCCGGTGTTGATATAAACAGTAATGTGTGCATTACCCAGTTGTGATGTAAACTGGAGTGTGATCTTTGCCCAGATTTGGTGTAAACAGGAGTGTGTGCATTGCCCAACGTTGATGTAAAGAGGAGTGTGTGCTTTGCCTATTCTTGATGTAAACAGGAGTGAGTGCATTGCCCAGTGTTTAATGGAAAGATGACAGTGCGCATTCCCAGTGTTGATGTAAGCAGTGTTGTGAGAATTACCCAGTGTTGATGTAAACTGGAGTGTGAGCTTTGTACAGATTTGATGTAAACAGGAGTGTGTGCATTGCCCAACGTTGATGTAAAGAGGAGTGTGTGCTTTGCCTATTCTTGATGTAAACAGGAGTGAGTGCATTGCCCAGTGTTTAATGGAAAGATGACAGTGCGCATTCCCAGTGTTGATGTAAGCAGTGTTGTGAGAATTACCCAGTGTTGATGTAAACTGGAGTGTGAGCTTTGTACAGATTTGATGTAAACAGGAGTGTGTGCATTGCCCAACGTTGATGTAAAGAGGAGTGTGTGCTTTGCCTATTCTTGATGTAAACAGGAGTGAGTGCATTGCCCAGTGTTAATGTAAACAGGGGTGTGTGCATTGCCCAGTGTTTAATGGAAACATGACTGTGCGCATTACCAGTGTTGATGTAAACAGGAGAGTGTGCATTGCCCAGAGTTTAATGGAAACATGACTGTGCGCATTACCAGTGTTGATGTAAACAGGAGTGTGTGCATTGCCCAGTGTTAATGTAAACAGGTGTGTGTGCATTGCCCAGTATTGATTGAAACAGGAGTTTGTGCATTACCCGTTGTTAGTATAAAATGGGGTGTTTGCATTGCCCAGTGTTGATGTAAACAGGAGTGAGTGCATTGCCCAGTGTTGATGTAAACAGGAGTGAGTGTATTGCCCAGTGTCGATTTAAACAGGAGTGTGTGCATTACCCGTTGTTAGTGTTAACTGGGGTGTTTGCATTGCCCAGTGTTGATGTAAACAGGAGTGTGTGCATTACCAGTATTGATGTAAACAGGAGTGAGTGCATTGCCCAGTGTTTAATGGAAACATGACTGTGCGCATTACCAGTGTTGCTGTAAACAGGAGTGTGTGCATTGCCCAGTGTTTAATGGAAAGATGACAGTGCGCATTACCAGTGTTGATGTAAACAGGAGTGTGAGCATTGCCCAGTGTTTAATGGAAACATGACTGTGCGCATTCCCTGTGTTGCGGTAAACAGTAGTGTGTGCATTACCCGTTGTTAGTATAAAATGGGGTGTTTGCATTGCCCAGTGTTGATATTAACAGTAGTGTGTGCATTGCCCAGTGTTGATGTAAACAGGAGTGTGTGCATTCCCCAGTGTTGATTTAAACAGGAGTGTGTGTATTACCCGGTGTTGATGTAAACAGGAGTTTGTGCATTACCCGTTGTTAGTATAAAATGGGGTGTTGGCATTGCCCGGTGTTGATATAAACAGTAGTGTGTGCATTACCTAGTGTTGAATTAAACAGGAATGTGTGCATTACCCAGTTGTGATGTAAACTGGAGTGTGATCTTTGCCCAGATTTGGTGTAAACAGGAGTGTGTGCATTGCCCAACGTTGATGTAAAGAGGAGTGTGTGCTTTGCCTATTCTTGATGTAAACAGGAGTGAGTGCATTGCCCAGTGTTTAATGGAAAGATGACAGTGCGCATTCCCAGTGTTGATGTAAGCAGTGTTGTGAGAATTACCCAGTGTTGATGTAAACTGGAGTGTGAGCTTTGTCCAGATTTGATGTAAACAGGAGTGTGTGCATTGCCCAACGTTGATGTAAAGAGGAGTGTGTGCTTTGCCTATTCTTGATGTAAACAGGAGTGAGTGCATTGCCCAGTGTTAATGTAAACAGGGGTGTGTGCATTGCCCAGTGTTTAATGGAAACATGACTGTGCGCATTACCAGTGTTGATGTAAACAGGAGAGTGTGCATTGCCCAGAGTTTAATGGAAACATGACTGTGCGCATTACCAGTGTTGATGTAAACAGGAGTGTGTGCATTGCCCAGTGTTAATGTAAACAGGTGTGTGTGCATTGCCCAGTATTGATTGAAACAGGAGTTTGTGCATTACCCGTTGTTAGTATAAAATGGGGTGTTTGCATTGCCCAGTGTTGATGTAAACAGTAGTGAGTGCATTGCCCAGTGTTGATGTAAACAGGAGTGAGTGTATTGCCCAGTGTCGATTTAAACAGGAGTGTGTGCATTACCCGTTGTTAGTGTTAACTGGGGTGTTTGCATTGCCCAGTGTTGATGTAAACAGGAGTGTGTGCATTACCAGTATTGATGTAAACAGGAGTGAGTGCATTGCCCAGTGTTTAATGGAAACATGACTGTGCGCATTACCAGTGTTGCTGTAAACAGGAGTGTGTGCATTGCCCAGTGTTTAATGGAAAGATGACAGTGCGCATTACCAGTGTTGATGTAAACAGGAGTGTGAGCATTGCCCAGTGTTTAATGGAAACATGACTGTGCGCATTCCCTGTGTTGATGGAAACAGGAGTGTGTGCATTACCCAGTGTTGATTTAAACAGGAGTGTCTGCATTACCCGTTGTTAGTGTTAACTGGGGTGTTTGCATTGCCCAGTGTTGATGTAAACAGGAGTGTGTGCATTACCCGTTGTTAGTATAAAATGGGGTGTTTGCATTGCCCAGTGTTGATTTAAACAGGAGTGTGTGCATTACCCGTTGTTAGTGTTAACTGGGGTGTTTGCATTGCCCAGTGTTGATGTAAACAGGAGTGTGTGCATTACCAGTATTGATGTAAACAGGAGTGAGTGCATTGCCCAGTGTTTAATGGAAACATGACTGTGCGCATTACCAGTGTTGCTGTAAACAGGAGTGTGTGCATTGCCCAGTGTTTAATGGAAAGATGACAGTGCGCATTACCAGTGTTGATGTAAACATGTGTGTGTGCATTCCCCAGTGTTTAATGGAAACATGACTGTGCGCATTCCTTGTGTTGATGGAAACAAGAGTTTGTGCATTACCCGTTGTTAGTATAAAATGGGGTGTTTGCATTGCCCAGTGTTGATATAAACAGGATTGAGTGCATTGCCCAGTTTTGATGTAAACAGTAGCGTGTGCATTGCCCAGTGTTTAATGGAAACATGACTGTGCGCATTACCCGTGTTGATGTAAACAGGAGTGTGTGCATTGCCCAGTGTTTAATGGAAACATGACTGTGCGCATTACCAGTGTTGATGTAAATAGGAGCGTGTGCATTGCCCAGTGTTTAATGGAAACATGACTGTGCTCATTACCAGTGTTGATGTAAACAGGAGTGTGTGCATTGCCCAGTGTTTAATGGAAACATGACTGTGCGCATTACCAGTGTTGATGTAAACAGGAGTGTGTGCATTGCCCAGTGTTTAATGGAAACATGACTGTGCGCATTCCCTGTGTTGATGGAAACAGGAGTTTGTGAATTACCCGTTGTTAGTATAAAATGGGGTGTTTGCATTGCCCAGTGTTGATGTAAACAGGAGTGTGTGCATTACCCGTTGTTAGTGTTAACTGGGGTGTTTGCATTGCCCAGTGTTGATGTAAACAGGAGTGTGTGCATTACCAGTATTGATGTAAACAGGAGTGAGTGCATTGCCCAGTGTTTAATGGAAACATGACTGTGCGCATTACCAGTGTTGCTGTAAACAGGAGTGTGTGCATTGCCCAGTGTTTAATGGAAAGATGACAGTGCGCATTACCAGTGTTGATGTAAACATGTGTGTGTGCATTGCCCAGTGTTTAATGGAAACATGACTGTGCGCATTCCTTGTGTTGATGGAAACAGGAGTTTGTGCATTACCCGTTGTTAGTATAAAATGGGGTGTTTGCATTGCCCAGTGTTGATATAAACAGGATTGAGTGCATTGCCCAGTTTTGATGTAAACAGTAGCGTGTGCATTGCCCAGTGTTTAATGGAAACATGACTGTGCGCATTACCCGTGTTGATGTAAACAGGAGTGTGTGCATTGCCCAGTGTTTAATGGAAACATGACTGTGCGCATTACCAGTGTTGATGTAAATAGGAGCGTGTGCATTGCCCAGTGTTTAATGGAAACATGACTGTGCGCATTACCAGTGTTGCGGTAAACAGGAGTGTGTGCATTACCCGTTATTAGTATAAAATGGGGTGTTTGCATTGCCCAGTGTTGATATTAACAGTAGTGTGTGCATTGCCCAGTGTTGATGTAAACAGGAGTGTGTGCATTCCCCAGTGTTGATTTAAACAGGAGTGTGTGTATTACCCGGTGTTGATGTAAACAGGAGTTTGTGCATTACCCGTTGTTAGTATAAAATGGGGTGTTGGCATTGCCCGGTGTTGATATAAACAGTAATGTGTGCATTACCCAGTTGTGATGTAAACTGGAGTGTGATCTTTGCCCAGATTTGGTGTAAACAGGAGTGTGTGCATTGCCCAACGTTGATGTAAAGAGGAGTGTGTGCTTTGCCTATTCTTGATGTAAACAGGAGTGAGTGCATTGCCCAGTGTTTAATGGAAAGATGACAGTGCGCATTCCCAGTGTTGATGTAAGCAGTGTTGTGAGAATTACCCAGTGTTGATGTAAACTGGAGTGTGAGCTTTGTACAGATTTGATGTAAACAGGAGTGTGTGCATTGCCCAACGTTGATGTAAAGAGGAGTGTGTGCTTTGCCTATTCTTGATGTAAACAGGAGTGAGTGCATTGCCCAGTGTTAATGTAAACAGGGGTGTGTGCATTGCCCAGTGTTTAATGGAAACATGACTGTGCGCATTACCAGTGTTGATGTAAACAGGAGTGTGTGCATTGCCCAGTGTTTAATGGAAACATGACTGTACGCATTACCAGTGTTGATGTAAACAGGAGTGTGTGCATTGCCCAGTGTTAATGTAAACAGGTGTGTGTGCATTGCCCAGTATTGATTGAAACAGGAGTTTGTGCATTACCCGTTGTTAGTATAAAATGGGGTGTTTGCATTGCCCAGTGTTGATGTAAACAGGAGTGAGTGCATTGCCCAGTGTTGATGTAAACAGGAGTGAGTGTATTGCCCAGTGTCGATTTAAACAGGAGTGTGTGCATTACCCGTTGTTAGTGTTAACTGGGGTGTTTGCATTGCCCAGTGTTGATGTAAACAGGAGTGTGTGCATTACCAGTATTGATGTAAACAGGAGTGAGTGCATTGCCCAGTGTTTAATGGAAACATGACTGTGCGCATTACCAGTGTTGCTGTAAACAGGAGTGTGTGCATTGCCCAGTGTTTAATGGAAAGATGACAGTGCGCATTACCAGTGTTGATGTAAACAGGAGTGTGAGCATTGCCCAGTGTTTAATGGAAACATGACTGTGCGCATTCCCTGTGTTGATGGAAACAGGAGTGTGTGCATTACCCAGTGTTGATTTAAACAGGAGTGTCTGCATTACCCGTTGTTAGTGTTAACTGGGGTGTTTGCATTTCCCTGTTTTGATGTAAACAGGAGTGTGTTCATTGCCAAGCGTTGACATAAACAGTAGCGTGTGCATTGCCGCGCGTGGATGTAAACAGGAGTGTGTGTATTGCCAGTGTTGATGTAAATAGCAGTGTTTGCTTTACCCAGTATTGAGTTAAATAGGACAGTGTGCATTGCTGAGTGTTGATGTAAACAAGACTGTGTGCATTCCCAGTCTTGATGTAAACCAGAGGGTGTGCATTACCCACTGTTGATGTAAACAGGAATGAGTGCACGGCCCAGTTTTGATGTAAACAGGAGTGTGTGCATTGCCCAGTGTTTAATGGAAAGATGACAGTGCGCATTCCCAGTGTTGATGTAAGCAGTGTTGTGAGAATTACCCAGTGTTGATGTAAACTGGAGTGTGAGCTTTGTCCAGATTTGATGTAAACAGGAGTGTGTGCATTGCCCAACGTTGATGTAAACAGGAGTGTGTGCTTTGCGTATTCTTGATGTAAACAGGAGTGAGTGCATTGCCCAGTGTTAATGTAAACAGGGGTGTGTGCATTGCCCAGTGTTTAATGGAAACATGACTGTGCGCATTACCAGTGTTGATGTAAACAGGAGTGTGTGCATTGCCCAGTGTTTAATGGAAACATGACTGTGCGCATTACCAGTGTTGATGTAAACAGGAGCTTGTGCATTGCCCAGTGTTTAATGGAAACATGACTGTGCGCATTACCCGTGTTGATGTAAACAGGAGTGTGTGCATTGCCCAGTGTTTAATGGAAACATGACTGTGCGCATTACCAGTGTTGATGTAAATAGGAGCGTGTGCATTGCCCAGTGTTTAATGGAAACATGACTGTGCGCATTACCAGTGTTGCGGTAAACAGGAGTGTGTGCATTACCCGTTATTAGTATAAAATGGGGTGTTTGCATTGCCCAGTGTTGATATTAACAGTAGTGTGTGCATTGCCCAGTGTTGATGTAAACAGGAGTGTGTGCATTCCCCAGTGTTGATTTAAACAGGAGTGTGTGTATTACCCGGTGTTGATGTAAACAGGAGTTTGTGCATTACCCGTTGTTAGTATAAAATGGGGTGTTGGCATTGCCCGGTGTTGATATAAACAGTAATGTGTGCATTACCCAGTTGTGATGTAAACTGGAGTGTGATCTTTGCCCAGATTTGGTGTAAACAGGAGTGTGTGCATTGCCCAACGTTGATGTAAAGAGGAGTGTGTGCTTTGCCTATTCTTGATGTAAACAGGAGTGAGTGCATTGCCCAGTGTTTAATGGAAAGATGACAGTGCGCATTCCCAGTGTTGATGTAAGCAGTGTTGTGAGAATTACCCAGTGTTGATGTAAACTGGAGTGTGAGCTTTGTACAGATTTGATGTAAACAGGAGTGTGTGCATTGCCCAACGTTGATGTAAAGAGGAGTGTGTGCTTTGCCTATTCTTGATGTAAACAGGAGTGAGTGCATTGCCCAGTGTTAATGTAAACAGGGGTGTGTGCATTGCCCAGTGTTTAATGGAAACATGACTGTGCGCATTACCAGTGTTGATGTAAACAGGAGTGTGTGCATTGCCCAGTGTTTAATGGAAACATGACTGTGCGCATTACCAGTGTTGATGTAAACAGGAGTGTGTGCATTGCCCAGTGTTAATGTAAACAGGTGTGTGTGCATTGCCCAGTATTGATTGAAACAGGAGTTTGTGCATTACCCGTTGTTAGTATAAAATGGGGTGTTTGCATTGCCCAGTGTTGATGTAAACAGGAGTGAGTGCATTGCCCAGTGTTGATGTAAACAGGAGTGAGTGTATTGCCCAGTGTCGATTTAAACAGGAGTGTGTGCATTACCCGTTGTTAGTGTTAACTGGGGTGTTTGCATTGCCCAGTGTTGATGTAAACAGGAGTGTGTGCATTACCAGTATTGATGTAAACAGGAGTGAGTGCATTGCCCAGTGTTTAATGGAAACATGACTGTGCGCATTACCAGTGTTGCTGTAAACAGGAGTGTGTGCATTGCCCAGTGTTTAATGGAAAGATGACAGTGCGCATTACCAGTGTTGATGTAAACAGGAGTGTGAGCATTGCCCAGTGTTTAATGGAAACATGACTGTGCGCATTCCCTGTGTTGATGGAAACAGGAGTGTGTGCATTACCCAGTGTTGATTTAAACAGGAGTGTCTGCATTACCCGTTGTTGGTGTTAACTGGGGTGTTTGCATTTCCCTGTTTTGATGTAAACAGGAGTGTGTTCATTGCCAAGCGTTGACATAAACAGTAGCGTGTGCATTGCCGCGCGTGGATGTAAACAGGAGTGTGTGTATTGCCAGTGTTGATGTAAATAGCAGTGTTTGCTTTACCCAGTATTGAATTAAATAGGACAGTGTGCATTGCTGAGTGTTGATGTAAACAAGACTGTGTGCATTCCCAGTCTTGATGTAAACCGGAGGGTGTGCATTACCCACTGTTGATGTAAACAGGAATGAGTGTACGGCCCAGTTTTGATGTAAACATGAGTGTGTGCATTGCCCAGTGTTTAATGGAAAGATGACAGTGCGCATTCCCAGTGTTGATGTAAGCAGTGTTGTGAGAATTACCCAGTGTTGATGTAAACTGGAGTGTGAGCTTTGTCCAGATTTGATGTAAACAGGAGTGTGTGCATTGCCCAACGTTGATGTAAACAGGAGTGTGTGCTTTGCGTATTCTTGATGTAAACAGGAGTGAGTGCATTGCCCAGTGTTAATGTAAACAGGGGTGTGTGCATTGCCCAGTGTTTAATGGAAACATGACTGTGCGCATTACCAGTGTTGATGTAAACAGGAGTGTGTGCATTGCCCAGTGTTTAATGGAAACATGACTGTGCGCATTACCAGTGTTGATGTAAACAGGAGCTTGTGCATTGCCCAGTGTTTAATGGAAACATGACTGTGCGCATTACCAGTGTTGATGTAAACAGGAGTGTGTGCATTGCCCAGTGTTTAATGGAAACATGACTGTGCGCATTCCCTGTGTTGATGGAAACAGGAATTTGTGCATTACCCGTTGTTAGTATAAAATGATGTGTTTGCATTGCCCAGTGTTGATATAAACAGGATTGAGTGCATTGCCCAGTTTTGATGTAAACAGTAGCGTGTGCATTGCCCAGTGTTGATGTAAATAGGAGTGAGTGTATTGCCCAGTGTCGATTTAAACAGGACTGTGTGCATTACCCGTTGTTAGTGTTAACTGGGGTGTTTGCATTGCCCAGTGTTGATGTAAACAGGAGTGTGTGCATTACCAGTATTGATGTAAACAGGAGTGAGTGCATTGCCCAGTGTTAATGTAAACAGTAGCGTGTGCATTGCCCAGTGTTGATGTAAATAGGAGTGAGTGTATTGCCCAGTGTCGATTTAAACAGGACTGTGTGCATTACCCGTTGTTAGTGTTAACTGGGGTGTTTGCATTGCCCAGTGTTGATTTAAACAGGAGTGTGTGCATTACCCGGTGTTGATGTAAACAGGAGTTTGTGCATTACCCATTGTTAGTATAAAATGGGGTGTTGGCATTGCCCGGTGTTGATATAAACAGTAGTGTGTGCATTACCTAGTGTTGAATTAAACAGGAATGTGTGCATTACCCAGTTTTGATGTAAACTGGAGTGTGATCTTTGCCCAGATTTGGTGTAAACAGGAGCGTGTGCATTGCCCAAGGTTAATGTAAACAGGAGTGTGTGCATTGCCCAGTATTGATTTAAACAGTAGTGTGTGCATTACCCAGTGTTGATTTAAACAGGAGTGTGTGCATTACCCGTTGTTAGAGTTAACTGGGGTGTTTGCATTTCCCTGTTTTGATGTAAACAGGAGTGTGTTCATTGCCAAGCGTTGACATAAACAGTAGCGTGTGCATTGCCGCGCGTGGATGTAAACAGGAGTGTGTGTATTGCCAGTGTTGATGTAAATAGCAGTGTTTGCTTTACCCAGTATTGAGTTAAATAGGACAGTGTGCATTGCTGAGTGTTGATGTAAACAAGACTGTGTGCATTCCCAGTCTTGATGTAAACCGGAGGGTGTGCATTACCCACTGTTGATGTAAACAGGAATGAGTGCACGGCCCAGTTTTGATGTAAACAGGAGTGTGTTCATTGCCCAGTGTTTAATGGAAAGATGACAGTGCGCATTCCCAGTGTTGATGTAAGCAGTGTTGTGAGAATTACCCAGTGTTGATGTAAACTGGAGTGTGAGCTTTGTCCAGATTTGATGTAAACAGGAGTGTGTGCATTGCCCAACGTTGATGTAAACAGGAGTGTGTGCTTTGCCTATTCTTGATGTAAACAGGAGTGAGTGCATTGCCCAGTGTTAATGTAAACAGGGGTGTGTGCATTGCCCAGTGTTTAATGGAAACATGACTGTGCGCATTACCAGTGTTGATGTAAACAGGAGTGTGTGCATTGCCCAGTGTTTAATGGAAACATGACTGTGCGCATTACCAGTGTTGATGTAAACAGGAGTTTGTGCATTGCCCAGTGTTTAATGGAAACATGACTGTGCGCATTCCCTGTGTTGATGGAAACAGGAGTTTGTGCATTACCCGTTGTTAGTATAAAATGGGGTGTTTGCATTGCCCAGTGTTGATTTAAACAGGAGTGTGTGCATTACCCGTTGTTAGTGTTAACTGGGGTGTTTGCATTGCCCAGTGTTGATGTAAACAGGAGTGTGTGCATTACCAGTATTGATGTAAACAGGAGTGAGTGCATTGCCCAGTGTTTAATGGAAACATGACTGTGCGCATTACCAGTGTTGCTGTAAACAGGAGTGTGTGCATTGCCCAGTGTTTAATGGAAAGATGACAGTGCGCATTACCAGTGTTGATGTAAACATGTGTGTGTGCATTGCCCAGTGTTTAATGGAAACATGACTGTGCGCATTCCTTGTGTTGATGGAAACAGGAGTTTGTGCATTACCCGTTGTTAGTATAAAATGGGGTGTTTGCATTGCCCAGTGTTGATATAAACAGGATTGAGTGCATTGCCCAGTTTTGATGTAAACAGTAGCGTGTGCATTGCCCAGTGTTTAATGGAAACATGACTGTGCGCATTACCCGTGTTGATGTAAACAGGAGTGTGTGCATTGCCCAGTGTTTAATGGAAACATGACTGTGCGCATTACCAGTGTTGATGTAAATAGGAGCGTGTGCATTGCCCAGTGTTTAATGGAAACATGACTGTGCTCATTACCAGTGTTGATGTAAACAGGAGTGTGTGCATTGCCCAGTGTTTAATGGAAACATGACTGTGCGCATTACCAGTGTTGATGTAAACAGGAGTGTGTGCATTGCCCAGTGTTTAATGGAAACATGACTGTGCGCATTCCCTGTGTTGATGGAAACAGGAGTTTGTGCATTACCCGTTGTTAGTATAAAATGGGGTGTTTGCATTGCCCAGTGTTGATTTAAACAGAAGTGTGTGCATTACCCGTTGTTAGTGTTAACTGGGGTGTTTGCATTGCCCAGTGTTGATGTAAACAGGAGTGTGTGCATTACCAGTATTGATGTAAACAGGAGTGAGTGCATTGCCCAGTGTTTAATGGAAACATGACTGTGCGCATTACCAGTGTTGCTGTAAACAGGAGTGTGTGCATTGCCCAGTGTTTAATGGAAAGATGACAGTGCGCATTACCAGTGTTGATGTAAACATGTGTGTGTGCATTGCCCAGTGTTTAATGGAAACATGACTGTGCGCATTCCTTGTGTTGATGGAAACAGGAGTTTGTGCATTACCCGTTGTTAGTATAAAATGGGGTGTTTGCATTGCCCAGTGTTGATATAAACAGGATTGAGTGCATTGCCCAGTTTTGATGTAAACAGTAGCGTGTGCATTGCCCAGTGTTTAATGGAAACATGACTGTGCGCATTACCCGTGTTGATGTAAACAGGAGTGTGTGCATTGCCCAGTGTTTAATGGAAACATGACTGTGCGCATTACCAGTGTTGATGTAAATAGGAGCGTGTGCATTGCCCAGTGTTTAATGGAAACATGACTGTGCGCATTACCAGTGTTGCGGTAAACAGTAGTGTGTGCATTACCCGTTGTTAGTATAAAATGGGGTGTTTGCATTGCCCAGTGTTGATATTAACAGTAGTGTGTGCATTGCCCAGTGTTGATGTAAACAGGAGTGTGTGCATTCCCCAGTGTTGATTTAAACAGGAGTGTGTGTATTACCCGGTGTTGATGTAAACAGGAGTTTGTGCATTACCCGTTGTTAGTATAAAATGGGGTGTTGGCATTGCCCGGTGTTGATATAAACAGTAGTGTGTGCATTACCTAGTGTTGAATTAAACAGGAATGTGTGCATTACCCAGTTGTGATGTAAACTGGAGTGTGATCTTTGCCCAGATTTGGTGTAAACAGGAGTGTGTGCATTGCCCAACGTTGATGTAAAGAGGAGTGTGTGCTTTGCCTATTCTTGATGTAAACAGGAGTGAGTGCATTGCCCAGTGTTTAATGGAAAGATGACAGTGCGCATTCCCAGTGTTGATGTAAGCAGTGTTGTGAGAATTACCCAGTGTTGATGTAAACTGGAGTGTGAGCTTTGTCCAGATTTGATGTAAACAGGAGTGTGTGCATTGCCCAACGTTGATGTAAAGAGGAGTGTGTGCTTTGCCTATTCTTGATGTAAACAGGAGTGAGTGCATTGCCCAGTGTTAATGTAAACAGGGGTGTGTGCATTGCCCAGTGTTTAATGGAAACATGACTGTGCGCATTACCAGTGTTGATGTAAACAGGAGAGTGTGCATTGCCCAGTGTTTAATGGAAACATGACTGTGCGCATTACCAGTGTTGATGTAAACAGGAGTGTGTGCATTGCCCAGTCTTAATGTAAACAGGTGTGTGTGCATTGCCCAGTATTGATTGAAACAGGAGTTTGTGCATTACCCGTTGTTAGTATAAAATGGGGTGTTTGCATTGCCCAGTGTTGATGTAAACAGGAGTGAGTGCATTGCCCAGTGTTGATGTAAACAGGAGTGAGTGTATTGCCCAGTGTCGATTTAAACAGGAGTGTGTGCATTACCCGTTGTTAGTGTTAACTGGGGTGTTTGCATTGCCCAGTGTTGATGTAAACAGGAGTGTGTGCATTACCAGTATTGATGTAAACAGGAGTGAGTGCATTGCCCAGTGTTTAATGGAAACATGACTGTGCGCATTACCAGTGTTGCTGTAAACAGGAGTGTGTGCATTGCCCAGTGTTTAATGGAAAGATGACAGTGCGCATTACCAGTGTTGATGTAAACAGGAGTGTGAGCATTGCCCAGTGTTTAATGGAAACATGACTGTGCGCATTCCCTGTGTTGATGGAAACAGGAGTGTGTGCATTACCCAGTGTTGATTTAAACAGGAGTGTCTGCATTACCCGTTGTTAGTGTTAACTGGGGTGTTTGCATTGCCCAGTGTTGATGTAAACAGGAGTGTGTGCATTACCCGTTGTTAGTATAAAATGGGGTGTTTGCATTGCCCAGTGTTGATTTAAACAGGAGTGTGTGCATTACCCGTTGTTAGTGTTAACTGGGGTGTTTGCATTGCCCAGTGTTGATGTAAACAGGAGTGTGTGCATTACCAGTATTGATGTAAACAGGAGTGAGTGCATTGCCCAGTGTTTAATGGAAACATGACTGTGCGCATTACCAGTGTTGCTGTAAACATGTGTGTGTGCATTGCCCAGTGTTTAATGGAAACATGACTGTGCGCATTCCTTGTGTTGATGGAAACAGGAGTTTGTGCATTACCCGTTGTTAGTATAAAATGGGGTGTTTGCATTGCCCAGTGTTGATATAAACAGGATTGAGTGCATTGCCCGGTTTTGATGTAAACAGTAGCGTGTGCATTGCCCAGTGTTTAATGGAAACATGACTGTGCGCATTACCCGTGTTGATGTAAACAGGAGTGTGTGCATTGCCCAGTGTTTAATGGAAACATGACTGTGCGCATTACCAGTGTTGATGTAAATAGGAGCGTGTGCATTGCCCAGTGTTTAATGGAAACATGACTGTGCGCATTACCAGTGTTGCGGTAAACAGGAGTGTGTGCATTACCCGTTATTAGTATAAAATGGGGTGTTTGCATTGCCCAGTGTTGATATTAACAGTAGTGTGTGCATTGCCCAGTGTTGATGTAAACAGGAGTGTGTGCATTCCCCAGTGTTGATTTAAACAGGAGTGTGTGTATTACCCGGTGTTGATGTAAACAGGAGTTTGTGCATTACCCGTTGTTAGTATAAAATGGGGTGTTGGCATTGCCCGGTGTTGATATAAACAGTAATGTGTGCATTACCCAGTTGTGATGTAAACTGGAGTGTGATCTTTGCCCAGATTTGGTGTAAACAGGAGTGTGTGCATTGCCCAACGTTGATGTAAAGAGGAGTGTGTGCTTTGCCTATTCTTGATGTAAACAGGAGTGAGTGCATTGCCCAGTGTTTAATGGAAAGATGACAGTGCGCATTCCCAGTGTTGATGTAAGCAGTGTTGTGAGAATTACCCAGTGTTGATGTAAACTGGAGTGTGAGCTTTGTACAGATTTGATGTAAACAGGAGTGTGTGCATTGCCCAACGTTGATGTAAAGAGGAGTGTGTGCTTTGCCTATTCTTGATGTAAACAGGAGTGAGTGCATTGCCCAGTGTTAATGTAAACAGGGGTGTGTGCATTGCCCAGTGTTTAATGGAAACATGACTGTGCGCATTACCAGTGTTGATGTAAACAGGAGTGTGTGCATTGCCCAGTGTTTAATGGAAACATGACTGTGCGCATTACCAGTGTTGATGTAAACAGGAGTGTGTGCATTGCCCAGTGTTAATGTAAACAGGTGTGTGTGCATTGCCCAGTATTGATTGAAACAGGAGTTTGTGCATTACCCGTTGTTAGTATAAAATGGGGTGTTTGCATTGCCCAGTGTTGATGTAAACAGGAGTGAGTGCATTGCCCAGTGTTGATGTAAACAGGAGTGAGTGTATTGCCCAGTGTCGATTTAAACAGGAGTGTGTGCATTACCCGTTGTTAGTGTTAACTGGGGTGTTTGCATTGCCCAGTGTTGATGTAAACAGGAGTGTGTGCATTACCAGTATTGATGTAAACAGGAGTGAGTGCATTGCCCAGTGTTTAATGGAAACATGACTGTGCGCATTACCAGTGTTGCTGTAAACAGGAGTGTGTGCATTGCCCAGTGTTTAATGGAAAGATGACAGTGCGCATTACCAGTGTTGATGTAAACAGGAGTGTGAGCATTGCCCAGTGTTTAATGGAAACATGACTGTGCGCATTCCCTGTGTTGATGGAAACAGGAGTGTGTGCATTACCCAGTGTTGATTTAAACAGGAGTGTCTGCATTACCCGTTGTTAGTGTTAACTGGGGTGTTTGCATTGCCCAGTGTTGATGTAAACAGGAGTGTGTGCATTACCCGTTGTTAGTATAAAATGGGGTGTTTGCATTGCCCAGTGTTGATTTAAACAGGAGTGTGTGCATTACCCGTTGTTAGTGTTAACTGGGGTGTTTGCATTGCCCAGTGTTGATGTAAACAGGAGTGTGTGCATTACCAGTATTGATGTAAACAGGAGTGAGTGCATTGCCCAGTGTTTAATGGAAACATGACTGTGCGCATTACCAGTGTTGCTGTAAACATGTGTGTGTGCATTGCCCAGTGTTTAATGGAAACATGACTGTGCGCATTCCTTGTGTTGATGGAAACAGGAGTTTGTGCATTACCCGTTGTTAGTATAAAATGGGGTGTTTGCATTGCCCAGTGTTGATATAAACAGGATTGAGTGCATTGCCCGGTTTTGATGTAAACAGTAGCGTGTGCATTGCCCAGTGTTTAATGGAAACATGACTGTGCGCATTACCCGTGTTGATGTAAACAGGAGTGTGTGCATTGCCCAGTGTTTAATGGAAACATGACTGTGCGCATTACCAGTGTTGATGTAAATAGGAGCGTGTGCATTGCCCAGTGTTTAATGGAAACATGACTGTGCGCATTACCAGTGTTGCGGTAAACAGGAGTGTGTGCATTACCCGTTATTAGTATAAAATGGGGTGTTTGCATTGTCCAGTGTTGATATTAACAGTAGTGTGTGCATTGCCCAGTGTTGATGTAAACAGGAGTGTGTGCATTCCCCAGTGTTGATTTAAACAGGAGTGTGTGTATTACCCGGTGTTGATGTAAACAGGAGTTTGTGCATTACCCGTTGTTAGTATAAAATGGGGTGTTGGCATTGCCCGGTGTTGATATAAACAGTAATGTGTGCATTACCCAGTTGTGATGTAAACTGGAGTGTGATCTTTGCCCAGATTTGGTGTAAACAGGAGTGTGTGCATTGCCCAACGTTGATGTAAAGAGGAGTGTGTGCTTTGCCTATTCTTGATGTAAACAGGAGTGAGTGCATTGCCCAGTGTTTAATGGAAAGATGACAGTGCGCATTCCCAGTGTTGATGTAAGCAGTGTTGTGAGAATTACCCAGTGTTGATGTAAACTGGAGTGTGAGCTTTGTACAGATTTGATGTAAACAGGAGTGTGTGCATTGCCCAACGTTGATGTAAAGAGGAGTGTGTGCTTTGCCTATTCTTGATGTAAACAGGAGTGAGTGCATTGCCCAGTGTTAATGTAAACAGGGGTGTGTGCATTGCCCAGTGTTTAATGGAAACATGACTGTGCGCATTACCAGTGTTGATGTAAACAGGAGTGTGTGCATTGCCCAGTGTTTAATGGAAACATGACTGTGCGCATTACCAGTGTTGATGTAAACAGGAGTGTGTGCATTGCCCAGTGTTAATGTAAACAGGTGTGTGTGCATTGCCCAGTATTGATTGAAACAGGAGTTTGTGCATTACCCGTTGTTAGTATAAAATGGGGTGTTTGCATTGCCCAGTGTTGATGTAAACAGGAGTGAGTGCATTGCCCAGTGTTGATGTAAACAGGAGTGAGTGTATTGCCCAGTGTCGATTTAAACAGGAGTGTGTGCATTACCCGTTGTTAGTGTTAACTGGGGTGTTTGCATTGCCCAGTGTTGATGTAAACAGGAGTGTGTGCATTACCAGTATTGATGTAAACAGGAGTGAGTGCATTGCCCAGTGTTTAATGGAAACATGACTGTGCGCATTACCAGTGTTGCTGTAAACAGGAGTGTGTGCATTGCCCAGTGTTTAATGGAAAGATGACAGTGCGCATTACCAGTGTTGATGTAAACAGGAGTGTGAGCATTGCCCAGTGTTTAATGGAAACATGACTGTGCGCATTCCCTGTGTTGATGGAAACAGGAGTGTGTGCATTACCCAGTGTTGATTTAAACAGGAGTGTCTGCATTACCCGTTGTTAGTGTTAACTGGGGTGTTTGCATTTCCCTGTTTTGATGTAAACAGGAGTGTGTTCATTGCCAAGCGTTGACATAAACAGTAGCGTGTGCATTGCCGCGCGTGGATGTAAACAGGAGTGTGTGTATTGCCAGTGTTGATGTAAATAGCAGTGTTTGCTTTACCCAGTATTGAGTTAAATAGGACAGTGTGCATTGCTGAGTGTTGATGTAAACAAGACTGTGTGCATTCCCAGTCTTGATGTAAACCGGAGGGTGTGCATTACCCACTGTTGATGTAAACAGGAATGAGTGCACGGCCCAGTTTTGATGTAAACAGGAGTGTGTGCATTGCCCAGTGTTTAATGGAAAGATGACAGTGCGCATTCCCAGTGTTGATGTAAGCAGTGTTGTGAGAATTACACAGTGTTGATGTAAACTGGAGTGTGAGCTTTGTCCAGATTTGATGTAAACAGGAGTGTGTGCATTGCCCAACGTTGATGTAAACAGGAGTGTGTGCTTTGCGTATTCTTGATGTAAACAGGAGTGAGTGCATTGCCCAGTGTTAATGTAAACAGGGGTGTGTGCATTGCCCAGTGTTTAATGGAAACATGACTGTGCGCATTACCAGTGTTGATGTAAACAGGAGTGTGTGCATTGCCCAGTGTTTAATGGAAACATGACTGTGCGCATTACCAGTGTTGATGTAAACAGGAGCTTGTGCATTGCCCAGTGTTTAATGGAAACATGACTGTGCGCATTACCAGTGTTGATGTAAACAGGAGTGTGTGCATTGCCCAGTGTTTAATGGAAACATGACTGTGCGCATTCCCTGTGTTGATGGAAACAGGAATTTGTGCATTACCCGTTGTTAGTATAAAATGGGGTGTTTGCATTGCCCAGTGTTGATATAAACAGGATTGAGTGCATTGCCCAGTTTTGATGTAAACAGTAGCGTGTGCATTGCCCAGTGTTGATGTAAATAGGAGTGAGTGTATTGCCCAGTGTCGATTTAAACAGGACTGTGTGCATTACCCGTTGTTAGTGTTAACTGGGGTGTTTGCATTGCCCAGTGTTGATGTAAACAGGAGTGTGTGCATTACCAGTATTGATGTAAACAGGAGTGAGTGCATTGCCCAGTGTTAATGTAAACAGGGGTGTGTGCATTGCCCAGTGTTTAATGGAAACATGACTGTGCGCATTACCAGTGTTGCGGTAAACAGGAGTGTGTGCATTGCCCAGTGTTTAATGGAAACATGACTGTGCGCATTACCAGTGTTGATGTAAACAGGAGTGTGTGCATTGCCCAGTGTTAATGTAAACAGGTGTGTGTGCATTGCCCAGTATTGATTGAAACAGGAATTTGTGCATTACCCGTTGTTAGTATAAAATGGGGTGTTTGCATTGCCCAGTGTTGATGTAAACAGGAGTGAGTGCATTGCCCAGTGTTGATGTAAACAGGAGTGAGTGCATTGCCCAGTGTCGATTTAAACAGGAGTGTGTGCATTACCCGTTGTTAGTGTTAACTGGGGTGTTTGCATTGCCCAGTGTTGATGTAAACAGGAGTGTGTGCATTACCAGCATTGATGTAAACAGGAGTGAGTGCATTGCCCAGTGTTTAATGGAAACATGACTGTGCGCATTACCAGTGTTGCTGTAAACAGGAGTGTGTGCATTGCCCAGTGTTTAATGGAAAGATGACAGTGCGCATTACCAGTGTTGATGTAAACAGGAGTGTGTGCATTGCCCAGTGTTTAATGGAAACATGACTGTGCGCATTACCAGTGTTGCGGTAAACAGGAGTGTGTGCATTGCCCAGTGTTTAATGGAAACATGACTGTGCGCATTACCAGTGTTGATGTAAACAGGAGTGTGTGCATTGCCCAGTGTTAATGTAAACAGGTGTGTGTGCATTGCCCAGTATTGATTGAAACAGGAATTTGTGCATTACCCGTTGTTAGTATAAAATGGGGTGTTTGCATTGCCCAGTGTTGATGTAAACAGGATTGAGTGCATTGCCCAGTGTTGATGTAAACAGGAGTGTGTGCATTGCCCAACGTTGATGTAAACAGGAGTGTGTGCTTTGCGTATTCTTGATGTAAACAGGAGTGAGTGCATTGCCCAGTGTTAATGTAAACAGGGGTGTGTGCATTGCCCAGTGTTTAATGGAAACATGACTGTGCGCATTACCAGTGTTGATGTAAACAGGAGTGTGTGCATTGCCCAGTGTTTAATGGAAACATGACTGTGCGCATTACCAGTGTTGATGTAAACAGGAGCTTGTGCATTGCCCAGTGTTTAATGGAAACATGACTGTGCGCATTACCAGTGTTGATGTAAACAGGAGTGTGTGCATTGCCCAGTGTTTAATGGAAACATGACTGTGCGCATTCCCTGTGTTGATGGAAACAGGAATTTGTGCATTACCCGTTGTTAGTATAAAATGGGGTGTTTGCATTGCCCAGTGTTGATATAAACAGGATTGAGTGCATTGCCCAGTTTTGATGTAAACAGTAGCGTGTGCATTGCCCAGTGTTGATGTAAATAGGAGTGAGTGTATTGCCCAGTGTCGATTTAAACAGGACTGTGTGCATTACCCGTTGTTAGTGTTAACTGGGGTGTTTGCATTGCCCAGTGTTGATGTAAACAGGAGTGTGTGCATTACCAGTATTGATGTAAACAGGAGTGAGTGCATTGCCCAGTGTTAATGTAAACAGGGGTGTGTGCATTGCCCAGTGTTTAATGGAAACATGACTGTGCGCATTACCAGTGTTGCGGTAAACAGGAGTGTGTGCATTGCCCAGTGTTTAATGGAAACATGACTGTGCGCATTACCAGTGTTGATGTAAACAGGAGTGTGTGCATTGCCCAGTGTTAATGTAAACAGGTGTGTGTGCATTGCCCAGTATTGATTGAAACAGGAATTTGTGCATTACCCGTTGTTAGTATAAAATGGGGTGTTTGCATTGCCCAGTGTTGATGTAAACAGGAGTGAGTGCATTGCCCAGTGTTGATGTAAACAGGAGTGAGTGCATTGCCCAGTGTCGATTTAAACAGGAGTGTGTGCATTACCCGTTGTTAGTGTTAACTGGGGTGTTTGCATTGCCCAGTGTTGATGTAAACAGGAGTGTGTGCATTACCAGTATTGATGTAAACAGGAGTGAGTGCATTGCCCAGTGTTTAATGGAAACATGACTGTGCGCATTACCAGTGTTGCTGTAAACAGGAGTGTGTGCATTGCCCAGTGTTTAATGGAAAGATGACAGTGCGCATTACCAGTGTTGATGTAAACAGGAGTGTGTGCATTGCCCAGTGTTTAATGGAAACATGACTGTGCGCATTACCAGTGTTGCGGTAAACAGGAGTGTGTGCATTGCCCAGTGTTTAATGGAAACATGACTGTGCGCATTACCAGTGTTGATGTAAACAGGAGTGTGTGCATTGCCCAGTGTTAATGTAAACAGGTGTGTGTGCATTGCCCAGTATTGATTGAAACAGGAGTTTGTGCATTACCCGTTGTTAGTATAAAATGGGGTGTTTGCATTGCCCAGTGTTGATGTAAACAGGAGTGAGTGCATTGCCCAGTGTTGATGTAAACAGGAGTGAGTGCATTGCCCAGTGTCGATTTAAACAGGAGTGTGTGCATTACCCGTTGTTAGTGTTAACTGGGGTGTTTGCATTGCCCAGTGTTGATGTAAACAGGAGTGTGTGCATTACCAGTATTGATGTAAACAGGAGTGAGTGCATTGCCCAGTGTTTAATGGAAAGATGACTGTGCGCATTACCAGTGTTGCTGTAAACAGGAGTGTGTGCATTGCCCAGTGTTTAATGGAAAGATGACAGTGCGCATTACCAGTGTTGATGTAAACAGGAGTGTGTGCATTGCCCAGTGTTTAATGGAAACATGACTGTGCGCATTCCCTGTGTTGATGGAAACAGGAGTTTGTGCATTACCCGTTGTTAGTGTTAACTGGGGTGTTTGCATTTCCCTGTTTTGATGTAAACAGGAGTGTGTTCATTGCCAAGCGTTGACATAAACAGTAGCGTGTGCATTGCCGCGCGTGGATGTAAACAGGAGTGTGTGTATTGCCAGTGTTGATGTAAATAGCAGTGTTTGCTTTACCCAGTATTGAGTTAAATAGGACAGTGTGCATTGCTGAGTGTTGATGTAAACAAGACTGTGTGCATTCCCAGTCTTGATGTAAACCGGAGGGTGTGCATTACCCACTGTTGATGTAAACAGGAATGAGTGCACGGCCCAGTTTTGATGTAAACAGGAGTGTGTGCATTGCCCAACGTTGATGTAAACAGGAGTGTGTGCTTTGCGTATTCTTGATGTAAACAGGAGTGAGTGCATTGCCCAGTGTTAATGTAAACAGGAATGAGTGCAAGGCCCAGTTTTGATGTAAACAGGAGGGTGTGCATTGCCCAGTGTTTAATGGAAACATGACTGTGCTCATTCCCAGTGTTGATGTAAGCAGTGTTGTGAGAATTACCCAGTGTTGATGTAAACTGGAGTGTGAGCTTTGTCCAGATTTGATGTAAACAGGAGTGTGTGCATTGCCCAACATTGATGTAAAGAGGAGTGTGTGCTTTGCCTATTCTTTATGTAAACAGGAGTGAGTGCATTGCCCAGTGTTAATGTAAACAGGGGTGTGTGCATTGCCCAGTGTTTAATGGAAACATGACTGTGCGCATTCCCAGTGTTGATGTAAACAGGTGTTTGTGCATTACCCGTTGTTAGTATAAAATGGGGTGTTTGCATTGCCCAGTGTTGATATTAACAGTAGTGTGTGCATTTCCCAGTGTTGATTTAAACAGGAGTGTGTGCATTACCCGGTGTTGATGTCAACAGGAGTTTGTGCATTACCCGTTGTTAGTATAAAATGGGGTGTTGGCATTGCCCGGTGTTGATATAAACAGTAGTGTGTGCATTACCTAGTGTTGAATTAAACAGGAATGTGTGCATTACCCAGTGTTGATGTAAACTGGAGTGTGATCTTTGCCCAGATTTGGTGTAAACAGGAGCGTGTGCATTGCCCAAGATTAATGTAAACAGGAGTGTGTGCATTGCCCAGTGTTGATTTAAACAGTAGTGTGTGCATTACCCAGTGTTGATTTAAACAGGAGTGTCTGCATTATCCGTTGTTAGTGTTAACTGGGGTGTTTGCATTTCCCTGTTTTCATGTAAACAGGAGTGTGTTCATTGCCAAGCGTTGACATAAACAGTAGCGTGTGCATTGCCGCGCGTGGATGTAAACAGGAGTGTGTGTATTGCCAGTGTTGATGTAAATAGCAGTGTTTGCTTTACCCAGTATTGAGTTAAATAGCACAGTGTGCATTGCTGAGTGTTGATGTAAACAAGACTGTGTGCATTCCCGATCTTGATGTAAACCGGAGGGTGTGCATTACCCACTGTTGATGTAAACAGGAATGAGTGCACGGCCCAGTTTTGATGTAAACAGGAGTGTGTGCATTGCCCAGTGTTTAATGGAAAGATGACAGTGCGCATTCCCAGTGTTGATGTAAGCAGTGTTGTGAGAATTACCCAGTGTTGATGTAAACTGGAGTGTGAGCTTTGTCCAGATTTGATGTAAACAGGAGTGTGTGCATTGCCCAACGTTGATGTAATCAGGAGTGTGTGCATTGCCCAGTGTTAATGTAAACAGGGGTGTGTGCATTGCCCAGTGTTTAATGGAAACATGACTGTGCGCATTACCAGTGTTGATGTAAACAGGAGTGTGTGCATTGCCCAGTGTTTAATGGAAACATGACTGTGCGCATTACCAGTGTTGATGTAAACAGGAGTGTGTGCATTGCCCAGTGTTAATGTAAACAGGTGTGTGTGCATTGCCCAGTATTGATTGAAACAGGAGTTTGTGCATTACCCGTTGTTAGTATAAAATGGGGTGTTTGCATTGCCCAGTGTTGATGTAAACAGGAGTGAGTGCATTGCCCAGTGTTGATGTAAACAGGAGTGAGTGCATTGCCCAGTGTTTAATGGAAAGATGACTGTGCGCATTACCAGTGTTGCTGTAAACAGGAGTGTGTGCATTGCCCACTGTTTAATGGAAAGATGACAGTGCGCATTACCAGTGTTGATGTAAACAGGAGTGTGTGCATTGCCCAGTGTTTAATGGAAACATGACTGTGCGCATTCCCTGTGTTGATGGAAACAGGAGTTTGTGCATTACCCGTTGTTAGTGTTAACTGGGGTGTTTGCATTTCCCTGTTTTGATGTAAACAGGAGTGTGTTCATTGCCAAGCGTTGACATAAACAGTAGCGTGTGCATTGCCGCGCGTGGATGTAAACAGGAGTGTGTGTATTGCCAGTGTTGATGTAAATAGCAGTGTTTGCTTTACCCAGTATTGAGTTAAATAGGACAGTGTGCATTGCTGAGTGTTGATGTAAACAAGACTGTGTGCATTCCCAGTCTTGATGTAAACCAGAGGGTGTGCATTACCCACTGTTGATGTAAACAGGAATGAGTGCACGGCCCAGTTTTGATGTAAACAGGAGTGTGTGCATTGCCCAGTGTTTAATGGAAAGATGACAGTGCGCATTCCCAGTGTTGATGTAAGCAGTGTTGTGAGAATTACCCAGTGTTGATGTAAACTGGAGTGTGAGCTTTGTCCAGATTTGATGTAAACAGGAGTGTGTGCATTGCCCAACGTTGATGTAAACAGGAGTGTGTGCATTGCCCAGTGTTAATGTAAACAGGGGTGTGTGCATTGCCCAGTGTTTAATGGAAACATGACTGTGCGCATTACCAGTGTTGATGTAAACAGGAGTGTGTGCATTGCCCAGTGTTTAATGGAAACATGACTGGGCGCATTACCAGTGTTGATGTAAACTGGAGTGTGTGCATTGCCCAGTGTTAATGTAAACAGGTGTGTGTGCATTGCCCAGTATTGATTGAAACAGGAGTTTGTGCATTACCCGTTGTTAGTATAAAATGGGGTGTTTGCATTGCCCAGTGTTGATGTAAACAGGAGTGAGTGCATTGCCCAGTGTTGATGTAAACAGGAGTGAGTGCATTGCCCAGTGTTTAATGGAAAGATGACTGTGCGCATTACCAGTGTTGCTGTAAACAGGAGTGTGTGCATTGCCCACTGTTTAATGGAAAGATGACAGTGCGCATTACCAGTGTTGATGTAAACAGGAGTGTGTGCATTGCCCAGTGTTTAATGGAAACATGACTGTGCGCATTCCCTGTGTTGATGGAAACAGGAGTGTGTGCATTACCCAGTGTCGATTTAAACAGGAGTGTCTGCATTACCCGTTGTTAGTGTTAACTGGGGTGTTTGCATTTCCCTGTTTTGATGTAAACAGGAGTGTGTTCATTGCCAAGCGTTGACATAAACAGTAGCGTGTGCATTGCCGCGCGTGGATGTAAACAGGAGTGTGTGTATTGCCAGTGTTGATGTAAATAGCAGTGTTTGCTTTACCCAGTATTGAGTTAAATAGGACAGTGTGCATTGCTGAGTGTTGATGTAAACAAGACTGTGCGCATTCCCAGTCTTGATGTAAACCAGAGGGTGTGCATTACCCACTGTTGATGTAAACAGGAATGAGTGCACGGCCCAGTTTTGATGTAAACAGGAGTGTGTGCATTGCCCAGTGTTTAATGGAAAGATGACAGTGCGCATTCCCAGTGTTGATGTAAGCAGTGTTGTGAGAATTACCCAGTGTTGATGTAAACTGGAGTGTGAGCTTTGTCCAGATTTGATGTAAACAGGAGTGTGTGCATTGCCCAACGTTGATGTAAACAGGAGTGTGTGCTTTGCCTATTCTTGATGTAAACAGGAGTGAGTGCATTGCCCAGTGTTTAATGGAAACATGTCTGTGCGCATTACCAGTGTTGATGTAAACAGGGGTGTGTGCATTGCCCAGTGTTTAATGGAAACATGACTGTGCGCATTACCAGTGTTGATGTAAACAGGAGTGTGTGCATTGCCCAGTGTTAATGTAAACAGGTGTGTGTGCATTGCCCAGTATTGATTGAAACAGGAGTTTGTGCATTACCCGTTGTTAGTATAAAATGGGGTGTTTGCATTGCCCAGTGTTGATGTAAACAGGAGTGAGTGCATTGCCCAGTGTTGATGTAAACAGGAGTGAGTGCATTGCCCAGTGTTGATGTAAACAGGAGTGAGTGTATTGCCCAGTGTCGATTTAAACAGGAGTGTGTGCATTACCCGTTGTTAGTGTTAACTGGGGTGTTTGCATTGCCCAGTGTTGATGTAAACAGGAGTGTGTGCATTACCAGTATTGATGTAAACAGGAGTGAGTGCATTGCCCAGTGTTTAATGGAAACATGACTGTGCGCATTACCAGTGTTGCTGTAAACAGGAGTGTGTGCATTGCCCAGTGTTTAATGGAAAGATGACAGTGCGCATTACCAGTGTTGATGTAAACAGGAGTGTGTGCATTGCCCAGTGTTTAATGGAAACATGACTGTGCGCATTCCCTGTGTTGATGGAAACAGGAGTTTGTGCATTACCCGTTGTTAGTGTTAACTGGGGTGTTTGCATTTCCCTGTTTTGATGTAAACAGGAGTGTGTTCATTGCCAAGCGTTGACATAAACAGTAGCGTGTGCATTGCCGCGCGTGGATGTAAACAGGAGTGTGTGTATTGCCAGTGTTGATGTAAATAGCAGTGTTTGCTTTACTCAGTATTGAGTTAAATAGGACAGTGTGCATTGCTGAGTGTTGATGTAAACAAGACTGTGTGCATTCCCAGTCTTGATGTAAACCGGAGGGTGTGCATTACCCACTGTTGATGTAAACAGGAATGAGTGCACGGCCCAGTTTTGATGTAAACAGGAGTGTGTGCATTGCCCAGTGTTTAATGGAAACATGACTGTGCGCATTACCAGTGTTGATGTAAACAGGAGTGTGTGCATTGCCCAGTGTTTAATGGAAACATGACTGTGCGCATTACCAGTGTTGATGTAAACAGGAGCTTGTGCATTGCCCTGTGTTTAATGGAAACATGACTGTGCGCATTACCAGTGTTGCGTTAAACAGGAGTGTGTGCATTGCCCAGTGTTTAATGGAAACATGACTGTGCGCATTACCAGTGTTGCGTTAAACAGGAGTGTGTGCATTGCCCAGTGTTTAATGGAAACATGACTGTGCGCATTACCAGTGTTGATGTAAACAGGAGTGTGTGCATTGCCCAGTGTTTAATGGAAAAATGACTGTGCGCATTACCAGTGTTGATGTAAACAGGAGTGTGTGCATTGCCCAGTGTTAATGTAAACAGGTGTGTGTGCATTGCCCAGTATTGATTGAAACAGGAGTTTGTGCATTACCCGTTGTTAGTATAAAATGGGGTATTTGCATTGCCCAGTGTTGATGTAAACAGGAGTGAGTGCATTGCCCAGTGTTGATGTAAACAGGAGTGAGTGCATTGCCCAGTGTTGATGTAAACAGGAGTGAGTGTATTGCCCAGTGTCGATTTAAACAGGAGTGTGTGCATTACCCGTTGTTAGTGTTAACTGGGGTGTTTGCTTTGCCCAGTGTTGATGTAAACAGGCGTGTGTGCATTACCAGTATTGATGTAAACAGGAGTGAGTGCATTGCCCAGTGTTTAATGGAAACATGACTGTGCTCATTACCAGTGTTGCTGTAAACAGGAGTGTGTGCATTGCCCAGTGTTTAATGGAAAGATGACAGTGCGCATTCCCAGTCTTGATGTAAACCAGAGGGTGTGCATTACCCACTGTTGATGTAAACAGGAATGAGTGCACGGCCCAGTTTTGATGTAAACAGGAGTGTGTGCATTGCCCAGTGTTTAATGGAAAGATGACAGTGCGCATTCCCAGTGTTGATGTAAGCAGTGTTGTGAGAATTACCCAGTGTTGATGTAAACTGGAGTGTGAGCTTTGTCCAGATTTGATGTAAACAGGAGTGTGTGCATTGCCCAACGTTGATGTAAACAGGAGTGTGTGCATTGCCCAGTGTTAATGTAAACAGGGGTGTGTGCATTGCCCAGTGTTTAATGGAAACATGACTGTGCGCATTACCAGTGTTGATGTAAACAGGAGTGTGTGCATTGCCCAGTGTTTAATGGAAACATGACTGTGCGCATTACCAGTGTTGATGTAAACTGGAGTGTGTGCATTGCCCAGTGTTAATGTAAACAGGTGTGTGTGCATTGCCCAGTATTGATTGAAACAGGAGTTTGTGCATTACCCGTTGTTAGTATAAAATGGGGTGTTTGCATTGCCCAGTGTTGATGTAAACAGGAGTGAGTGCATTGCCCAGTGTTGATGTAAACAGGAGTGAGTGCATTGCCCAGTGTTTAATGGAAAGATGACTGTGCGCATTACCAGTGTTGCTGTAAACAGGAGTGTGTGCATTGCCCACTGTTTAATGGAAAGATGACAGTGCGCATTACCAGTGTTGATGTAAACAGGAGTGTGTGCATTGCCCAGTGTTTAATGGAAACATGACTGTGCGCATTCCCTGTGTTGATGGAAACAGGAGTTTGTGCATTACCCGTTGTTAGTGTTAACTGGGGTGTTTGCATTTCCCTGTTTTGATGTAAACAGGAGTGTGTTCATTGCCAAGCGTTGACATAAACAGTAGCGTGTGCATTGCCGCGCGTGGATGTAAACAGGAGTGTGTGTATTGCCAGTGTTGATGTAAATAGCAGTGTTTGCTTTACCCAGTATTGAGTTAAATAGGACAGTGTGCATTGCTGAGTGTTGATGTAAACAAGACTGTGTGCATTCCCAGTCTTGATGTAAACCAGAGGGTGTGCATTACCCACTGTTGATGTAAACAGGAATGAGTGCACGGCCCAGTTTTGATGTAAACAGGAGTGTGTGCATTGCCCAGTGTTTAATGGAAAGATGACAGTGCGCATTCCCAGTGTTGATGTAAGCAGTGTTGTGAGAATTACCCAGTGTTGATGTAAACTGGAGTGTGAGCTTTGTCCAGATTTGATGTAAACAGGAGTGTGTGCATTGCCCAACGTTGATGTAAACAGGAGTGTGTGCTTTGCCTATTCTTGATGTAAACAGGAGTGAGTGCATTGCCCAGTGTTTAATGGAAACATGTCTGTGCGCATTACCAGTGTTGATGTAAACAGGGGTGTGTGCATTGCCCAGTGTTTAATGGAAACATGACTGTGCGCATTACCAGTGTTGATGTAAACAGGAGTGTGTGCATTGCCCAGTGTTTAATGGAAACATGACTGTGCGCATTACCAGTGTTGATGTAAACAGGAGTGTGTGCATTGCCCAGTGTTAATGTAAACAGGTGTGTGTGCATTGCCCAGTATTGATTGAAACAGGAGTTTGTGCATTACCCGTTGTTAGTATAAAATGGGGTGTTTGCATTGCCCAGTGTTGATGTAAACAGGAGTGAGTGCATTGCCCAGTGTTGATGTAAACAGGAGTGAGTGCATTGCCCAGTGTTGATGTAAACAGGAGTGAGTGTATTGCCCAGTGTCGATTTAAACAGGAGTGTGTGCATTACCCGTTGTTAGTGTTAACTGGGGTGTTTGCATTGCCCAGTGTTGATGTAAACAGGAGTGTGTGCATTACCAGTATTGATGTAAACAGGAGTGAGTGCATTGCCCAGTGTTTAATGGAAACATGACTGTGCGCATTACCAGTGTTGCTGTAAACAGGAGTGTGTGCATTGCCCAGTGTTTAATGGAAAGATGACAGTGCGCATTACCAGTGTTGATGTAAACAGGAGTGTGTGCATTGCCCAGTGTTTAATGGAAACATGACTGTGCGCATTCCCTGTGTTGATGGAAACAGGAGTTTGTGCATTACCCGTTGTTAGTGTTAACTGGGGTGTTTGCATTTCCCTGTTTTGATGTAAACAGGAGTGTGTTCATTGCCAAGCGTTGACATAAACAGTAGCGTGTGCATTGCCGCGCGTGGATGTAAACAGGAGTGTGTGTATTGCCAGTGTTGATGTAAATAGCAGTGTTTGCTTTACCCAGTATTGAGTTAAATAGGACAGTGTGCATTGCTGAGTGTTGATGTAAACAAGACTGTGTGCATTCCCAGTCTTGATGTAAACCGGAGGGTGTGCATTACCCACTGTTGATGTAAACAGGAATGAGTGCACGGCCCAGTTTTGATGTAAACAGGAGTGTGTGCATTGCCCAGTGTTTAATGGAAACATGACTGTGCGCATTACCAGTGTTGATGTAAACAGGAGTGTGTGCATTGCCCAGTGTTTAATGGAAACATGACTGTGCGCATTACCAGTGTTGATGTAAACAGGAGTGTGTGCATTGCCCAGTGTTTAATGGAAACATGACTGTGCGCATTACCAGTGTTGATGTAAACAGGAGCTTGTGCATTGCCCTGTGTTTAATGGAAACATGACTGTGCGCATTACCAGTGTTGCGTTAAACAGGAGTGTGTGCATTGCCCAGTGTTTAATGGAAACATGACTGTGCGCATTACCAGTGTTGCGTTAAACAGGAGTGTGTGCATTGCCCAGTGTTTAATGGAAACATGACTGTGCGCATTACCAGTGTTGATGTAAACAGGAGTGTGTGCATTGCCCAGTGTTTAATGGAAAAATGACTGTGCGCATTCCCTGTGTTGATGGAAACAGGAGTTTGTGCATTACCCGTTGTTAGTATAAAATGGGGTGTTTGCATTGCCCAGTGTTGATATAAACAGGATTGAGTGCATTGCCCAGTTTTGATGTAAACAGTAGCGTGTGCATTGCCCAGTGTTGATGTAAATAGGAGTGAGTGTATTGCCCAGTGTCGATTTAAACAGGAGTGTGTGCATTACCCGTTGTTAGTGTTAACTGGGGTGTTTGCATTGCCCAGTGTTGATGTAAACAGGAGTGTGTGCATTACCAGTATTGATGTAAACAGGAGTGAGTGCATTGCCCAGTGTTAATGTAAACAGGGGTGTGTGCATTGCCCAGTGTTTAATGGAAACATGACTGTGCGCATTACCAGTGTTGATGTAAACAGGAGTGTGTGCATTGCCCAGTGTTTAATGGAAACATGACTGTGCGCATTACCAGTGTTGATGTAAACAGGAGTGTGTGCATTGCCCAGTGTTAATGTAAACAGGTGTGTGTGCATTGCCCAGTATTGATTGAAACAGGAGTTTGTGCATTACCCGTTGTTAGTATAAAATGGGGTGTTTGCATTGCCCAGTGTTGATGTAAACAGGAGTGAGTGCATTGCCCAGTGTTGATGTAAACAGGAGTGAGTGCATTGCCCAGTGTTGATGTAAATAGGAGTGAGTGTATTGCCCAGTGTCGATTTAAACAGGAGTGTGTGCATTACCCGTTGTTAGTGTTAACTGGGGTGTTTGCATTGCCCAGTGTTGATGTAAACAGGAGTGTGTGCATTACCAGTATTGATGTAAACAGGAGTGAGTGCATTGCCCAGTGTTTAATGGAAACATGACTGTGCGCATTACCAGTGTTGCTGTAAACAGGAGTGTGTGCATTGCCCAGTGTTTAATGGAAAGATGACAGTGCGCATTACCAGTGTTGATGTAAACAGGAGTGTGTGCATTGCCCAGTGTTTAATGGAAACATGACTGTGCGCATTCCCTGTGTTGATGGAAACAGGAGTTTGTGCATTACCCGTTGTTAGTATAAAATGGGGTGTTTGCATTGCCCAGTGTTGATATAAACAGGATTGAGTGCATTGCCCACTTTTGATGTAAACAGTAGCGTGTGCATTGCCCAGTGTTTAATGGAAACATGACTGTGCGCATTACCCGTGTTGATGTAAACAGGAGTGTTTGCATTGCCCAGTGTTTAATGGAAACATGACTGTGCGCATTCCCAGTGTTGATGTAAACAGGAGTTTGTGCATTACCCGTTGTTAGTATAAAATGGGGTGTTTGCATTGCCCAGTGTTGATATTAACAGTAGTGTGTGCATTCCCCAGTGTTGATTTAAACAGGAGTGTGTGCATTACCCGGTGTTGATGTAAACAGGAGTTTGTGCATTACCCGTTGTTAGTATTAAATGGGGTGTTGGCATTGCCCGGTGTTGATATAAACAGTAGTGTGTGCATTACCTAGTGTTGAATTAAACAGGAATGTGTGCATTACCCAGTTTTGATGTAAACTGGAGTGTGATCTTTGCCCAGATTTGGTGTAAACAGGAGCGTGTGCATTGCCCAAGGTTAATGTAAACAGGAGTGTGTGCATTGCCCAGTGTTGATTTAAACAGGAGTGTCTGCATTACCCGTTGTTAGTGTTAACTGGGGTGTTTGCATTTCCCTGTTTTGATGTAAACAGGAGTGTGTTCATTGCCAAGCGTTGACATAAACAGTAGCGTGTGCATTGCCGCGCGTGGATGTAAACAGGAGTGTGTGTATTGCCCAGTATTGATTGAAACAGGAGTTTGTGCATTACCCGTTGTTAGTATAAAATGGGGTGTTTGCATGGCCCAGTGTTGATGTAAACAGGAGTGAGTGCATTGCCCAGTGTTTAATGGAAACATGACTGTGCGCATTACCAGTGTTGATGTAAACAGGAGTGTGTGCATTGCCCAGTGTTTAATGGAAAGATGACAGTGCGCATTACCAGTGTTGATGTAAACAGGAGTGTGTGCATTGCCCAGTGTTAATGTAAACAGGTGTGTGTGCATTGCCCAGTATTGATTGAAACAGGAGTTTGTGCATTACCCGTTGTTAGTATAAAATGGGGTGTTTGCATTGCCCAGTGTTGATGTAAACAGGAGTGAGTGCATTGCCCAGTGTTGATGTAAACAGGAGTGAGTGCATTGCCCAGTGTTGATGTAAACAGGAGTGAGTGTATTGCCCAGTGTCGATTTAAACAGGAGTGTGTGCATTACCCGTTGTTAGTGTTAACTGGGGTGTTTGCATTGCCCAGTGTTGATGTAAACAGGAGTGTGTGCATTACCAGTATTGATGTAAACAGGAGTGAGTGCATTGCCCAGTGTTGATGTAAACAGGAGTGAGTGTATTGCCCAGTGTCGATTTAAACAGGAGTGTGTGCATTACCCGTTGTTAGTGTTAACTGGGGTGTTTGCTTTGCCCAGTGTTGATGTAAACAGGCGTGTGTGCATTACCAGTATTGATGTAAACAGGAGTGAGTGCATTGCCCAGTGTTTAATGGAAACATGACTGTGCTCATTACCAGTGTTGCTGTAAACAGGAGTGTGTGCATTGCCCAGTGTTTAATGGAAAGATGACAGTGCGCATTCCCAGTCTTGATGTAAACCAGAGGGTGTGCATTACCCACTGTTGATGTAAACAGGAATGAGTGCACGGCCCAGTTTTGATGTAAACAGGAGTGTGTGCATTGCCCAGTGTTTAATGGAAAGATGACAGTGCGCATTCCCAGTGTTGATGTAAGCAGTGTTGTGAGAATTACCCAGTGTTGATGTAAACTGGAGTGTGAGCTTTGTCCAGATTTGATGTAAACAGGAGTGTGTGCATTGCCCAACGTTGATGTAAACAGGAGTGTGTGCATTGCCCAGTGTTAATGTAAACAGGGGTGTGTGCATTGCCCAGTGTTTAATGGAAACATGACTGTGCGCATTACCAGTGTTGATGTAAACAGGAGTGTGTGCATTGCCCAGTGTTTAATGGAAACATGACTGTGCGCATTACCAGTGTTGATGTAAACTGGAGTGTGTGCATTGCCCAGTGTTAATGTAAACAGGTGTGTGTGCATTGCCCAGTATTGATTGAAACAGGAGTTTGTGCATTACCCGTTGTTAGTATAAAATGGGGTGTTTGCATTGCCCAGTGTTGATGTAAACAGGAGTGAGTGCATTGCCCAGTGTTGATGTAAACAGGAGTGAGTGCATTGCCCAGTGTTTAATGGAAAGATGACTGTGCGCATTACCAGTGTTGCTGTAAACAGGAGTGTGTGCATTGCCCACTGTTTAATGGAAAGATGACAGTGCGCATTACCAGTGTTGATGTAAACAGGAGTGTGTGCATTGCCCAGTGTTTAATGGAAACATGACTGTGCGCATTCCCTGTGTTGATGGAAACAGGAGTTTGTGCATTACCCGTTGTTAGTGTTAACTGGGGTGTTTGCATTTCCCTGTTTTGATGTAAACAGGAGTGTGTTCATTGCCAAGCGTTGACATAAACAGTAGCGTGTGCATTGCCGCGCGTGGATGTAAACAGGAGTGTGTGTATTGCCAGTGTTGATGTAAATAGCAGTGTTTGCTTTACCCAGTATTGAGTTAAATAGGACAGTGTGCATTGCTGAGTGTTGATGTAAACAAGACTGTGTGCATTCCCAGTCTTGATGTAAACCAGAGGGTGTGCATTACCCACTGTTGATGTAAACAGGAATGAGTGCACGGCCCAGTTTTGATGTAAACAGGAGTGTGTGCATTGCCCAGTGTTTAATGGAAAGATGACAGTGCGCATTCCCAGTGTTGATGTAAGCAGTGTTGTGAGAATTACCCAGTGTTGATGTAAACTGGAGTGTGAGCTTTGTCCAGATTTGATGTAAACAGGAGTGTGTGCATTGCCCAACGTTGATGTAAACAGGAGTGTGTGCTTTGCCTATTCTTGATGTAAACAGGAGTGAGTGCATTGCCCAGTGTTTAATGGAAACATGTCTGTGCGCATTACCAGTGTTGATGTAAACAGGGGTGTGTGCATTGCCCAGTGTTTAATGGAAACATGACTGTGCGCATTACCAGTGTTGATGTAAACAGGAGTGTGTGCATTGCCCAGTGTTTAATGGAAACATGACTGTGCGCATTACCAGTGTTGATGTAAACAGGAGTGTGTGCATTGCCCAGTGTTAATGTAAACAGGTGTGTGTGCATTGCCCAGTATTGATTGAAACAGGAGTTTGTGCATTACCCGTTGTTAGTATAAAATGGGGTGTTTGCATTGCCCAGTGTTGATGTAAACAGGAGTGAGTGCATTGCCCAGTGTTGATGTAAACAGGAGTGAGTGCATTGCCCAGTGTTGATGTAAACAGGAGTGAGTGTATTGCCCAGTGTCGATTTAAACAGGAGTGTGTGCATTACCCGTTGTTAGTGTTAACTGGGGTGTTTGCATTGCCCAGTGTTGATGTAAACAGGAGTGTGTGCATTACCAGTATTGATGTAAACAGGAGTGAGTGCATTGCCCAGTGTTTAATGGAAACATGACTGTGCGCATTACCAGTGTTGCTGTAAACAGGAGTGTGTGCATTGCCCAGTGTTTAATGGAAAGATGACAGTGCGCATTACCAGTGTTGATGTAAACAGGAGTGTGTGCATTGCCCAGTGTTTAATGGAAACATGACTGTGCGCATTCCCTGTGTTGATGGAAACAGGAGTTTGTGCATTACCCGTTGTTAGTGTTAACTGGGGTGTTTGCATTTCCCTGTTTTGATGTAAACAGGAGTGTGTTCATTGCCAAGCGTTGACATAAACAGTAGCGTGTGCATTGCCGCGCGTGGATGTAAACAGGAGTGTGTGTATTGCCAGTGTTGATGTAAATAGCAGTGTTTGCTTTACCCAGTATTGAGTTAAATAGGACAGTGTGCATTGCTGAGTGTTGATGTAAACAAGACTGTGTGCATTCCCAGTCTTGATGTAAACCGGAGGGTGTGCATTACCCACTGTTGATGTAAACAGGAATGAGTGCACGGCCCAGTTTTGATGTAAACAGGAGTGTGTGCATTGCCCAGTGTTTAATGGAAACATGACTGTGCGCATTACCAGTGTTGATGTAAACAGGAGTGTGTGCATTGCCCAGTGTTTAATGGAAACATGACTGTGCGCATTACCAGTGTTGATGTAAACAGGAGTGTGTGCATTGCCCAGTGTTTAATGGAAACATGACTGTGCGCATTACCAGTGTTGATGTAAACAGGAGCTTGTGCATTGCCCTGTGTTTAATGGAAACATGACTGTGCGCATTACCAGTGTTGCGTTAAACAGGAGTGTGTGCATTGCCCAGTGTTTAATGGAAACATGACTGTGCGCATTACCAGTGTTGCGTTAAACAGGAGTGTGTGCATTGCCCAGTGTTTAATGGAAACATGACTGTGCGCATTACCAGTGTTGATGTAAACAGGAGTGTGTGCATTGCCCAGTGTTTAATGGAAAAATGACTGTGCGCATTCCCTGTGTTGATGGAAACAGGAGTTTGTGCATTACCCGTTGTTAGTATAAAATGGGGTGTTTGCATTGCCCAGTGTTGATATAAACAGGATTGAGTGCATTGCCCAGTTTTGATGTAAACAGTAGCGTGTGCATTGCCCAGTGTTGATGTAAATAGGAGTGAGTGTATTGCCCAGTGTCGATTTAAACAGGAGTGTGTGCATTACCCGTTGTTAGTGTTAACTGGGGTGTTTGCATTGCCCAGTGTTGATGTAAACAGGAGTGTGTGCATTACCAGTATTGATGTAAACAGGAGTGAGTGCATTGCCCAGTGTTAATGTAAACAGGGGTGTGTGCATTGCCCAGTGTTTAATGGAAACATGACTGTGCGCATTACCAGTGTTGATGTAAACAGGAGTGTGTGCATTGCCCAGTGTTTAATGGAAACATGACTGTGCGCATTACCAGTGTTGATGTAAACAGGAGTGTGTGCATTGCCCAGTGTTAATGTAAACAGGTGTGTGTGCATTGCCCAGTATTGATTGAAACAGGAGTTTGTGCATTACCCGTTGTTAGTATAAAATGGGGTGTTTGCATTGCCCAGTGTTGATGTAAACAGGAGTGAGTGCATTGCCCAGTGTTGATGTAAACAGGAGTGAGTGCATTGCCCAGTGTTGATGTAAATAGGAGTGAGTGTATTGCCCAGTGTCGATTTAAACAGGAGTGTGTGCATTACCCGTTGTTAGTGTTAACTGGGGTGTTTGCATTGCCCAGTGTTGATGTAAACAGGAGTGTGTGCATTACCAGTATTGATGTAAACAGGAGTGAGTGCATTGCCCAGTGTTTAATGGAAACATGACTGTGCGCATTACCAGTGTTGCTGTAAACAGGAGTGTGTGCATTGCCCAGTGTTTAATGGAAAGATGACAGTGCGCATTACCAGTGTTGATGTAAACAGGAGTGTGTGCATTGCCCAGTGTTTAATGGAAACATGACTGTGCGCATTCCCTGTGTTGATGGAAACAGGAGTTTGTGCATTACCCGTTGTTAGTATAAAATGGGGTGTTTGCATTGCCCAGTGTTGATATAAACAGGATTGAGTGCATTGCCCACTTTTGATGTAAACAGTAGCGTGTGCATTGCCCAGTGTTTAATGGAAACATGACTGTGCGCATTACCCGTGTTGATGTAAACAGGAGTGTTTGCATTGCCCAGTGTTTAATGGAAACATGACTGTGCGCATTCCCAGTGTTGATGTAAACAGGAGTTTGTGCATTACCCGTTGTTAGTATAAAATGGGGTGTTTGCATTGCCCAGTGTTGATATTAACAGTAGTGTGTGCATTCCCCAGTGTTGATTTAAACAGGAGTGTGTGCATTACCCGGTGTTGATGTAAACAGGAGTTTGTGCATTACCCGTTGTTAGTATTAAATGGGGTGTTGGCATTGCCCGGTGTTGATATAAACAGTAGTGTGTGCATTACCTAGTGTTGAATTAAACAGGAATGTGTGCATTACCCAGTTTTGATGTAAACTGGAGTGTGATCTTTGCCCAGATTTGGTGTAAACAGGAGCGTGTGCATTGCCCAAGGTTAATGTAAACAGGAGTGTGTGCATTGCCCAGTGTTGATTTAAACAGGAGTGTCTGCATTACCCGTTGTTAGTGTTAACTGGGGTGTTTGCATTTCCCTGTTTTGATGTAAACAGGAGTGTGTTCATTGCCAAGCGTTGACATAAACAGTAGCGTGTGCATTGCCGCGCGTGGATGTAAACAGGAGTGTGTGTATTGCCCAGTATTGATTGAAACAGGAGTTTGTGCATTACCCGTTGTTAGTATAAAATGGGGTGTTTGCATGGCCCAGTGTTGATGTAAACAGGAGTGAGTGCATTGCCCAGTGTTTAATGGAAACATGACTGTGCGCATTACCAGTGTTGATGTAAACAGGAGTGTGTGCATTGCCCAGTGTTTAATGGAAAGATGACAGTGCGCATTACCAGTGTTGATGTAAACAGGAGTGTGTGCATTGCCCAGTGTTTAATGGTAACATGACTGTGCGCATTCCCTGTGTTGATGGAAACAGGAGTTTGTGCATTACCCGTTGTTAGTGTTAACTGGGGTGTTTGCATTTCCCTGTTTTGATGTAAACAGGAGTGTGTTCATTGCCAAGCGTTGACATAAACAGTAGCGTGTGCATTGCCGCGCGTGGATGTAAACAGGAGTGTGTGTATTGCCAGTGTTGATGTAAATAGCAGTGTTTGCTTTACCCAGTATTGAGTTAAATAGGATAGTGTGCATTGCTGAGTGTTGATGTAAACAAGACTGTGTGCATTCCCAGTCTTGATGCAAACCGGAGTTTACATCAGTTTTGATGTAAACAGGAGTGTGTGCATTGCCCAGTGTTTAATGGAAAGATGACAGTGCGCATTCCCAGTGTTGATGTAAACAGGAGTGTGAGCTTTGCCCAGATTTGATGTAAACAGGAGTGTGTGCATTGCCCAACATTGATGTAAACAGGAGTGTGTGCTTTGCCTATTCTTGATGTAAACAGGAGTGAGTGCATTGCCCAGTGTTAATGTAAACAGGGGTGTGTGCATTGCCCAGTGTTTAATGGAAACATGACTGTGCGCATTACCAGTGTTGATGTAAACAGTAGTGTGTGCATTGCCCTGTGTTTAATGGAAACATGACTGTGCGCATTACCAGTGTTGCGGTAAACAGGAGTGTGTGCATTGCCCAGTGTTTAATGGAAACATGACTGTGCGCATTCCCTGTGTTGATGGAAACAGGAATTTGTGCATTACCCGTTGTTAGTATAAAATGGGGTGTTTGCATTGCCCAGTGTTGATATAAACAGGATTGAGTGCATTGCCTAGTTTTGATGTAAACAGTAGCGTGTGCATTCCCAGTGTTGATGTAAACAGGAGTGTGTGCATTGCCCAGTGTTTAATGGAAACATGACTGTGCGCATTCCCAGTGTTGATGTAAACAGGAGTTTGTGCATTATCCGTTGTTAGTATAAAATGGGGTGTGTGCATTCCCCAGTGTTGATTTAAACAGGAGTGTGTGCATTACCCGGTGTTGATGTAAACAGGAGTTTGTGCATTACCCGTTGTTAGTATAAAATGGGGTGTTGGCATTGCCCGGTGTTGATATAAACAGTAGTGTGTGCATTACCCGTTGTTAGTGTTAACTGGGGTGTTTGCATTTCCCTGTTTTGATGTAAACAGGAGTGTGATCTTTGCCCAGTTTTGGTGTAAACAGGAGCGTGTGCATTGCCCAAGGTTAATGTAAACAGGAGTGTGTGCATTGCCCAGTGTTGATTTAAACAGTAGTGTGTGCATTACCCAGTGTTGATTTAAACAGGAGTGTCTGCATTACCCGTTGTTAGTGTTAACTGGGGTGTTTGCATTTCCCTGTTTTGATGTAAACAGGAGTGTGTTCATTGCCAAGCGTTGACATAAACAGTAGCGTGTGCATTGCCGCGCGTGGATGTAAACAGGAGTGTGTGTATTGCCAGTGTTGATGTAAATAGCAGTGTTTGCTTTACCCAGTATTGAGTTAAATAGGACAGTGTGCATTGCTGAGTGTTGATGTAAACAAGACTGTGTGCATTCCCAGTCTTGATGTAAACCGGAGGGTGTGCATTACCCACTGTTGATGTAAACAGGAATGAGTGCACGGCCCAGTTTTGATGTAAACAGGAGTGTGTGCATTGCCCAGTGTTTAATGGAAAGATGACAGTGCGCATTCCCAGTGTTGATGTAAGCAGTGTTGTGAGAATTACACAGTGTTGATGTAAACTGGAGTGTGAGCTTTGTCCAGATTTGATGTAAACAGGAGTGTGTGCATTGCCCAACGTTGATGTAAACAGGAGTGTGTGCTTTGCCTATTCTTGATGTAAACAGGAGTGAGTGCATTGCCCAGTGTTAATGTAAACAGGGGTGTGTGCATTGCCCAGTGTTTAATGGAAACATGACTGTGCGCATTACCAGTGTTGATGTAAACAGGAGTGTGTGCATTGCCCAGTGTTTAATGGAAACATGACTGTGCGCATTACCAGTGTTGATGTAAACAGGAGCTTGTGCATTGCCCTGTGTTTAATGGAAACATGACTGTGCGCATTACCAGTGTTGCGGTAAACAGGAGTGTGTGCATTGCCCAGTGTTTAATGGAAACATGACTGTGCGCATTACCAGTGTTGATGTAAACAGGAGTGTGTGCATTGCCCAGTGTTTAATGGAAACATGACTGTGCGCATTCCCTGTGTTGATGGAAACAGGAGTTTGTGCATTACCCGTTGTTAGTATAAAATGGGGTGTTTGCATTGCCCAGTGTTGATATAAACAGGATTGAGTGCATTGCCCAGTTTTGATGTAAACAGTAGCGTGTGCATTGCCCAGTGTTGATGTAAATAGGAGTGAGTGTATTGCCCAGTGTCGATTTAAACCGGAGTGTGTGCATTACCCGTTGTTAGTGTTAACTGGGGTGTTTGCATTGCCCAGTGTTGATGTAAACAGGAGTGTGTGCATTACCAGTATTGATGTAAACAGGAGTGAGTGCATTGCCCAGTGTTTAATGGAAACATGACTGTGCGCATTACCAGTGTTGCTGTAAACAGGAGTGTGTGCATTGCCCAGTGTTTAATGGAAACATGACTGTGCGCATTCCCTGTGTTGATGGAAACAGGAGTTTGTGCATTACCCGTTGTTAGTATAAAATGGGGTGTTTGCATTGCCCAGTGTTGATATAAACAGGATTGAGTGCATTGCCCAGTTTTGATGTAAACAGTAGCGTGTGCATTGCCCAGTGTTTAATGGAAACATGACTGTGCGCATTACCCGTGTTGATGTAAACAGGAGTGTGTGCATTGCCCAGTGTTTAATGGAAAGATGACAGTGCGCATTCCCAGTGTTGATGTAAGCAGTGTTGTGAAAATTACCCAGTGTTGATGTAAACTGGAGTGTGAGCTTTGTCCAGATTTGATGTAAACAGGAGTGTGTGCATTGCCCAACGTTGATGTAAACAGGAGTGTGTGCTTTGCCTATTCTTGATGTAAACAGGAGTGAGTGCATTGCCCAGTGTTTAATGGAAACATGACTGTGCGCATTACCAGTGTTGATGTAAACAGGAGTGTGTGTATTGCCCAGTGTTTAATGGAAACATGACTGTGCGCATTCCCTGTGTTGATGGAAACAGGAATTTGTGCATTACCCGTTGTTAGTATAAAATGGGGTGTTTGCATTGCCCAGTGTTGATATAAACAGGATTGAGTGCATTGCCCAGTTTTGATGTAAACAGTAGCGTGTGCATTGCCCAGTGTTGATGTAAATAGGAGTGAGTGTATTGCCCAGTGTCGATTTAAACAGGAGTGTGTGCATTACCCGTTGTTAGTGTTAACTGGGGTGTTTGCATTGCCCAGTGTTGATGTAAACAGGAGTGTGTGCATTACCAGTATTGATGTAAACAGGAGTGAGTGCATTGCCCAGTGTTAATGTAAACAGGGGTGTGTGCATTGCCCAGTGTTTAATGGAAACATGACTGTGCGCATTACCAGTGTTGATGTAAATAGGAGTGTGTGCATTGCCCAGTGTTTAATGGAAACATGACTGTGCGCATTACCAGTGTTGATGTAAACAGGAGTGTGTGCATTGCCCAGTGTTAATGTAAACAGGAGTGTGTGCATTGCCCAGTGTTAATGTAAACAGGAGTGTGTGCATTGCCCAGTATTGATTGAAACAGGAGTTTGTGCATTACCCGTTGTTAGTGTTAACTGGGGTGTTTGCATTGCCCAGTGTTGATGTAAACAGGAGTGAGTGCATTGCCCAGTGTTGATGTAAACAGGAGTGAGTGCATTGCCCAGTGTTGATGTAAATAGGAGTGAGTGTATTGCCCAGTGTCGATTTAAACAGGAGTGTGTGCATTACCCGTTGTTAGTGTTAACTGGGGTGTTTGCATTGCCCAGTGTTGATGTAAACAGGAGTGTGTGCATTACCAGTATTGATGTAAACAGGAGTGAGTGCATTGCCCAGTGTTTAATGGAAACATGACTGTGCGCATTACCAGTGTTGCTGTAAACAGGAGTGTGTGCATTGCCCAGTGTTTAATGGAAAGATGACAGTGCGCATTACCAGTGTTGATGTAAACAGGAGTGTGTGCATTGCCCAGTGTTTAATGGAAACATGACTGTGCGCATTCCCTGTGTTGATGGAAACAGGAGTTTGTGCATTACCCGTTGTTAGTATAAAATGGGGTGTTTGCATTGCCCAGTGTTGATATAAACAGGATTGAGTGCATTGCCCAGTTTTGATGTAAACAGTAGCGTGTGCATTGCCCAGTGTTTAATGGAAACATGACTGTGCGCATTACCCGTGTTGATGTAAACAGGAGTGTGTGCATTCCCAGTGTTTAATGGAAACATGACTGTGCGAATTCCCAGTGTTGATGTAAACAGGAGTTTGTGCATTACCCGTTGTTAGTATAAAATGGGGTGTTTGCATTGCCCAGTGTTGATATTAACAGTAGTGTGTGCATTCCCCAGTGTTGATGTAAACAGGAGTTTGTGCATTACCCGTTGTTAGTATAAAATGGGGTGTTTGCATTGCCCAGTTTTGATGTAAACAGGAGCGTGTGCATTACCAGTGTTGATGTAAACAGGAGTGAGTGCATTGCCCAGTGTTAATGTAAACAGGGGTGTGTGCATTGCCCAGTGTTTAATGGAAACATGACTGTGCGCATTACCAGTGTTGATGTAAACAGGAGTGTGTGCATTGCCCAGTGTTTAATGGAAACATGACTGTGCGCATTACCAGTGTTGCGGTAAACAGGAGTGTGTGCATTGCCCAGTGTTTATGTAAACAGGAGTGTGTGCATTGCCCAGAGTTACTGTATGCAGGAGTGTGTGCATTGCCCAGTGTTGATGTAAACAGGAGTGAGTGCACTGCCCAGTGTTAATGTAAACAGGAGTGTGTGCACTGCCCAGTGTTAATGTAAACAGGAGTGTGTGCATTGACCAGTGTTGATGTAATCAGGAGTGTGTGCATTGTCCAGTGTTGATGTAAACAGGAGTGTGTGCATTGCCCAGTTTTGATTGAAACAGGAGTGTGTGCATTACCCTGTGTTAGTATAAACTGTGTGTTTGCATTGCCCAGTGTTGATGTAAACAGGAGTGAGTGAATTGCCCAGTTTTGATGTAAACAGGAGTGTGTGTATCGTCCAGCGTTTAATGGAAAAATGACTGTGTGCAATCCCAGTGTTGATATAAACAGGTGTGTGAGTATTACCCAGTGTTGATGTAAACTAGAGTGTGAGCTTTGCCCAGATTTGATGTAAACAGGAGTGTGTGCTTTGCCCAACGTTAATGTAAACAGGTGTGTTCTTTGCCTAGTCTTGATTTAAACAGGAGTGTGTGCATTGCCCAGTGTTTAATGGAAAGATGACAGTGCGCATTACCAGTGTTGATGTAAACAGGAGTGTGTGCATTGCCCAGTGTTTAATGGAAACATGACTGTGCGCATTACCCGTGTTGATGTAAACAGGAGTGTGTGCATTGCCCAGTGTTTAATGGAAAGATGACAGTGCGCATTACCAGTGTTGCTGTAAACAGGAGTGTGTGCATTACCCGTTGTTAGAGTAAACTGGGGTGTTTTCATTGCCCAGTGTTGATGTAAACAGGAGTGAGTGCATTGCCCAGTTTTGATGTAGACTGGAGTGTGCACATTCCCAGTGTTTATGTAAACAGGGGTGTGTGTATTACCCAGTGTTGATGTAAACATGGTTGCGTGAATTACCAAATGTTGATGTAAACAGGAGTGTGTGGATTTCCCAGTGTTGCTGTAAACTGGAATGTGGACATTACCCTGTGTTGAGGTAAACAGGAGTGTTGGCATTTCTCTGTTTTGATGTAAACAGTAGCGTGTGCATTACCCCGTGTGGATGTAAGCAGGAGTGTGTGCATTGCCAGTGTTGATGTAAATAGCTGTGTTTGCTTTACCCAGTATTGAGTGAAATAGGAGAGTGTGCATTGCTGAGTGTTGATGTAAACAAGACTGTGCACGTTCCCAGTGTTGATGTAAGCAGGGATGTGTGTATTACCCAGTGTTGATTTAAACAGTAGTGTGTGCATTACCCAGTGTAGATTGAAACAGGAGTGTGTGCATTACCCAGTGTAGATTGAAACAGGAGTGTGTGCATTACCCGTGGTTAGTTTTAACTGGGGTGTTTGCATTGCCCAGCGTTGATGTAAACAGGAGTGAGTGCATTGCCCAGTGTTGATGTAAACAGGAGTGAGTGCATTGCCCAGTGTTGATGTAAACAGGAGTGAGTGCATTGCCCAGTGTTGATTTAAACAGGAGTGTGTGCATTACCCGTTGTTAGTATAAACTGGAGTGAGTGCATTGCCCAGTTTTCATGTAAACAGGAGTGTGTGCATTGCCCAGCGATTAATGGAAACATGACTGTGCACATTCCCAGTGTTGATGTAAACAGGAGTGTGAGCATTGCCCAGATTTGGTGTAAACAGGAGCGTGTGCATTGCCCAGTGTTGATTTAAACAGCAGTGTGTGCATTACCCAGTGTTGATTTAAACAGGAGTGTTCATTACCCGTTGTTAGTGTTAACTGCGGTGTGTGCATTGCCCAGTGTTGATTTAAACAGTAGTGTGTGCATTGCCCAGTGTTGATTTAAACAGTAGTGTGTGCATTGCCCAGTGTTGATTTAAACAGGAGTGCGTGTATTACCCATTGTTTGTGTAAACAGGAGTGTGTGCATTGCCCAGTGTTGATTTAAACAGGAGTGTGTGCATTACCCATTGTTAGTGTTAACTGGGGTGTTTGCATTGCCCAGTGTTGATGTAAACAGGAGTTTGTGCATTACCTGTTGTTAGTGTAAACTGGAGTGTGTGCATTTCCCAGTGTTGATGTAAACAGGAGTGTGTGAATTGCTCAGTGTTGATTTAAACAGGAGTGTGTGCATTACCTGTTGTTAGTGTAAACTGGGGTGTTTGCATTGCCCAGTGTTGATGTAAACAGGAGTGTGTGCATTACCTGTTGTTAGTGTAAACTGGAGTGTGTGCATTTCCCAGTGTTGATGTAAACAGGAGTGTGTGAATTGCTCAGTGTTGATTTAAACAGGAGTGTGTGCATTACCTGTTGTTAGTGTAAACTGGGGTGTTTGCATTGCCCAGTGTTGATGTAAACAGTAGTGTGTGCATTGCTTAGTGTTTAATGGGAAAATGACTGTGCGCATTACCAGTATTGATTTAAACAGCAGTGAGTGCACTGCCCAGTGTTAATGTAAACAGGAGTGTGTGCATTGCCCAGAGTTAATGTATGCAGGAGTGTGTGCATTGCCCAGTGTTGATGTAAACAGGAGTGAGTGCACTGCCCAGTGTTAATGTAAACAGGAGTGTGTGCATTGACCAGTGTTGATGTAAACAGGAGTGTGTGCATTGCCCAGTGTTGATGTAAACAGGAGTGTGTGCATTGCCCAGTTTTGATTGAAACAGGAGTGTGTGCATTACCCAGTGTTAGTATAAACTGTGTGTTTGCATTGCCCAGTGTTGATGTAAACAGGAGTGAGTGAATTGCCCAGTTTTGATGTAAACAGGAGTGTGTGTATCGTCCAGCGTTTAATGGAAAAATGACTGTGTGCAATCCCAGTGTTGATATAAACAGGTGTGTGAGTATTACCCAGTGTTGATGTAAACTAGAGTGTGAGCTTTGCCCAGATTTGATGTAAACAGGAGTGTGTGCTTTGCCCAACGTTAATGTAAACAGGAGTGTGTTCTTTGCCTAGTCTTTATTTAAACAGGAGTGTGTGCATTGCCCAGTGTTTAATGGAAACATGACTGTGCGCATTCCCAGTGTTGATGTAAACAGGAGTGAGTGCATTGCCCAGTGTTTAATGGAAACATGACTGTGCGCATTACCAGTGTTGATGTAAACAGGAGTGTGTGCATTGCCCAGTGTTTAATGGAAACATGACAGTGCGCATTACAAGTGTTGATTTAAACAGGAGTGTGTCATTGCCCAGTGTTGATGTAAACAGGAGTGTGTGCATTACCCAGTGTTAGTGTAAACAGGAGGGTGTGCATTACCCAGTTTTGATGGCAACAGGACTGTTTGCTTTGCCCCTTGTTGATGCAAAGGGGAGTGTGAGCATTACCCAGTGTTATGTAAACAGGAGACTGTGCCTTGCCCAGTGTTGATGTAAACAGGAGTGTGTGCATTACCCAGTGTTGATGTAAACAGGAGTGTGTGCATTACCCAGTGTTGATTGAAACAGGAGTGTGTGCATTGCCCTGTGTTGATGTAAACAGGAGTGTGTGCATTGCCCAGTGTTGATGTAAACAGGAGTGTGTGCATTACCCAGTGTTGATTGAAACAGGAGTGTGTGCATTGCCCTGTGTTGATGTAAACAGGAGTGTGTGCATTGCCCTGTGTTGATGTAAACAGGAGTGTGTGCATTGCCCTGTGTTGATGTAAACAGTAGTGGGTGCATTGCCCAGTGTTGTAAACAAGCGTGTGTCCATTTTCCAGTGTTGATGCAAATATGAGTATTTTAATTACCCAGTTTTTTATTATTATTTATTTATTAAATTTTAGAAATTACAAGGAATCAATGTGATAATAAAATATTAAGAAAAATAATGTTGACCCTCCCCCCTCCCCTTAACCCTTATCTAAAGAAAGAAAAAAAAGAAAGAAGGAAAAGATTGCCTGGTTATCGGAGGATCCCCATATGCTCCATGGAGTTCAAAATAATTTTAATATTTATTTTTACTTTCCCCAATTACTATGATTTTATCTTCAAAGGACCTGTGTATTGAATCCTATCTTTTGTAAGTATGGGAGCCAAGTTTTCAAAAATATATCATATTCATTTCTTTTTTTCAAATGGAATACAACTATGAATTTCATTATTCTAATGATCCATAGTTAAATATAAATCAGATTTCCAACTAACTGTGATAACTTTTTTGGCTACTGCCAATGCAATTTTTATAAATTTTTTCTGATACTTGTTCAATTTAAGTTTCAGTATTGTCCCTTCAATGTCTCCTAATAAAAATAATAATGGACTATGTGGGAGTTGTACTCCAATAATTTGTTCCAATAAAAGACTTAAATTTATCCAAAATGGTTGTATTTTAAAACAGGACCAGGTAGAATGTAAAAAAGTACCAATTTCTTGACTACATCAAAAACATTGATCAGACATGTTTAAATTAAATCTATTTGTTTTCTGTGGTGTTATATATAATTGATGTAAAAAATTATATTGTATTAATCTAAGTCGAACATTTATTGTATTTCTCATACTATCAGAACATAATCTTGACCAATTTTTCCATCAATTTTAACATTCAGATCAGATTCCCATTTTTGTCTTGATTTGTGAATTCCTAATTTAATTGTTGGCTTTTGAATCAAATTATACATACAAGATATAATTTTTTTAATTTTTCCTTTCTGAATTAATATTTCTACTTCACTAGGTTTTGGCATCAACATTGTTTGTTCCAGCTTTTCTCGTAAATAGGCTTTTAATTGAAAATAACAGGAAAGAGTATTATTTTATATTTTATATTTATTTTTTAATTGATCAAACGACATCAATATACCTCCTTCAAAACAATCACCTATATATTTAATCCCCTTTTGGAACCAATTATGTAAAAGTTTATTATCCATTGTAAAAGGAATAAGCTTATTTTGAATTAAAGTTCTTATTGCTAATAAAGATTTCTTTATCTCATCGTCCATATTTACCTTATTCCATAAATCAATCAAGTGTCTTAATATAGGAGATTCTTTTTTTCCCATATCCATTTGGATTCCCATTTATATATAAAATCCTCTGGTATATTTTCTCCTATCTTATCTAATTCTATTTTAATCCATGCCGATTTTTCTTCATCAAAAAAAGACGCAATAAATCTAAGTTGATTTGCTTTATAATAATTCTTAAAATTTGGAAGTTGTAACCCCCCTAAATCAAATTTACATGTCAATTTTTCCAATGGTATTCTTGACATCTTACCTTTCCAAAGAAATTTCCTTACATATTTATTCAGTTCTTGAAAAAACTTCTGAGGTAATTGTATTGGTAAATTTTGAAATAAATATTTCAATCTAGGAAATATATTCATTTTTACATCATTAACTCTACCTATTAATGTTATTGGTAACATCATCCATTTATCAAGATCCTCTTTTATTTTTTTTAATAATGGCAAATAGTTTTGTTCATATTAATTTTTAACATCGTTATCAACTCTAATACTTTAATATTTTATCCCATTCATTGACCATCGAAATTGAGTTGCTAATCGACATTGATTATAATTTCCTTTGGTGAGGGGCAAAATTTCACTTTTATCCCAATTTACTTTATAACCTGATATTTTCCCATATTCTTCCAATCTAAAGGATAATCTTTGCAAGGATTGCAATGGGTTTGTTAAATAAATCAAAACATCATCAGCAAATAAATTAATCTTATATTCTTCTTGATTAACTCTAAAGCCCCCAATATCTGAATCTGTTCTAATTAGTTCTGCTAATGGTTCTATTGCCAATACAAATAAAGCAGGTGATAATGGGCAGCCTTGTTTCGTTGAGCTCGTTAAGCAAAATGGTGTTGAAATCTGACCATTTGTAACTACTTTAGCTTGAGGATTAGTATTTAAAGTTTTAATCCATTGTATAAAAGATTTTCCTAATCCATATTTTTCCAATACCTTAAATAAAAAATCCCATTCCAACCTATCAAATGCTTTTTCTGCATCTAAAGCAACTGCCACACTCATTTCCTCTTTTTTTTGCCAAATGAATTATACTAAGTAACCGAGTTATATTATCCATTGATTGTCTATTTTTAATAAAACCTGTTTGATCCATATGTATTAATTTTGATAAATATTTAGATATTCTATTAGATAAAATTTTTGCTAATATTTTATAATCTGTATTCAACAAAGAAATAGGCCTATATGATGTTGGTTTTAAAGGGTCTCTATCTTTTTTTGGCAATACAGTTATGATCGCTGTTAAAAAAGATTGTGGAAGTTTATGCATTCTTTCGACTTGGTATATTAATTCCATAAAAGGAGGAATTAATAAATCTTTAAATTTTTTATAAAATTCAGGAGGAAAACCATCATCTCCTGGGGATTTATTACTCTGAAGTGATCCTCAAGCTTCTTCAACCTCTTTTAATGTAAAAGGCGTATCTAATCCTTTCTGTTCTTCCAAATTTAATTTTGGAAGGGTTATTTGTGATAAAAATTTATCTATCTCAGCAATCTTATTTTGTGATTTTGATTGATATAGTTCAGTATAAAAAAATTTTTAAGTTTCATTAATTTCTAAAGGCTTATAAGTAACCTTATTTACACTTGTTCTAATTGCATTTATTGTTTTAGAAACCTGTTCTGTTTTCAACTGCCAAGCAAGAATTTTATGCGATCTTTCACCTAATTCATAATATTTCTGTTTAGTTCTCATAATTACTTTCTCTGTACGATGTCTGAAGTGTATTATATTGTAGTTTTTTTATTAACAAGTTGTCTTCGTTTTTCTTCTGTCATATATCTTTGAGATTCTTTTTCTAACTTTATAATATCTTTTTCCAATTGATCTATTTCTGCTGCGTATTCCTTTTTAATTTTAGATGTATAACTTATAATCTGACCCCTTAAATATGCTTTCATCGCTTCCCATAATACAATTTTATCCTCAACTGAATGTAGATTTGTATCCAAAATAAAATGAATTTGTTTTTTCATAAAATCACAAAAATCTTGACGTTTTAATAGAGTTGAATTAAATCTCCATCTGTAAATTGATTCCTCCTTATCCATCATTATCATTGTCATTATCAAGGGGGAATGATCTGACAATATTCTTGCTTTATATTCCACACTTTTCACTCTATCTTGAATATTTTTTGATAATAAAAAAATCAATCCTTGAGTAAGTTTTATGTCTGTTTGAATAAAATGAATAATCTCTTTCTCTTGGATTAATTCTTCTCCATATATCAATCAAATTTAAATCTTTCATTAATGATAAAGTTAGTTTTGTTACTTTTGATTTTATAGCACCTTTAGTTGATCCATCTAGAACTGGATCTAAACAAAAATTGAAATCTCCACCTATTAAAATTTTATCATGTGCATCAGCCAAGTTCAAAAAAACTTCTTGTATGAATTTAGCATCATTATCATTTGGTGCATAAATATTCATAAAAGTCCATAATTCTGAAAAAATTTGACAATGTATAATTACATATCTCCCCCCAGAATCAATTATTACATTTTGTATTTTAATTGGTAAAAATTTATTAACCAAAATTGCAACTCCTCTCGATTTTGAATTAAATGAAGCTGCAATAACGTTTCCAACACAATTTCTCTTTAATTTCTTGTGTTCTGTTTCTGTTAGATGTGTTTCTTGTAAAAAAGCTATATCTCCTTTCATTTTCTTAATATATGTTAAAACTCTTTTTCTTTTCACAGGTCCATTAATTCCATTAACATTAAAACTTAAAAAATTAAGTAAATTAATCATTCATAGTACCTTGGGAATTCTTTGAAGTTCTCCATGTTGCTATGAGTTTCTCCCCAATCATCCAGGAAAAGAAGAAGAAAAATAGAAGAAAGATAACTAATATATAAGAAAAAAAAACAAAATACCCCCCCACTAATGTTGCGAATAAAAAGAACACAACATTATCCCCCCCCATTTTTCAGGGCATGGCAATCGCCATGATTGTACATGCGAAACTCGCAGCTATCGATCAGGAGCTCCTCCAGCTCCCCCGCAAAAAAAAACAAAGAAAGAAGAAGAAAATATATTAATAAAGAAAAAATAATAATGAATGTCTCTACTCCCAATTAATACTCCTTGACCATTTTTTTTTCTTATAATTGTCCATCAAATCCAACCTTGTTTCAGTTTTCATCATTAGTCCAATTCATTTCTATAATTCTTTAGTCTTCTCCATGGACATCAGGTAGTTCTTGTACAAATTCCTCCACTTTCCGGTAGTCAACGAAGAATCTTCTTTCTCCATCATCCAGGAAAATTATCAATTTTGCTGGATAGCTCAATAAAAATTTATAGCCCTTTTCCCATAAAGATTTTTTCACTGGGTTAAATTCCTTCCGCCTCTTCAACAGATCATAGCTTATGTCTGGATTAAAAAAAACTCATTTCCCTTCTATTATCAATGGCCCTTTTCTCTTTTTTGCACCTTGAGTAGCTGCCTTCAAGATCATTTCTTTATCTTGGTACCTTAAACATCTTATCAAAATTGATCTCGGGTTTTGATCTTGTTGAGGTCTTGGTCTTAAAGCTCTGTGCGCTCTTTCAATTTCAATTACTTGACTTTCTTCTTTCTTTTCCAAAATTTCCGGAATCCATTTTTGAAAGAATTTTATTGGAAGTTCTCTCTCTATACCTTCCATAAGACCAACAATTTTAATATTATTTCATCTACTAAAGTTCTCAAGTGCATCCATTTTTCCCAACATCTGTTTTCGTTCTGTTGTCCAGGCAAGATTATCGTATTCTACCTTATCTATTCTTTCTGTGTTTTCTTCTATTTTTACTTCCATCTCTTTGACTTTATTTTCCATCTTCTTTTGTTTTTCCACCACATTATCAAGTGTATTCTGTATCCTTTTTATATCTGTTCTTACAACTTTAAATTCATTCGTCATATCTGTTTTTAAAACTTTTAATTCATTCAGCATATCTGTTTTTATAACTTTTAATTCATTCATTATATACATCAGGATATCTTTTATGTCTCCTTTAATCTCTTCTTTCTTCTCCTCTTCTTCTTCTCCTGAATTTCCCAAAGAGTCTGTCTCTACTTCCGATTCACTTCCAATTTCACTTCCAGCCGTAGTTGATGTAAACAAGTGTGTGTGCATTGCCAGTGTTGATGTGAACTGGAGTGTGTGCATAGCCCAGTGTTGATTGAAACAGGAATGTGTGAATTGTCTAGTATTGATGTAAACAGCAGTTTATTCATTGCCCAGTGTTGATGAAAACAAGTATCTCTGCATTGCCCATTATTGTTGTCAAGTGGATTGTGTGCATTGCCAGTGTTGATGTAAACAATAGTGTGTGGATTGCCCAGTTTTGATGTAAACTGGAGTGTGTGCATTTTCCAGTGTTGATGTAAACAGGAGTGTGTGCATTTCCCACCGTTCATGTAAACAGAGATGTGTGCATTGCCCAGTGTTCATATAAAGAAGACAGTGTGCATTACTCAGTGTTATGTAAACAGGAGACTGTGCATTGCCCAGTGTTGATGTAAACAGGAGTGTGTGCATTGCTGAGTGTTGACGTAAACAGGAGTGTGTGCATTGCTGAGTGTTGACGTAAACAGGAGTGTGTGCATTGCCCAGTGTTGATGTAAACAGGAGTGTATGCAATACCCGGTGGTGATGTAAGCAGGAGTGTCTGTTTTCCAAGTGTTGATGTAAACAGGAGTGTATGCAGTACCTGGTGTTGATGTAAATAGCAGTGTGTGCATTAGCTAGTTTTGATGTAAACAGGAGATTGTACATTACCCAGTGTTGATGTACACAGGAGTGTGTGCATTGCCACATGTTGATGTAAATAGGAGTGTGAGGATTACCCAAAGCTGATGTAAACAGAAGTGTTTGCATTACCCAGTGTTGATGTAAACAGGAGTGTGTGCATTGCCCAATGTTGATGTATACAGGAGTGTGTGCATTGCTGAGTGTTGACGTAAACAGGAGTGTGTGCATTGCCCAGTGTTGATGTAAACAGTTGTGTGTGCATTGCCCAGCGTTGATGTAAACAGGAGTGTGTGTTTTCCAAGTGTTGATGTAAACAGGAGTGTGTGCATTGCCCAACGTTGATGTAAACAGGAGTGTGTGCATTGCTGAGTGTTGATGTAAACAGGAGTGTGTGCATTGCTGAGTGTTGATGTAAACAGGAGTGTGTGCATTGCCCAATGTTGATGTAAACAGGAGTGTGTGCACTGCTGAGTGTTGATTTAAACAGGAGTGTGTGGATTACCCAGTGTTAATGTAAACAGGAGTGTGTGCATTGCTGAGTGTTGATGTAAACATGAGTCTGTGCATTGACCAATGTTGATGTAAACAGGAGTGTATGCAATACCCAGTGTTGATGTAAGCAGGGGTGTGTGTTTTCCAAGTGTTGATGTAAAGAGGAGTGAGTGCATTATCCAGTATTAATGTAAACAGGGGTGTTTGCATTTCCCAGTGTTGATGTAAACTGGTGTGTGAGCATAGACCTGTGTAGATGTAAACAGGAGAGTGTGCATTACCCCGTGTTATGTAAACAGGAGACTGTGCCTTGCCCAGTGTTGATGTAAACATGAGTGTGTGCATTACCCACTGTTGATGTAAACAGGAGTGTTTGCATTTCCCAGTGTTGATGCAAACAGGAGTGAGTGCATTGCCCAGTGTTGATGTAAACAGGAGTGTGTGCATTGCCCAGTGTTGATGTAAACAGCATTGTGTGCATTAGCCACTGTTGATGTAAACAGGAGTGTGTGCTTTGCCACGTGTTGATGTAAAGAGGAGTGTGTGAATTGCCCAATGTTGATGTAAACAAGAGTATCTGCATTGCCCAGTGTTGTTGTCAACAGGATTGAGAGCATTACCCAGTGTTGATGTAAATAGCAGTGTGTATATTTCCCAGTGTTGATGCAAACAGGAGAGTATGCATTGCCCAGTGTTGACTTAAACAGGAGTGTGCGCATTACCCAGTTCTGATATAAGTAGGAGTGTGTGCATTGCCCAGTGTTGATGTTAACAGGAGTGTGTGCATTATCCAGTGTTGATTTAAACAGGAGTGTGTGTATTGCCCAGCGTTCGTGTAAACAGAGGTGTGTGCATTGCCCAGTGTTGATATAAAGAAGACAGTGTGCATTACCCAGTGTTATGTAAACATGAGTCTGTGCATTGCCCAATGTTGATGTAAGCAGGAGTGTATTCAATACCCGGTGTTGATGTAAGCAGGAGTGTGTGTTTTCCAAGTGTTGATGTAAACAGGAGTATATGCAATACCTGGTGTTGATGTAAATAGCAGTGTGTGGATTTCCCAGTTTTGATGTAAACAGGAGATTGTGCATTACCCAGTGTTGATGTACACAGTAGTGTGTGCATTGCCACATGTTGATGTAAACAGGAGTGTGAGGATTACCCAAAGCTGATGTAAACAGAAGTGTTTGCATTAGCCAGTGTTGATGTAAACATATTTTGTGAATTGCCCTGCGTTGATGTAAACTGAAATGTGTGCATTACCCAGTGTTGATATAAACAGGAGTGTAAATTGCTCAGTGTTGATGTAAACAGGAGAGTGTGCATTACCCACTGTTGAGTTTATCAGGAGTGTGTGCATTGCCCAGTGCTGATTTATTCAGGAGTGAGTGCATTGCCCAGTGTTAATGTAAAGAGGAGTGTGTGCATTACCTGTGTTGATTTAAACAGGAGACTGTGCATTACCCACTGATGAGTTAAACAGGAGAATGTGCATTGCCCAGTGTTGATTTAAATAAGAATGTGTGCATTACCCAGTGTTAGTTTAAACAGGTGTATTTGCATTGCCCAGTGTTGATGTAAAAGGAGTGTGTGTATTTCCCAGTTTTGACATAAACATGAGTGTGTGCATTGCCAAGTGTGATGTAACCAGGAGAGTGTGGATTACCCAGATTTGATGTATATAGGATTGTGTGCATTACCCACTGTTGAGTTAAACAGGAGCATGTGCATTGCCCAGTGTTGATGTAAACAGTGTAGCGTTAATGTGACTCGGACACCGCAGTATTAAACACACAGATTTATTCACCAGACTTCCATTTTACAAAACCCGCGTTCTGACGTCACACGCACTCTGACCTACGAATACTGACATAATACATTACATCCCCCTTCTTAAGTTTTTTTTTACAATACTGTGAATTACCAAAACAATGCCTCTAGGTATGACTTTCTAACATTACAACAGCCATGACATAATCTAATAAAAATCTCAACTTCTTATACTGTATTCTACATTGTATCTTACAATACTAACAGCAGCATATTTTCTTTTACTAACATAGACTAATAAACCTTTTATTTTACACCTTGGAACTTATAACATGTGTGATTTTGTCTCAAACTGTGCGAGACTGTAGGTAGATCTAGTCTCTGTATCTAGCTGGAAGTTTGACTTGTCTCCCAGACCTTGTGCGATAGAACTGTGACTGTCCTTCAGAGTCAGTCTCTCGAGTAACCTCTGTGTCTGCATTTCCACCTCGGTCTGTCTGCGCCGAACTTTCACCGTCATTGCGTCGTGGGGTTTCGTCACACCCCTTACTCTTGGTGTCGTTTGTTTCCATGTCTGTATCTGTGGAAATGTCCTGTGTATCTGTACGTGGAAACACCCTCTCACCTGTCTTCAGCAGATGCTTCCTGATCCTCCTGTAGACTCTTCCATCCGGCGTGCGAACTATGAAGGATCTTGGTTGCTGATGCCTGTTCACAACCACAGCTGGCTGCCAAGTGTCTCCTCTCTGTATTCTGACATTTTCACCTATATGCAGATCTGGCAACTGTCTTGTATGTCTGTCATAGTAGCTCTTTTGCTTTATTTGCTTGTACTTTAGCTTGTCATGTACTTGAGCGTTACTTTCAGGAGTCAGTGGAGTTGTGGATGTTGGCAGCTTGGACTTCAGACGACGTGCCATCCATCAACAGCTGTGCAGGAGAGAACCCCGCACCTTCAATCGGTGTGTTGCGGTATTCAAGCAGAACAATGTACGGGTCACTGTTGCTGCTTTGTGCCTTCTTGAGCATGTTCTTCACAGTTTGTTCAGATCTCTCTGCTTGTCCATTAGACTGAGCGTGCCCAGGACTGGAAGTAACATGTTGAAGTTCCCAGCTTTCTGAAAACTCTCTAAACTCACCACTGGCATATTGTGGACCATTGTCACTGACGACAATATCTGGAATACCGTGTCTTGCAAATGTCGACTTCATTGCGGTAATGACAACTTGACTGGACGTGTCACTTAACTTGGTGATTTCCGGATATTTTGAATAGTAGTCCACACAAAGCAGATATTCTGCACCATTGTAGCGAAAGAGATCTGTGCCAAGCTTCTCCCCTGGTCTTCCTGGCAGTGGATGGGGAAGCAAAGGCTCTCTTGGTTTGCTGTTTTTGTTTTCATTACAAACAGCACACTGAGACACAATGTCCTCTATCTGAGCTGACATGCCTGGCCAATAGAGAATGTCCCTTGCTCTTTCTTTACATTTCACTATCCCCAGGTGTGACTCATGAATTCTATTGAGCATTTCCTGTCTCATTTGATTTGGTACTATGAGTTTTACCGCTTTGAACATTAGTCCTGATGCATAGCTAATTTCCTCTTTAAATGTCCAGTATTTCTGTATTTCTTTTGGAACATCTTTTCTTTCTGTTGGCCATCCATTCATTGTAATGTCTCTTAGCATTTGCATTTCAGGATCTTCTGCAGTCACTTTCCTGAACATGTTCAACTTCTTCTCTGAAATAGGTAGCTGAGGTGTAACACAGTTGACCTCCAGCTCTCTTCCTAGCAACTCTTCCTTTTGCTCTTTGAGGTAAGCACAGCTCAAAGCATCAGTGATGTGGAGTTCTTTTCCTGACCTATAGGTGACTGAGAGTGTACCTCTGTAGCCTGAGAAGCATCCTTTGCAGTCTCATAGGAGCTTGGTGGAGTGGCTTTTTGAAGATGCTCTCAAGTGGTTTGTGATCACTCTCAAACTGGATTTCTTTGCCATATACATACTGGTGGAACTTCTCACACCCATAAACTATGGCGAGTAATTCCTTCTCGATTTGAGCATATTGGCATTGACAGTCCGTAAGTGCTCGTGATCCATATGCCACAGGCCTCCCATCCTGCAGTATAACAGCTCCTATTCCTTGCAAACTGGCATCCACAAACATTGTCACCGGTTATTGACATCATAGAACTTGAGTGCTGGTGCATTGGTAACCAACTGCTTCAATGTGTCAAAACTTTTGTTCATCTTCCCAATGCCAGTCAGTGTTGCTCTCTAGTAGCTTTCGAAGTGGAGCACTGACCTCCTGTTCCACTTCAATTGTTCCAGTGAACATGTCACTGTTGCACTCACTCTGTTCCACAGCATGCATTTTCCTTGCTTGTTCCTGCGATTTGCACATCTTTGCAAAGTGATTTTTTTTCTGCATAATTTGCATGTCTTACCAAAGGCTGGACATTTTCTGTATCCATGTTTATAACCACATCTGTTGCAGTTAACTTCCTTTTGATTATCCTGTGGAGCTGGCTTTGTCCAACAATTGCCAGTTTTCACAGCTTTTATTTTGTATACTTCAGTCTCTTCATTAAGCATTTTAACCTGGCTCGACGTGATCTCGCTAGCACGGCACATATCAATCGCTTTTACCGATGTAAGCTCCGCCTCTCTCAATAGCCTGCCTCTCACATGATCGTCTCGTATGCCGCATACAATCCTGTCGCGTATTAAAGAATCATGCAGTTGTCCAAACTCACAGTTTTTTGCCTTGTTCTTCAAATCTGTTACGTAGGCGTCTATAGTCTCTGTCGGTCCTTGAGCCCTCGTAAAAAATATGTGTCGAATGTACGGTAGGTTTTTTCTCGGCTCGCAGTAATCTTGAAACTTTTTCTTCAACACTTCAATTTTATCTCGCTCACCTTGGAAGACAGACGTGTTGCAAACCTTTATTGCCTCTGCTCCTGCCACATGCAGAAACGTAGCACATTGCTCTTTCTCCGTCTTGTCATCTACGCCACTAGCGGTGCGAAACAGCTGAAACTGCTGGAGCCATACCGTCCAATTCTCAGCAATATTCCCTCGTAGGCTTAAACTCGACCGCGGCTGTAACTGTCACATCTTTTTACGTGTCTTCTCTTCCTTTCCTTTCCGCTTTCTTCTGACACCATGTAGCGTTAATGTGACTCGGACACCGCAGTATTAAACACACACGTTCATTCACCAGACTTCCACTTTACAAATCCCGCGTTCTGACGTCATACGCACTCTGACCTACGAATACTGACATAATACATTACAAACAGGAGTGAGTGCATTACCCAGTGTTGATTTAATCAGGAGAGTGAGGATAAAACAGCGCTGATGTAAACAGGAGTGTTTGCATTACCCAGTGTGACATAAACAGGAGAATGTGCTTTGCCACGTGTTGATGTAAACAGGAGTGTTTCACATTACCCAGATTTGATGTATACAGGATTGTGTGCATTACCCAGTCTTAGTGTGAACAGGGGGTTTTGCATTGCCCAGTGTTGATGTAAACAGCAGTGTGTGCATTATCCAGTGTTGATTTAAACAGGAGTGTGTGCATTACCCAGTGTTGATTTAAACAGGAGTGTGTGCATTACCCAGTGTTGATTTAAACAGGAGTGTGAGGTTAAAACAGAGCTGATGTAAACAGCAGTGTTTGCATTACCCAGTGTTGATATAAACAGGAGTGTGTGCATTGCCAGGTGTTGATTCAAACAGGAGTGTGAGGTTTCAACAGAGCTGATATAAACAGGAGTGTTTGCATTACCCAGTGTTGCTATAAACAAGAGTGTGTGCATTGCCCAGTGTTGATGTAAACGGGAGTGTGTGCAGTAACCAGTGTTAATGAAAACAGAAGTGTGTGTATTGCCTAGTGTTGATGTAAAGAGGTGAGTGTGCAATGGCCAGTGTTGATGTAAACAGGAGAATGTGCACTGCCCAGTGTTGATTTAAATAAGAGTGTATGCATTACCCAGTGTTAGTGTAAACAGGGGTATTTGCATTGCCCAATGTTAATGTAAACAGGAGTATTTGCATTACCCAGTGTTGATGTAAACCGGAGTGTGTGCATTGCGCAGTGTTGATGTAAACAGAAGTGTGTGCATTGTCCAGTTTTGATGTAAACAAAGTGTTCCATTACCTAGTGTTGATGTAGACAGGAGTATTTGCATTACCCAGTGTTGATGTAAGCAGCAGTGTGCGTATTACCCAGTGTTGATGTAAACAGGAGTGTGTGCATTGCCAGGTGTTGAATTAAACAGGAGTGTGTGCATTGCCAGGTGTTGAATTAAATAGGAGTGTGAGGTTAAAACAGAGCTGATGTAAACAGGTTTGTTTGCACTGCCCAGTTTTGAGATAAACAGGAGTGTGTGAATTGCCCAGTGTTGATGTAAACAGGAGTGTGTGCATTGCCCAATGTTGATGTAAACAGGAGTGTGTGCATTACCCAGTGTTAGTATAAACAGGGGTATTTGCATTGCCCAGTGTTAATGTAAACAGGAGTGTGTGCAATTCTCTGTGTTGATGTAAACAGGAGTGTGTACATTGCCAGGTGTTGAATTAAACAGGAGTGTGAGGTTAAAACAGAGCTGATGTAAGTAGGAGTGTTTGCATTACCCAATGTTGATATAAACAGGAGTGTATGCATTGCCCAATGTTGATGTAAACAGGGGTATTTGCATTGCCCAGTGTTAATGTAAACAGGAGTGTATGCACTTCTCTGTGTTGATGTAAACAGGAGTGTGTGCATTAACCAGTGTTAATGTAAACAGGAGTGTGTGCATTGCCCAATGTTAATGTAAACAGGAGTGTGTGCCTTGCGATGTGATGATGTAAATAGGAATGTGAGGATTACCCAAAGCTGATGTAAACAGGAATGTTCGCATTACCCAGTGTTGATGTAAACATATTTTGTGCTTTGCCCTGTGTTGATGTAAACAAGAGTGTTTGCTTTACCCAGTGTTGATGTAAACAGGTTTGTATGGATTGCCCAGTGTTGATGTAAAGAGGAGTGTGTGCATTGCCAGTGTTGATGTAAACAGGAGTACGTGCATTCCCCAGTGTTAGTGTAAACAGGTTTGTTTGCACTGCCCAGTTTTGAGATAAACAGGAGTGTGTGAATTGCCCAGTGTTGATGTAAACAGCAGAGTGTGCATTACCCACTGTTGATTTAAACACAAGTGTGTGCATTACCCAGTGTTAGTGTAAACAGGGGGTTTTGCATTGACCAGTGTTGATGTATAAGGAGTGTGTGGATTGCCCAGTTTTGATGTAAACAACAGTGTGTGCATTACCCAGTGTAGATGTAAACAGGAGTGTGTGCATTACCCACTGATGAGTTAAACTGGAGTATGTGCATTGCCCAGTGTTGATTTAAACTGGAGTGTGTGCATTGCCCAGTGTTGATTTAAACAGGAGTGTGCATTAACCAGTGTTAGTTTATACAGCGGTTTTGGAATTGCCCAGTGTTGATAATAGACAATAGACAATAGGTGCAGAAGTAGACCATTCGGCCCTTCGAGCCTGCACCGCCATTTTGCGATCATGGCTGATCAATTACTATCAATACCCGGTTCCTGCCTTGTCCCCATATCCCTTGATTCCCCTATCCATAAGATACCTATCTAGCTCCTTCTTGAAAGCATCCAGAGAATTGGCCTCCACTACCTTCTGAGGCAGTGCATTCCAGACCCCCACAACTCTATGGGAGAAGAAGTTTTTCCTTAACTCTGTCCTAAATGACCTACCCCTTATTCTCAAACCATGCCCTCTGGTACTGGACTCTCCCAGCATCTGGAACATATTTCCTGCCTCTATCTTGTCCAATCCCTTAATAATCTTATATGTTTCAATCAGATCCCCTCTCAATCTCCTTAATTCCAGCGTGTACAAGCCCAGTCTCTCTAACCTCCCTGCGTAAGACAGTCCAGACATCCCAGGAATTAACCTCGTGAATCTACGCTGCACTTCCTCTACAGCCAGGATGTCCTTCCTGAACCCTGGAGACCAAAACTGTACACAATACTCCAGGTGTGGTCTCACCAGGGCTCTGTACAAATGCAAGAGGATTTCCTTGCTCTTGTACTCAATTCCCTTTGTAATAAAGGCCAACATTCCATTAGCCTCTTCACTGCCTGTTGCACTTGCTCATTCACCTTCAGTGACTGATAAACAAGGACTCCGAGATCTCTTTGTATTTCTCCCTTACCTAACTCTACACCGTTCAGATAATAATCTGCCTTCCTGGTCTTACTCCCAAAGTGGATAACCTCACACTTATTCACATTAAACGTCATCTGCCAAGTATCTGCCCACTCACCCAGCCTATCCAAGTCACCCTGAATTCTCCTAACATCCTCATCACATGTCACACTGCCACCCAGCTCAGTATCATCAGCAAATTTGCTGATGTTATTTTTTATCCCTTCATCCAAATCGTTAACGTAAATGGTAAACAGCTGTGGTCCCAATACCGAGCCCTGTGGTATTACCCAGTGTTGATGTAAACAGAAGTGTGTGCATTACCCAGTGTTGATGTAAACAGGAGTGTGTGCATTGTACAGTTTTGATGTAAACAAGAGTGTTCCATTACCCAGTGTTGATGTAAACAGGACTGTGCTGTACCCAGTGTTGGTGTAAACAGGAGTATTTGCATTACCCAGTGTTGATGTAAACAGGAGTGTGTGCATTGCGCAATGTTAATACAAAGAGGAGTGTGTGCATTTCATAGTGTTAATGTAAGCAGGAGTGTTGTATTACCCAGTGTAGATGTAAACAGCAGTGTGTGCATTGCCCAGTGTTGATGTAAACAGCAGTGTGTGCATTGCCCAGTGTTGATGTAAACAGGAGTGTGTGCATTACCCAGTCTTGATGTACACAGGAGTGTGTGCATTGTCTAGTTTTGATGTAAACAAGAGTGTTCCATTACCCAGTGTTGATGTAAGTAGGACTGTGCATTACCAAGTGTTGGTGTAAACAGGAGTATTTGCATTACCCAGTGTGGATGTAAGCAGGAGTGTGTGCATTACTCAGTGTTGATGTAAACAGAAGTGTGTGCATTAACCATTGTTGATGTAAATAGGACTGTGTGCATTGTCCAGTTTTGATGTAAACAAGAATGTTCCATTACCTAGTGTTGATGTAAACAGGACTGTGCATTACCCAGTGTTGGTGTAAACAGGAGTATTTGCATTACACAGTGTTAATGCAAAGAGGAGTGTGTGCATTTCATAGTGTTAATGTAAGCAGCAGTGTTGTATTACCCAGTGTAATGTAAACAGGAGTGTGTGCATTGTCCAGTGTTGTTGTAAACAGGAGTGTATGCATTGTCCAGTGTTGATGTAAACAGAAGTGTGTGCATTGCCCAGAGTTGACGTTAACAGGAGTGTGTTCTTTACCTAGTGTTGACATAAACAGGAGTGTGTGCATTGCCCAGTGTTGATGTAAACAGGAATGTGTGCATTACCCAGTGTTGATGTAAACTGGACTGTGCATTACCCAGTGTTGGTGTAAACAGGAGTGTGTGCATTTCATAGTGTTAATACAAAGAGAAGTGTGTGCATTTCATAGTGTTAATGTAGCAGGAGTGTTGTATTGCCCAGTGTAGTTGTAAATAGGAGTGTGTGCATTACCCAGTGTTGATATAAATAGCAGTGTGTGCATTGCCCAGTGTTGATGTAAACTGGACTGTGCATTACCCAGTGTTGGTGTAAACAGGAGTGTGTGCATTTCATAGTGTTAATACAAAGAGAAGTGTGTGCATTTCATAGTGTTAATGTAGCAGGAGTGTTGTATTACCCAGTGTAGATGTAAACAGGAGTGTGTGCATTGCCCAGTGTTGATGTAAACAGCAGTGTGTGCATTGCCCAGTGTTGATGTAAACAGCAGTGTGTGCATTGCCCAGTGTTGATGTAAACAGGACTGTGTGCATTACCCAGTGTTGATGTAAACAGGAGTGTGTGCATTAACCAGTGTGGATGTAAACAGGAGTTATCCATTACCTAGTGTTGATGTAAAGAGAAGTGTGTGCATTTCTCAGAGTTGACGTAAACAGGGATGTGTTCTTTACCTAGTGTTGAAATAAACAGGAGTGTGTGCATTACTCAGTGTTGATGTTAACAGAAATGTGTGCATTACTCAGTGTTGATGTAAACAGAAATGTGTGCATTACCCAGTGTTGATGTAAACAGGAGTGTGTGCATTGCACAGTGTTGCTATAGACATGGGTGTCTGCATTCCCCTGTGTTGTTTTAAGCAGGAGTGTGTGCATTACCCAGTGTTGGTGTAAATAGCAGTGTGTGCATTGTCCAGTTTTGATGGAAAGAAGAGTGTTCCATTACCTAGGGTTGATATAAACAGGACTGTGCATTACCCAGTGTTGGTGTAAACAGGAGTATTTGCATTACCCAGTGTTAATGCAAAGAGGAGTGTGCGCATTTCATAGTGTTAATGTAAGGAGTAGTGTTGTATTACCCAGTGTTGATGTAAACAGGAGTGTGTGAATTACCCAGTTGATGTAAGCAGGGGTATTTTGCAATACCCAGTGTTGATATAAACAGGGGTGTTTGCATTCCCCTGTGTTGATGTAGACAGGAGTGTGTACATTGTCCAGTGTTGATGTAAACAAGAGTGTTCCATTACCCAGTGTTGATGTAAACAGGACTGTGCATTACCGAGTGCTGGTGTAAACAGGAGGAGTGTGTGAATTACCCCGTGTTGATGTAAACAGGAGTGTGAGCATTTCCCAGTGTTGATGTAAACAGGAGTGTGTGCATTGTCCAGTGTTGATGTAAACAGGAGTGTGTGCATTTCCCAGTGTTGATGTAAACAGGAGTGTGTGCATTGCACAGTGTTGATATAAACAGGGGTGTTTGCATTCCCCTGTGTTGATGTAAACAGGACTGTGTGCATTACCCAGTGTTGATGTAAACAGGAGTGTGTGCATTGACCAGTTTTGATGTAAACAAGAATGTTCCATTACCCAGTGTTGATGTAAACAGGACTGTACGTTACCCAGTGTTGGTGTAAACAGGAGTATTTGCATTACCCAGTGTTGATGTAAACCAGAGTGTGTGCATTACCTAGTGTTGAAATAAACAGGAGTGTGTGCATTGCCCAGTGTTGATGTAAACAGAAGTGTGTGCATCATCCAGTGTTGATGTGAACAGGAGTGTCTGCATTCCCCTGTGTTGATGTAAACAGGAGTGTGTGAATTACCCAGTGTTGATGTAAGCAGGATTGTGGGCAATACCCAGTGTTGATGTAAACAGAAATGTGTGCATTACCCAGTGTTGATGTAAACAGGACTGTGTGCATTACCCAGTGTTGGTGTGAACAGGAGTGTGTGCATTGTCCTGTTTTGATGTAAACAAGAGTGTTCCATTACCCAGTGTTGATGTAGAAAGAACTTTGCATTACCCAGTGTTGGTGTAAACAGGAGTATTTGTATTACCCAGTGTTAATGCAAAGAGGAGTGTGTGCATTTTATAGTGTTAATGTAAGCAGTAGTGTTGTATTACCCAGTGTTGATGTAAGCAGGAGTGTGTGAATTACCCAGTGTTGATGTAAGCAGGAGTATTTTGCAATACCCAGTGTTTGTGTAAACATGTGTGTGTGCATTGCACAGTGTTGATATAAACTGGGGTGTCTGCATTCCACTGTGTTGATGTAGACAGGAGTGTGTGCATTACCCAGTTTTGACGTAAACAGGAGTTTTTGCATTACCCAGTGTTGATGTAAACAGGTGTGTGTGCATTGTCCAGTTTTAGATGTAAACGAGAGTGTTCCATTATCTAGTGTTGATATAAACAGGAGTGTGTATAATGCCCAGTGTTGATGTAAACAGTGGTACGTGCATTACCCAGTGTTAATGCAAAGAGGAGTGTGTGCATTTCATAGTGTTAATGTAAGCAGGAGTGTTGTATTACCCAGTGTAGATGTAAACAGGAGTGTGTGCATTGCACAGTGTTGATACAAAGAGCAGTGTGTACATTGTCCAGTGTTGATGTAAACAGGACTGTGCATTACCGAGTGCTGGTGTAAACAGGAGTGTGTGCATTACCCAGTGTTGATTGAAACAGGAGTGTGTGCATTGCACAGTGTTGCTATAGACATGGGTGTCTGCATTCCCGTGTTGTTTTAAGCAGGAGTGTGTGCATTACCCAGTGTTGGCGTAAACAGCAGTGTGTGCATTGTCCAGTTTTGATGGAAAGAAGAGTGTTCCATTACCTAGGTTTGATGTAAACAGGACTGTGCATTACCCAGTGTTGGTGTAAACAGGAGTATTTGCATTACCCAGTGTTAATGCAAAGAGGAGTGTGTGCAATTCATAGTGTTAATGTAAGGAGTAGTGTTGTATTACCCAGTGTTGATGTAAACAGGAGTGTGTGAATTACCCAGTGTTGATGTAAGCAGGAGTATTTTGCAATACCCAGTGTTGATGTAAACAGGACTGTGTGCATTACCCAGTGTTGGTGTGAACAGGAGTGTGTGCATTACCCAGTGTTGATGTAAACAGTTGTGTGTGCATTGCCCAGTGTTGATGTAAACATTTATGTGTGTATTGCCCAGTGATGATGTAAACAGGAGTGTGTTTATTGCCCAGTGTTATTGTAAACAGGAGTGTGTGTATTGACCAATGTTGACGTAAACAGCAGCCTGTGTATTGCCCACCTTCCTGAAGTTAATGGCTGGCTCTCTTGGCTTGCTGACATTGGGGGATAAGTTGGTTTCATCACACCAAATCACTCAGCTCTATCACCTTCCTCAACTCCGACTGATCGTTCTTTGTCTCTCCACACTGATATCATCTGCAAATTTGCACATGGAGTTGGAGCAGAAAGTGGCCACACCATGTTGCGAGTACTGGGAGCAGGACAGGGTGCTGAAGATGCAGCCCATGTTGATGAAATTATGTCTGGTGTGCTACATGTTCTAACTGCTGTCTGTTATTCATGAAGGCAAGGATGTCAGTTTGCTTGTGATTATGGTATTGAAAGCAGAGCTGTAGTCAATAATCAAGTCTTGTGTAGGTGGCTTCACTGCCCTGAATGTCCAGAGATGAATGCAGGGCCAGGAAGACTGTATCAGCCATGGACCTGTTTTAGCGGTAGATGAATTGCAATGCGTCAGATTTGTCTGGGAGGCTGGAATTAATACCAGCCTCGTGAAGCATTTCATGATGGCGGATGTCAAAGGCAATGGGTGCAGTCAATAACAGATATTACCTTATTTTCAGTGGGTACTGGGAAGGTAGCAGTGTTCTTAAAGCAGCTGGTACCTCTGATTGAATCAGAAAGATTATTAAAAATGTTTGAAAATATCCCCAGCAGCTGCTCTGTGCAGCTTCTGAGGACATGGACATGACTAGGGACTGCATCCAGGCCAGATGTTTTCTGTGGGTTCTCTCTCAAGAAGACTGAGCCAGCATCTGCAATGGCGATTGTGGGTCCAGGTAGATTAGAGGCACACAACTTCCCTCACACTGCCCCTGGTTGACTTTATCATATCCCTGTCCCCGGCTTATAACAGCACAGTGTCTATTCTTCCGTTACCCAGTCTACTTCCTCCAGTTTGAATGCTTTCATATCTGGGAAATATTTCCTGCTCGTTGCTGCACTCCCTCATGCCGATACAAGATAGAAACCCAAAAGCAGTGCATAGACCATCTGGTTACCGCTAAAAATGACAAAATCACTTGACAGCACAAACTGAGAAAATCTGCAGATGTTGGAAATGCAAAGCAACTCGCACAAAATGCTGGAGGAAGGATCTTGGCCTGAAACGTCAACTGTTTGCTCTTTTCCATAGATGCTGCCTGACCTGCTGAGTTCCTCCAGTATTTTGTGTAGCCACGTGACAGTGGACTTTCTTCCACAGGTCACAATACTGTGATGGTTGGTATTGATTCGTCCATCCAGGAAGACCTAAATGCATCACAAATGTAGCTTCCTAAATAACCCTTAAAGTCTTTTCACGCTACTTACATTTCTGGAACTGCACTGAACACATTATCAGTCTGTCTGGACTTTGACATTGTGCAGGAGTGTAATGTAAGTGATGGAAGAACTGGGAGCTTATTTTACAAGTTCACAATTTTTTTTACCAAAATCTACTTTATTCATAATGTTTACAGTTATAATCAATCAGTGCATACCTTTTTCAACATCCAATTCAATTCAACCGTCAATTTAATGTATTCTCTTACAATGCCACTCCTGTTTCTTCATTAATCAATGCACCCATGAGTTGTTTGAGAGGCTTTTACAAAAGGTTGACCTCTCAGTGTCCAGTGGTGGTTGTTGTTGCATGGATGAAGTCACTGGAAAAAAGTACTGGTGGAGATGGGGCAGCCTCTTTATTCGATGGAACACAATACAACAGGTATCATATGGAGACCCTTTCAGTTGGAAAAAGATCTGGCTGGCCCAATGCAATCCAACATTTTATGTGCTAAACATCAAAGGACAATTCCATATTTACAATGCATCCACAATGCTTTCTTTGAAACTACACCCAAACTTCACACCTTCTGATTCTCACCCACCCCTCAGACATCTAAATTAGTTTTAATCAGCATTGTCTGGTCTGTGATTCAAAGCTTTTGGGAACCCATTGTTCAGAACATCATCTTAAAATTTAATCTACAATCTATATTCAGTATCTGTATTCAGACATGTTTGGTGGCTACAGTTATTTGCTATATGTGCTAAACCCAAACATCACCCTAACAGCAGTTGGATCCCACAATCGTGTGTGAAACCCATAGAGGCTTTCTGTTGACTGCACTGAGCTTCTGTGTGTCCCTTAGCTCATATTCATTCCTTTGGTTTCAATTTGAAGAGTGCTCTATTGCGTTTTTGATGTTATCAAGCAGTAATTAAAGTTTACCCCTTTAATTTTTGATACATTAAAAATATTAAGTTCCTCTGGCTTGAGTGCAACCTCATAATTTAATTTTCCTGGTTAAATATCTGTATATAATTTAAAAATTTGCAGCTGAAGAGTTACATGGAAAGAGGGCTCTTTGGCCCAAATTGTCCATGCTGATCAGGTCAGTATCATTTGCCTGCATTTGGCCCATATCCATCTAAACCTTCACTATCCACGTATCTATACAAGTGTCTTTTAAATGTTGTTATTGTTTGTACCTCCTTGACACGTTGAAATCTTTTGATAAGTTCAGCCCCCAGTGCTTGGTTTCCAAGATGATAAAGCCAAGACATATGCGTAATGGAACACAATAGCTATTAGCTGCTGATCCGAGTGGCTTTATTCCACACTGTTCCAGTACCTAAATGTCACCCTTGTTTCTTGGCAACCAGAAATGGATATAACATTCAACGGGCAATCCGACAAGGACACGGTGACATGCTCTAATCGTTATTTTATGTGGTTTTGACATCTTATTGACTTTGTGGATTGTTGCTGTGGAGTGTTCAACATATGCATGGAGCTCACTGAATAATGCCAAGGTCACTTCCTACCTCATTCTTTGCTCCTTGCTCTTCAAGGAAAATGTATTATATTTTAATAATAATGACATTAAGTAACAGTAGAATTGTCTGAGCTTTTACCTTTTGTTGTGGCTATCTTATAAAAGGACATGTATCGGTTTGGAGGGATAAATTGGAAGTGAGGGCAGCAGAAACATAAAGTCAGGAAAAGGCCCTTCAGCCCTGGCTCATACTGACCAGCAAGTAATCACCTACACTAATCCAAGTTATCAGCGCTTGTCCATGTTCTGTGTTTATGTTACTGATCAGCCACCTGGGATTTCTATTGCTTTCCCAGGTGCATTGTCCCAGTTTCAATCTTAGAACATCGAACAGCACAGCCAGGCACTTCAGCCCATATTGTTGTAATGGTCTTTTAACCTGCTGCAAGATCAATATAACCCTTCCCTCCCACATCGTCCTTCATTTTTCTTTCATCTATGTGTCCCTCTCAGGTTCCCTTAAATGTCCCTAATTATCTGACTCTACTAGAATCCCAAGCAAAGCATCCGTGCACTTACCGCCCTCTGTGTGAAAGGCCTATCTCTGATATCCCCACTATTCTTTCCTTTTTCATCTTAAAATTATTCCCTCTCGTATTGGTGATTGCTGCCCTGGGGAAAAAGGTGCTAGCTCTCCACTCTAGATATGCTTCTTATCATCTTATACACTCCTATCAAGTCACCCTTCATACTCTGTCCTCCAAAGTGAACAGTTCGAGCTCACTCAGCCTCGCCTCAAAGACGTGTTCTTCAATCCAGGCAGGAAGCATACTGATAAATCAGCTCTGCACTCTCTCTAAAGCTTCCACATCCTTCATGTAATCAGGTGACCAGAACACAACGCATTACCCCACTTGGGGTTTAACCAGAGCTGCAACGTTAATTTGAGGCCCTTGAACTGAATCGCTTGACTAATGAAGGCCAACGTACCAAATCACTCCTTAACCAACCTATCAACTTACTTTGAAGGATCTATGAACATGGAACTCAAGAAAACTCAGTTCCTCCGAACTAGTAAGAATCCTGTCGTTAACCTTGTACTCTGCCTTAAGTGAATCTTCCACTTCACACCTATCCTGCTTTATCTTCATCTGCCATGTCTCAGCTCAATTCTGTAGCCTATCAATTTCCTATTGTTACACATGACAACCTTCTGCTCTCTCCACAATACCACCAACATTCATGTCATCTGTAAACTTATTAACCCACCCTTCCACTTTCTCAACTAAGTCATTCATGAAAATCATAAACAGCATGGGTCCTGGAACAGAGCGGTGTGAAACACCACTGGTCATGGGCCTCCAGGCAGAATACACTCCATACATTATCATCTTCTGCCTTCTGTGGGCAAGCCACTTCCAAATCTTGCAGCCAACTTTCCCTTGATCCTCTGCCTCCTGTCTTTCTGAATGATCCAACCATAGGGAAACTTGTCAAACACTTTATGATAATCCATGTTCATCCATTGTTCTACCTTCTTCAATTTGCTTTGTAATTTCCTTGAAATATCAATCAGGCTCGTGAGGCATGACCTGTCCCTCACAAAAGGTCACATACTGACTATTCCTAATCACACTATGTTTCTCCCAATGATCGTAAATCCTGTTTCTAAGAATCCTCTCCAATAGTTTACCTACCTCTCTTGACAGTCACCCAAGCTACTTGTGTCCTGCAACTCAGATGTGAATAACCTCTCACAGTCTGCTGCACAACTTCATTGGGTGTTTAAGAAGGTGTATAGTGTGTTTCCCTTCATTAGACAGGAGCTCAAGAACTGTAAGGTAATGCTGTAGCGAGGACGTTAGAAAGGATGCAGAGGAGATTTGCCAGGATGCTGTCCAGATTAGAGAACATGTTTTACGAGGAGAGAATGAGCGAACTAGGGCTCTTCTCTGTGGAGCGAAAGAGGATGAGAGGTAGCTTGCAGAGGTGTGTGGAGTGATAAGAGGCATAGATCGAGTGGAGAGCTAGAGACTTTTGTCCAGGGCAGAAATGGCTAATACAAGGGGGTACAATTTTAAGGTGGTTAGAGGAAATTATAGTGGGGATGTCAGAGGTAAGATTTCTATACAGAGAGTGGTAAAGTGTGTGGAATGCACTGCTGTGGGTGATGGTAGGGGCAGCTAAGTTGGGAATATTTCAGAGGCTTGTAGGTAGGCATGTGGATGAAAGAAGAATGGAGGGCTATGTGGAAGGGAAGATAATTTGATCATTGAGTTAATTAAAAAGTCAGCACAACATTATATGCCAAACAGCCTGTACTGTACTGCACTATACTGATCGATGTTCTATGCTCTATACTGCTTTTTACTTCCTAGTTCCTTATATTCTCTCTTCAGGACAACATCCCACTTCTTGGCTATCTTGTTGGTACCCGTATGTACCACAGCTTCTGACTACGTACCTCTGTATGAAACTGTAGACCTGGTCTGAGACATCCCTGGCCCTGGCACCTGGGAGGCAACATACTCTTCCGGAGTCTCTTTACATCTACAGATTCTGCCCCCTTCATTATTGAATCGCCTCTCAACACTACTCATCTCTTCTTCCCCCTTCCTTTCTGAGGCAGAGACAGACTCAGTACCAGAGAACCGATCACTGTTGCTTTCCCCTGGTTGGTCTTCCCCCATCCTATATATAGTGTCCAAAATATTAAAAGGGGAACAGCCACATGGGTACTCTGCACTATCCACCAATTCGTTTTCCCTCTCTTGACAGTCACCCAGCTACTTGCATCCTGAAACTCAGATATGACTGCCTTCAATCAACCCCTCACCCTCCTGAAGGCTCCAGAGCAAGGTCTGTAAGAAGCTGAAACCCGTGCTCTTTTCACAGGTATCATCATCAGGATATCGGAGCATTAAGGAAGGCAGGTTAAGACTATCAGCAACACTCTTGTATTAAGGCAGATGGCCCAATGTTACTGTGTAATGTTTTGAGTGACGCATCTCCGTCTTTCATGCATCAACTTGCAGCAGACTGAAAAGCTTGAGCACGTAGATATTAAGAAAGAGGATGTGTTGGAGCTTTTGGAAAGCATCAAGTTGGATAAGTCGCCGAGACTGGATGAGATGTACCCCAGGCTCCTGTGGGAGGCAAGGGAGGAGATTGCTGAGCCTTTGGCGATGATCTTTGCATCGTCAATGAGGACGGAAGAGGTTCTGGAGGATTGGAATGTTGCGGATGTTGTTCCCTTATTCAAGAAAGGGAGTAGGGATAGCCCAGGAAATTATAGACCAGTGAGTCTTACTTCAGTGGCTGGTAAGTTGATGGAGAAGATCCTGAGAGGCAGGATTTATGAACATTTGGAGAGGTATAATATGATTAGGAATAGTCAACTTGGCTTTGTCAGCCTGATTGAATTTTTTGAGGATGTGACTAAACATATTGATGAAGAAAGAGTAGTAGGTGTAGTGTATATGGATTTCAGCAAGGCATTTGATAAGGTACCCCATGCAAGGCTTATTGAGAAAGTAAGGAGGCATGGGATCCAAGGGGACATTGCTTTGTGGATCCAGAATTGACTTGCCCACAGAAGGCAAAGAGTGGTTGTAGGTAGGTCATATTCTGCATGGAGGTCAGTGACCAGTGGTGTGCCTCAGGGATCTGTTCTGGGACCCTTACTCTTCGTGATTTTTATAAATGACCTGGATGAGGAAGTGGAGGGATAGGTTAGTAAGTTTGCTGATGACACAAAGGTTGGAGGTGTTGTGGATAGTGTGGAGGGCTGTCAGAGGTTACAGTGGGACATTGATAGGATGCAAAACTGGGCTGAGAAGTGGCAGATGGAGTTCAACCCAGAAAAGTATGAAGTGGTTCATTTTGGTAGGTCAAATATGATGGCAGAAAATAGTATTAATGGTAAGACTCTTGGCAGTATGGAGGATCAGAGGGATCTTGGGGTCCGAGTCCACAGGACGCCCAAAGCAGCTGCACAGGTTGACTTTGTGGTTAAGAAAGTGTATGGTGCATTGGCCTTCATCGATCGTGGAACTGAATTTAGGAGCTGAGAGATAATGTTGCAGCTATATAGAACCCTGGTCAGACCTACTTGGAGTACTGTGCTCAGTTCTGGTTGCCTCACTACAGGAAGGATGTGGAAACTATAGAAAGGATGCAGGGGAGATTTACAAGGATGTTTCCTGGATTGGGGAGCATGCCTTATGAGAATAGGTTGAATGAACTCGGCCTTTTCTCCTTGGAGCGACGGAGGATGAGAGGTGACCAGATAGAGGTGTATAAGATGATGAGAGGCATTGATCATGTGGATAGTCAGAGGCTTTTCCCCAGGGCTGAAATGGTTGCTGCAAGAGGACACTGGTTTAAGGTACTGGGGAGTAGGTACAGAGGAGATGTCAGGGATAAGATTTTTACTCAGAGAGTGGTGAGTGCGTGGAATGGGCTGCTGGCAATAGTGATGGAGGCGGATACGATAGGGCCTTTTAAGAGGCTTTTAGATAGGTACATGGAGCTTAGAAAAATAGAGGGCTATGGGTAACCCTAGTAATTTCTAAGGTAGGGACATGTTCAGCACAACTTTGTGGGCCAAAGGGCCTGTATTGTGTTGTAGGTTTTCTATGTTTCTATGTTTCTAACTTTCTGAGAGGAGTTTACTGCCTGGAGTTTCCTGCATTTCCCTTCTAAGTGACTTGGTATCTGCTGTCCAGTAAACACAAGGGTTCATTAAATACATCTGTCATAAATGTTTGGTGATAGGGATGTTAGATTCCGTTGCAGCTGGCTTTAAAGCCCTCGAGAACACAGATTAGGAGAGACTATGGAGGCCGTTATTACTAACAACTTCAAACAGAGGTTTACTGTATGCCTATCATAATATTTTAGATTTTGCTTTCACTATCTTGGTTGCGAAAATGGTTCCAAAAGATGGTTTCTGCATGTGAAGGAACACTCCTGGTATCAGTCTGAAAATGTTTTTATTGAGCAGTTTCTGTTTCCTTACACTCCCAAGTATAATGAGGGGTTCTGAACTAATATAAGTCAGTGACACTTTGCCTCATCCGCTAAGAATGCTAGAGTTACTCATCAAGTCAGGCAGCATCTGCAGGGAGGGGAGTCGAGTTATGAGACAGGTGTTGCTGAGTCAGACTCACCACTCACAGGCTATCAGCTGACCCCACTAGCCCAGGCTCTCAGTTAGACTAAATGTGGACGTCCACATCAAAAGTCCTGACAGCTATGTCTGAACATTGACTAGATTTGGCAACATGACACTGTCCATCCTCAGAACACCAGTGAGAGCATTGATAAAATGGTAAAGCCAAACTTGGAATTTTGCCTAGTGTCCCACCTACGACTGCTCTTAACATTTTTAAGTATCTATGACATTCAAAGTGGTAATAAAAGATTAAAACATTTCTGATACTGGGAAGTAAATTTTAAAAAAACACAAATAATCCAAAACAAAACCAAAGCAAATAATTATTATAATGATCTATAAAAGCTTAAGGAAATAGGAGTAAGCCATTCAACTCCTCAAGCCTGCCCCTTAATTCATGGCTGATCCGTTCCAGGCCTATCTCTACTTTGATACCAGTTCACATATTCTTCAATTATTCATAAATTTATCAACTTTTTTCTAAACACTCCCAATGCTAGAGCTTCCATAACCATCTGGGGTAGAGAATTCCAGAGATTTCCCACCTTTAATAATAAGAAGTATAAAACTTTTTAGTCCCTTTAAAAAAACACTACTAACTGAAAAATACATTAGAAACACAGAAAGAAAAATTTAAACTAAATCAAACTAAGTATAAAGAAAAATTATCAAACAAGAATGAAGAAACAGAATTGATCAGTGAATGGGAATTACAACTATTGGAAAGGTTCTGTAAAGCTTCAGCCATTGGTTACCTCTAGGTAGAAAAGACATTGAGGTGGGAAGTTCTGTTAATTAAAGAAATGATCAAGACATGTGAGAAATGTTTTGTCTGAGAAAATAGTATCAATTTCAATAATAATAAGACATTGTACGGGAAAGCAACGATTGGTGGGAGCAGTGGAGAATGGCCTGACGAAGGAGTATACATCTATGACTACTGGGAAATTGTGAGAAGAATGCTGCTCTGATCTTGGCTGACAAACTATACACAGAAAGGTAAATAAATTGGGTGAAACTTTGAAGAATTTCATGGAGCAGTTTATTTGAATATTACATTGTGAAATTATAACTGGAAATAATTGGAACCCGGGATCTGCGTCCCAGAGCAAGGCACTACCCAGTGCTTGGACAATTTTAACATTGACCCACATAGTATGGAAAGCCCAATTTCACTCGCTCTTCTGCGATGTTCATTCCTCTGTGGCGATAAGACCATGAACTGATCTGGCAGCTGTTGTCTGCGAGTTGCATGATGAACTGAGATTGAGGCTTGAGCCTACTCTGCTACTCTGGGAGCAAATCTAAGGGCTCAAAATGGTTCGGAATGCATTGTTTGCTTCTGTTGGTTGAATGGTGTGTGTGTGTGTGTGTGTGTGTGTGTGTGTGTGTGTGTGTGTGTGTGTGTGTGTGTGTGTGTGTGTGTGTGTGTGTGTGTGTGTGTGTGTGTGTGTGTGTGAGATTGTGTGTATCTGTGATTATGGGTGTGTGTTTGTATGTGAGTGTGTGTGTGTGGGTATATGATTGTGTGTGTGTGATTGTGAGATTGTGTGATTATGGGTGTGGGTGTGAAAGATTGTGTGTCTGTGTGTGATTGTGTGTATGTGTGTGATTGTGGGTGTGTGTGTGATTGTGGGTGTGTGTGTGATTGTGTGTATGTGTGATTGTGGGTGAGTGTGTGATTGTGGGTATGTGTGCTTGTGTGTCTGTGTGGGTGTGGGTGTGTGTATGATTGTGTGCATGTGTGTGATTGTGGGTATGTGTGATTGTGTGTCTGTGTGATTGTGGGTGTGTGCATGTGTGTGTGTGTTTCCTCTTTCTCTGCACAGTGGTTATAGTCTATCTTATTTCAACAGGAATCTTGCCTGACGTATCTGTTATAATTCTTTGAGAATATAACAGGTGAGATAGAGAAAGGAGAGTCAATGGATGTTGATTACTTGGATTTTCAGAAGGCCTTTGACAAGGTGTCACATATGAGGCTGTTTAACAAAATAAGAGCCTATGGTATTATGGGAAAGATACCAGCATGGATAGAAGATCTGCTGACTGGCAGGAGGTCAAGAATGGGAATAAAGGGGGCCTTCACTGTTTGGCAGCCAGTGACTAGTGGTGTTTTGCAAGGGTAGGTGTTGGGATTGCTTCTTTTCATGTTATATGAAAATGATTTAGATGATAGAATCGATGGCTTTGTGGTCAAGTTGCAGACAATTCAAACAAGGGTTGAGGGGCAAGTAGAGTTGAGGAAGCAGAGAGGCTGCAGAAGGAGATAAACAAATTGGGAGAGTAGGAATGTAGTGTACGGAAGTGTATGGTCATGCACTGTGGTATAAAGAATAAAGACATTGACTATTTTCTAACTGGGGAGAAAACTCAAAAATCACAGTTGCAAAGGGACCTGGGAGTCCTTGTGCAGAATTTCCTGAAGGTTAACTTGAAGGTGAGTCACTGGAAAGGAAGGCATTCATTTCTAGAGGACTAGACTATAAGAGCAAGGATCTAATGCTGAGGTTTTATGAGGCATTGATCAGACTGCACTTTGTGAGCAGTTTTGGACCCCTCATCTAAGAAAATATGTGCTGGTATTGGAGAGGGCCCAGTGGAGGTTCATGAAAATGATACTGGGTATGAAAGGGTTAGCAGTGTTTGATGGACCTGGTCTTGCACTTGCTGGAGTTTGGAAGAATGAGCTGGGATCTCATTGAAACCTATTGGATATTGAAAGGTCTGGATAGAGTGGACAAAGGGACAATGTTTTCAATAGTGGGGGAGTCTAGTATCAGAGGGCACACCCTCAGAATGGAGATGAATTTAAATTAGAGAGGAGGAGGAATTTCTTCAGCCAGATGGTAGGAATCTGTGGAATTCATTGCTGTGGAGGCCATGTCATTGAGTGTATTTAAATAAGTGTTTGGTAGGTTTTTAATTATTCAGGGTGTCAAGGGAACGCCGAGAAAGCAAGAGAATGGGGTTCAGAAGGGTAATAAATCAGCCATGATGGAATAGCGGAGCATCTTGATAGGGCCGAGTGGCCTAATTCTGCTCCTACGTCTGATGGTCTTACGGCCTAAGACCACAAAAAATTTACAGAGAGGTAGAAACAGCTCAGCACGTTACAGGAACCATATTCCCTTCCATGGACTCTGTCTACACTTAACAATGCCTCAGAAAAGCGGACAGCATAATCAAAGAGCTCTCCAACATGAGTATTCTCTCTTCACCCCTCTCCCATCAGACAGAAGATAAAAAATCTTGGAAACACATACCACCAGACTGAAGGATAGCTTCTAATCCTGTTTTAACACTCTGGAATTGGCCTCATATACAATAAAGATGAACTCTTCACCTCACGATCTACTTTGTACCTTATCATAGCTCTCACACGATGTTGTCTACTGCACTGCACTTTCTCTGTAGCTGTGACACTATATTGTGCATGCTGTTACTGCTTTTGTTTTGAAACCATCTGTATGGATAGCTTGCAAAAGTATGTTTTTCACAAGTGACAAAAATAAGCCAAATCTAAATTGAAATCCAGTTCCAGTCAGGTAGCTCAGTATTCACACAACAGGTCTTGGGACATACCACCAGTATATAAATGCATGCTGTTATTGCTTTGGGAAGCAACCATTTGCTCCCCTCCCATCCCAGGGAGAATAAGCAATGCCAGGAATAAGGACTAATCGAGAACTGCCATCTGGCAACACTTTGCAGATCATCTAGAAGATGTAGTTAGGGTTCAGTGCATCCATTGCAGGGTTATCAAGAAAAGGCCAGGTCAAACAATAGGGACACCTGAGTCCTGATGGGTTCAATAGTCATTTTCAAAGAGCTATATTATAAACAGTTTCCCCGGAGACCAGGCAACCCAATTGTTGGTAATTGTGGAAGGAGATTATCTCATTGAGTTAAACTGTGCCTGAAGAGACAGTTAAAAAGCAGAAAGTGTTTCCACAATCTGCAGTAGCAGTCTCCATGTTAGCTGATCTCTTTGACTGACTAACTAATGTGGACGCAGAAGGGCCTCTACACCAAGCACAGTCCAAATCAGAGTTGGGGGAAAAGATATTAAATTAAGCACCACCTTAAGTGAAGGGTTGAGGACGAAAGGGCCCATGCTATAAAAGCATGAAAAAAGTCATGTGAAAACTCTCCAGCTTGCAGTTTTGAAGAAAAGGAGTAAAGGCATGGTTCAATGGACTTTGAAGGGAAAAGCGCATGCAACCTAATATTTTCCAGAGCTTTGAAAAGTTTGAAGAGATTAGCTAAAGTGGGAATTGATAATCAAAAGACACAGACAATGGAAGTAAAATAAGACAATGGCCATTGGAATAGGGATTACAACAAGATTTAAAAGGAAATTGGAAAAATATTTGAAAAGAAAGAGTAGGGTAGGAGATTAGGGCAGAGAAGTGGTTTGAACAGTGGTTCCCAAACTGTTTTGGGTTACTGCCTCAATAGCTCTCAGACTACATCCCCAACATCCCCTCTCCCTTTCTGGACATCACATAAAAAAACTATAAGGAATTTTGATTTACGGTGCATAGTGAAAGAAAATAGGAACTGCAAATTCAGAGCAGTGACAAATAATTGTAAAAACTATTCAAATCTATTTAAAGCTACAAATAAAATTATTTCCACATTTAATTACAGTAAAAACAATTTACATCAACAATTTTAGAGAGTACACTAGGAATCCAACTATTCACTACTTCCTTGCTTTTTCACCTTTCAATATGAATGATGGGGTTGGTGCAGTGATATCAGCTTCTCAACATCAGGTTGAATGTCAGTCAGAGGAAGTCTCAGATCTCCATGTCCTGTAATTGCATTCTGTTTCATTGCTTTGAAAGAAGTTAGGTGACTGCATTGAAACCATGCTCCATAAAATATGACGTTGGAAAGACAATAAAGAACATAATGACCTTTTTCCACAGTGCAAGTTAGTATTGAGAGATTTATTTTTGCAACTAAATGTCCTGATATGATTTTTTGAACTTCTGCTTCAGCTTAAAGTCATTTTGTAACAAGATCAGTTTTTTCTACATCTTTCCTGTTAATTCTTCATCGCAAGTGTTCATGAATGGATTTATTACCCAGTCTGGAATCTGGATCGAGAGAAGATCCTGAAATCTCTCTGACATGTCTTCATGCAGCTCACCCAGGTGGGCACAGTATACTTGAAGATCATAATCTAGTATTCTTTCTTTCTCTTCCAACTCATAGAGTCTCAGAAATTGGAAAAAAGTTGCAACAGCCAATGTTGCACTTAAGTAGAGTTAACTTGGACAGAAATGTGGGGATAACTGACTTGACTTTGATAACATTCACATTATTTCTTTGCAATTGAACATTGACTTCATGAAACTTTGCAAGTAATTCTGACAGATAAGCAAAGTCATGCCTAATATTCCTAAGTTTATTACTAAATAAAGCATTCGAGTCTTCAAGAAATTTTATCACAGTTTCAAAAATGCATTAAAGCATCTCAGGCAGTTTCCTTTTGAGAACCATCTGACCTTGTGTGTAAAAGCAAGCATTCAAACTGTTTATCATTCTCAACACAAAGCCCTGGAAATAGTCTAGAATTGAGAGCATGGGACTTGATTTTGTTTACCACTGTGATGACAGGATTTAAAGATTTGTGCAGCTGATCACTTAGGTTTTTTGTGACAAGATATGTTGTCTATGCATTACACAATGAATGGTAAATGTGTTAGGTGCAGCTTTATTCAAGAAAGTATCAACCCTACAGTGGCGTCGTGTCATTGATGGTGCCCCATCTGTTACACAAGCAAAAATGTTGGTAAGTTGAATGTGCTTCTCTTTGTAAACTTGCTCAACTACCTGAAATATTGATTCCCCCTTTGTATCTGTTTCTAGTACCCTTGCAAATAACAACTCTTGAACTATGCTTTCATCTTTTATGAAGTGAACAGAACCAAGAACAGAGCAAAGATTTGTGGCCTGGCAAAGTTGACTCATCCAACTGCAGAGCAAATTCTGTAGTCGTAAGTATGTTGTGCAATGTGTCTTCCACATTCTCAGACATTTCATCTTTGAACAGAGTTGTCACTGAGCAGAATCCCTTTCATTATTTGGTCTGGTGATTTATGCAAAACTGTACTCAGAACCTCCCTTACTGCTGACAGACTCAGTTCTTCTCCAGTTGTATGGAGAAGAACTCCATTTAATCCTGATTAAATCCTGATTTAACAATGAGCAGTGAAATGTTGTATGTAGCACACAAACCATCACTGTCGTTCTGTAAATTGTGGGCAAAGATGTTTTGAAGTGTTTTCCTTTTCTGAAAGTTTTCATGAAGTGACCGAAAATAAACTAAGTTCAAAGGTTCAAAGATTAACTTATTATCAAGCACACAGCTCTGAAATTCTTCTTCTCCAGGTAGCCATGAAACCAAGAAAGAAAAGAAAGGCAGCACAACCATCAACCCCCAAATCCCACCACCCAAAACAAAAAAAAACAAAAAACAAAACAGGCAGATCAACCCCAAATCCCTCCTCCTGCGCAAAAAACAAATAAAACGGAACAGACACATTGACCTCTAAATCTCTCTCCCTGCAGAGAAAGAAAGAAAGATCAGGTGAAAACTACAAAATATAAAAAAACTCTAAGACCGAAAAATAGTCTATGGTCCAAATCCATATCTGAAATGCAGAAAACCTGGGTAACATTCTCCGGGCACCTTGGCAGCCTCTCCCCTCTCTGACGGCAGAGCAATCACTTTCCGCATTCTGCACTCTCCTCGTTTCATTCTTCCTTGTTGCTTTAATCTGCGAAATGGAGCCATACATCAGCTTGCACCCCATCCCGCATTCTGCACACTATAAAGTTGCTGCATGCTGTCTCTGTGTCCTAGAATCCTCTCGGAGACTGCAAAGCACTAGAACACCCAAACGATCTCTGGACAGTAAGTCACAGGCTCCAAAAGTTCCAGAATCACATCCAAGACTATCTGAAGTTGGAGGCATTTAGCTCTTGTGGGAATGGATAGTTCACTGGTCGCACAGTAAAGTCATTTTTCTTCCCCATCTAGCCAATATCTTCTAAGGTACGGACTTGGAGTAGCAGATTGCTGCTGCGAGGTGCCATAGCAAGTGGCTGAGGCAGGTACAACATTATTTAAGATGCATTTGGATAATTACACAGTGGAACATGGCCCAGAGAGAAATTGGGTGGACACTGCGTTCAGTAAGGACTTGGTGGGTCAAAGGGCCTGCATTCTTGCTGTATTGCTCTGTGAATCTGTAAGACAAGAAACAAATGTAAAAGACATCAATGAACTTAGTTATTCCCCACTACGAGCACTGTGTTCAGTTCCAGTCACCACATTACAGGAAAGGTGTGGATACTACAGAGAGAGTGCAGAGGACATTTACAAGGATGTTGACTGGATTGGGGAGCATGCCTTACGAGAATAGGTTGAGTGAACTCGGCCCTTTCTCCTTGGAGCAATGGAGGATGAGAGGTGACCTGGTAGAGGTGTACAAGATAATGAGAGGCATTGATCGAGTGGATAGTCAGAGGCTTTTTCCCAGGGCTGAAATGGTTAACAGGAGGGGGCATAGTTTTACGTGCTTGGAAGTAGGCACAAGGGGGATATCAGAGGTAAGTTTTTCACAGAGAGAGTGGTGGGTGTATGGAATGCGCTGCCAGTGAAGGTGGTAGAAGCGGATAAATAAGGCCTTTTAAGAAACTCTTAGATAAGTACATGGAGGTTAGAAAAATAGCGGGCTATGTGATAGGGAAATTCAGGGCAGTTTCTAGAGTAGGTTACATGGTCAGCACAGCATTGTGGGCCGAAGGGCTTGTAATGTGTTGTAGTTTTCTATGTTCTAAAGAAGTGAAATATATGATTTCATGATCTATCCAGAAGGTGCTGACTGAAGGAGCATTGTATGCTGGCACCATCTTGACCAGAAGTATAACAAACAAGTTCCTGTTTGCTTTATCAGATTTATTCTCTTCAAATGTTCAAGGAGTCTGGATGGTTTCATTGGCTCATTTGAAAAATTTCTTAATACAACAGACACATTTTCTGTTGTTGGTTGCTTGGTGCATATTTCCATAAAGATCCATATTTCAGATACTCCACACTATACTATCGACACTTTTTAATTTGGTCTGCTTCTGCCAGTTTCAGCATGGATTAACGACCATGGTTAATTGCCTCTGTTTAAATCCAACCACAAGCACTACTATCAGGGGAAAGTTATGACATCATAACATCTCAAGCAAAACCTGACTCTTTGCCTGAAGTGTATCTTGGTTGGGCCACGGTGCTAGAGAAATAGGGTCAAGAACATTCGAAAGGGTATATTCTGAACTTTACACCACACCCTAAATCTATAAATATTACATCACGACATGTTTAGAGTTTGGGAATCATATCAGCTAACACTGTACTACAATAGTGAGTGACAATAATGTGTGGGTCAAGCCTGGGAATAACACCATTTCTTCAGTCCAGGTTTCTCATAATAAGCCAAGTACAGGAGTGTCACATTGGTTTTCAGCAACTACAACACGCTTTGAGCAAAATCGAAGAGAACGGTTGGTTAGCAAGAGATGAGGTGATCACATGTTCATTGTAAGTTATGAGACACTGAGGATCAAATGTTCATAATAAATAACCCATTGCTTAAATTAAGACTGTAATCCATCAGCCACCTCCCTTCCTACAACTGCCTGAACTGCCACCTTTATCTTTATCATCCCCTTAGAAATGCCCAGAAGTGTAATATCACCCATTTTGGGAACCACTGGGTTAGTAACAAGCTTTTGCTGAAGGGACAACGTGGTGCAAAGGGAACACAGACCTCTTTCTGGCTCCACTGCTGGATATGCATATGTGGTGATTGATGTGTTTTCTGTTTGTTACACATCAATCACCACATATGCATATATGCAAATTTTTACTTGATTAAAACATATTTAAATTTGTCTATTCTCTTTTCAAATTGTATCCATTTGATAGTTGGTATGCAAATACAGTACTTTTAATTTATTGTATAAAAATTATACAAAACTGTTGAATTTTGTTTCCACTGGTGACTAACTATAAAGTGAAAATAATTGTTGTGCCCTAAAAGATTGTATAGGCATACTTATAAAACATAGGTGAGATTGAATTAAATGTACCTTCACTAGCTTTTTATTCCATTGAAAGTATATGCCTGCAGTTGTTCACTTACTCACTTAAACCAAATTGTCAAGAACTAGTTTTGATTGTTCCAGTGAAGCTAGCTCTCATTACCCAATCCGGTTCACACTGAGAAGGTGGGTGAGCTTTCTTCATAGATCTGCTGCACACAATACTTTAATGATTTGGACATGAATGTAATGTATATGATTAGTAAATCTGCAGATGACATGATAATCATTTGTGTTTAGTAAGAAGGATAGTCTTGGGTTAGAAAATATTGATCAGCTGGTCAGCAATGGCAGAAAGAGGATAAGCCTGATATGTGTGAGTTACATACTTTGGAAGGTCCAATAAGGGTAGGACATGCACCTTAATGATAAAGCTTTAGGGAGTACTAAAGATCTGAATAACCTTGGTGTACTTCCATAAATGTCTAGAGGTGGCAGCGCAGCTAGTTATAAAGTTGAAGAAGGTATATGGAATATTGGTCTTCATTAGTTGAGGCAAAAAATAAAGGTGCAGGGATGAGATGTAATGGTACAACTTTATAAAACATTGGGTAGGCCACATCTGGAGTATTGTGTGCAGTTCTGGTCACCACACTTTAAGAAGGAAGTGATTGAACTGGAGAGAGTGTAGACCAAATTGACTGGATGGAGTGCTTCAGTGATAAAGAGAGATTAGATAGGCTGGGTTTGTATTCTAGCTGACGGAGACCTGATAGAAGAACAGAAAATTATTAGGGGCCCAGATAGGCTGAATAGTGAGATACTTTCCCAGATACCAGAGATATGTAAGACTAAGCCCAAAGGTGAGAAGTGAAAGATTTATAGGGGATCTGAGGATTTTATTTTCACTCAGAGAGGGTGTTTTGCGATCCGGAATGTACTTCCTGCCAAGGTGGTGGAAAAGTGTACCTTCACAACATTTACAAAATATCTTCAGAGCACTCAAATCACCTAGATGATGGATAACCACTGCTATATGAGATTCGGTAGTGGGAGCGTGGTGGTCTGCATAGACACAACTATTCCTGTGTCCAGGAAGAGTTGTCAAGTTTGCTTCTCGTGCATTCTCATACTATATGGAACAAAAAATAACCTTAAGAGGAAAGGTTTGTTTCAAGGTTACACAGCATGCAAATTGTACATGGCAAAGTTTCAGCCATTTCTAAAATTATCATCCTGGCAGCTGAAGGCACTGCTAGCTGCAAAATTAAAATGATGATAAAATACTCTCTACCAACCATGCAGTGAATTGAGTTATGGGAGTTTGACTGGCTGATGTTGAAAATGCAATGCATGGATCTCTGTTGGATACAAGGAGGTAAACATGGAAGTGATGTGCTTCCATTCATTTGCCTCTGTCCCTTTCATTGCTGTTGTTTTGAGCACTTGTTGTAGAAATCTCCTGTGGATAGTGCACATTCCAACCATGGCATAGCAGTGGTAGATGTTGTTAAAGCTGAACACATTCCGGTAACTAAACCTGGCTTCAGAATGTGCTGGTGTTGGATGAAAATGGATATTGAAGTTGATGGTGGCCTAGCAACCAGGTTGTCTTGCATAGAGTCAAACATATTGAGCATTGTTATAGCTTTCTACTTGTAGATTAATGGAGAGTATTCTATCTTCATTTACAGTTATAGTTAGCTGTGCCTTCGGCTTCCAGGATGAACTATTCCAGTAAATGCTGAAACTTTGCCATGAAAAATTCACATACTGAGTAACGTGACACAAACCTTTTCTCTTGACTATTTTTTGTTGTTGCAAATAATTTGAGAATACACAAGAGAAATAAAATTGAAGCCTGCCCCTAATACTCTAACAGGGCCGAAAAATGTAGACCATACACTCCTGGAAGCTGCTTGCAGCAGGAATCCAGCCCATAGGATTTACATTTGAGATGGAGGCAATGTCAAAGTTAACCTGGAAGCAATATTTCAGTGACTGAAAGAGGATCCCTTTGTATACAATGACAATGTTATACTGATTCATTTCTAGTCATAGAGTCATTGAGCAATACACCAAGGATGCAGGCCCTTCTGCCCAATGAGTCCATGCTAACCACTCAGCCAATAACAATTTCCAGTGTTTGGCCCATATTCGTCTAGCCTTGCCCCTGCACGTACTTAGTCAAGTGTTTTTTTTTAAATGGTATTGTTGTACCTGTCCCAACCACTTCCTCTGGCAGCTTGTTCCATATTCTTATCAACCTTTGTGTGAAAAAGTTGCTACTCAGGTTGTTTTTTATACTTCCCTCTCGCCCTAAATCTATGCCCCCTGGTTTTGGATTTAAACACAAATTTCCTATAACATGGTGATGAAAATGGTGCTCCAAGTGAGGCCTCACCAACGACTTATAACTACAAACTAAGTCTCAACTCCTATACTCAACTAATGAAGAGTGTATGATTTTTTCACCACCTTGTCTACCTGTGATGCCGCTTTTAACAAAATATGTGCTGGTTCTCCTAGATCCTGCTGTCCCATTACACTTTCTCATGCCCTAGCGTTCATTATACAAATCCTACTCTGCTTTGACTTTCCAAAATACAATACCTGACACGAGTCTGTATTGAAATCCATTTGCCACCCCTCAGCCCACTTCCCTAACTGATTGAGATTCTCTTGTATTCTATAGTAACCTTCTTCATTATCAGCAAGACTTCCTAATTCTATATCCTTTGCAAACTTATTGATAAAGCCTTCTGCATTCACATCCTTATCATTTATATAAACAATGAACAACAACCCATGAGGTACACTACTAGTCATCAGCTTCCATTCCAAGAAACAGCCTTCAACCACGACCCTGTTTCCCAACTCCGAGCCAATTTTGCATCCACCTAACTCCCTCTCCCTGGATTCCACAGGAGACCAGCCTACCATGCAGGAGTTTGTCAAAGGACTATTGAGTTCTGCTCATTTGTACTATGTGATTACTTAGTGGGCAGGTGCACTTTTCCTGTTATGCGCGTGCGCGCTGGAGAAAAAAGAGGAATTGTAGGATGAAAGGGTAAGCAGCCGTCATGTATTGAACTGAGACATTGAAAGTAAAGTTGTTTAAACAAAAGTTGTTGTTGTTTGGGTGTTAACAGTGGATTCCGAGAATGATTTCCAATCATAGGATCCCGCCAGCATTAGACGAGAACAAGCCTTGCAAAAGGCGGAGAAATAAAATTGGAATATGAACTGATGCTATGGAACTGGAGAAGATGAAGCAAACCTTGGCTGTTGCATTGTCGCTTTCAGGGAAAGCAAGAGAGATCGCGATGGGAATTTTGGTGGAAGACTTGAACAAGGTGACATTATGAATATTGAGGCATATTCAGACTTTGACAAAACTTACAGAGATGATTTTAAAAATATGGCTGCTATTGATTTTGAACAAAAATACAGTCGCATGTATGAATGCAAAATGGAACTTCCTGGTGCTGTATTAGCTTTTAACTTGTTGGATACTGCGTGTCTAGACATAAAGGACTAACAGCTAACATTAGCAGCATGTACAGAACTTACATTTGCATCTATGGAATCAGCACTGAAGAGGATTTTTGGGAAAAGGGGCACTAAGACAACAGTCGGAATTAGTTTGAATCAGGGAATAACATACTTCAGTGAGCAGAAACAAGAGTATAGCAAGCGACGATCCCAGTGGGATCAGACAAGGGTACCATAGCCTGGCACAAATCTAATAAACAGGTACAGTAGAAGATCGAAATGTGCAGTATGTCAAAGTATTTACCGTTGGGCGAGAAACTGTTCACACAGAACTGAGGAAGTTAGCCTAACTGAAGAAAGTAACAAATCTGAAGACGTAGAAGAGTGACATATCACATTGTTTGTGATGGAATCATTTACTAATGCAGAGACATCTGAGGCGGAGATTTTGATGATAGAATCTCTAGGATCTACTATTATTGATGCAGTATGCACACGCACAGTGTGTGGAGAAAAATGACTTGAAAATTATGTAAGTGAACTAAACCAGAATGAAGTGCAGAGACAGTGCAGTGGTGAAGACAGATTCACCTAGTAATGAAGCATTCATATTTGAAGATGGAAAGATTTTACATTCCACCAAAAGAGTGAAAATCCCCCCCAAAAGTAAGTCAGACAAAATGTTACATTGAAACAGAGGTGGTACCAGTGAACATTCCATTTCTCTTGAGTACAGCTTCCCTGAAGAAAGCTGGAACAGTGCTGGATATGGGGGATAGCCAAGCATCGATGTTTCAACAGTCAGTGTCTGTTGAGCTCACCAGCTCCAGGCATTACTGTGGGAACATTCTAGATAAAGACATTACTGAGAATCAACGTGAGAATTAAGTGCTAACTGCCACATAAAACATGACCATAGATGAGAAATACAAAGTGTTGTTCAAACTTCACAAGCATTTTGGACGCGCTTCAATTGATAGAATTCAGAAACTGCTCAGGAGTTCAGGAAACAAAGATGCAAATTATTTTTCCATTCTAAAACCGATAATCGACAGCTGTGAGACATGCCAAAAGTTTGGAAAATCCAAGCCTAAGCCTACGGTCGGTCTGCCACTAGCATCTGAATACAGTGGAACAGGAGCCATAGACCTACATGAACTGGAGGAAGGAATGTGGTATCTCCACATCACTGTTGAGTTCACATATTTCAGTGTGGTAGCATTGTAAATACAAAGAGACCCTGAGAGATAGTAAAAAACTTCATCCATTCTTAGATAAGTGTGAATGGCCCACTTTGGAAAGTCTTCAGTGTGAATTTAATAATGAATTCAGAAATATGGTGAACTTTAACATTGAAACAAAGACAACAGAGGCATATAATCTTTGGAGTAATTAATTTTTGGAGCAACACAATCAAACGCTTATTAAAATAATGCTGAAGTTAAAGAAAAGGATGTGATTGGAACTCAGCCCTGCACTGGGCCCTTATAGTGAAGGATACCATGAAGGCTACAGCCTGTATCAATTGGTGTTTGGCCAGAATCCTAACCTTCCCTCTCTACTGGTTGCAAGACCACCTGCTCTAGAGGGTCCTACACAGAGTGAGTGGTTGGGGAACGAATTTCAGTACTGTATGCATCAAGGAAGGCATTCACTGAAGCAGAGCGTTCAGAGAGAACTTGAAGAGCATTGAGGGAACAGGTCTGTCCTACAGATGAGAAATATGAGACAGGGGACAAAGTGCATTGCAAAAGAGCAGACTATACAGAATGCAGAGGTCCTGGAGTTGTCATTGGTCAGGATGGAGTTCTGGTATTTGTGAAACATGAAGATACATATGTGAGAGTGTATTGTTCCAGACTATGTAAAGCACAAACTGACGACGATCAGAACTCTGTGGAGAATGACACAAAAAATGAAAAGCATCTACCTGGCACATGGTCACATAGCACAGACAGGGATGAGGAGAGTGCAGCTAAGGACACAACAGAGTTGTTCGACAGTGACACAGACAGTGCAGAAGAGAGTGAAGTTGGGGGCTTAACAGACTCACCTGAACAGAAATTATCACCAGTGCAAAGACAACATGGAAGTTTCGGTCTTAAAACAAGACTAACTATGAGATTTGTAGACCAAAACACAGGTATCTTATACAAAGCTGAAGTCTTAGGATGAGCAGGGAAAGCCAATGGGAGAAAGAAAAGTTGGTACAACTTGAATTACCTAGAACCAGTCACGGTCGCTGGCACTGAGGGATCAGTCACATGTCACATGTAGACAGGCTTCCTATTGAACCTAGATCAGGGTGGACCATCTGAGAAATGTCAGGATGAAGATGTCCTTGTAACTAACGAGATGTCATTTGAATCTGCAAAACAGAATGAAATCAGAAGTTGAAGAAATTATGGAGTGTTTGAAGAAGCTGGAGACTTTGGCCAAAGGACAGTGTTTACTAGACAGATGTGCACCCTGAAAGAAACCCTGACAGCAATTATATCAAAAGCATGTCTGGTAGCTAGAAGTTTTGAGGAACTGAACATAGAAGAACTCCAAAAAGACTCACCAACATGTGCATTGGAGTCTCTCTGACTACTTCTCTCAGTGATTTGTCAAAAGCATTAGCAACCCCATTGCATGGATATAAAAACCGCTTTCTTACAGGGAATGGAGGTGTCACGTGATGTTTACATTAAAACCCCGCCTGAAGCCAGGAGTGAAGGAACACTGGAAACTCAAAAAGTGTGTACATGGTCTAGCAAATGCATCACTCTACTGGTATAAAAACTACTACTATGTCGACTCAGGCCTAGGGGGTCAGTGTTGGGCAATAAGGCAAGTATAAAAAGGTCAAGGAAATAATGTTGAAAACACATGGAAAGATGTCACAAGTGGATCCAGCTGTTTTTTACTGGCAAGATTCAGGATATCAATTGATTGGAGTACTTGCCTGTCATGTGGTTGACTTCATATGGGAAGGCTCACATAATTTTGCCACAATGGTTATCCCTCAACTAAAGTCAGCTTTCAGTTTTGGCACGAGGAACATGACCGATTCAGCTATGTAGGGATAGGCATCCTTGCTGTTGACAGAACAATACAACTGCACCAAGAAATCTACACCACCAATCTTCAGACAATCCACATGGAATCCTCACATGCCACATAAGGGAATGCATCCTTCATTGAAGCTGAAGCAGGGCAACTTAGGTCAAAGGTAGGTCAGATTCTATGGGAGCAAGACAGAGTAAACCTGACATCATGTTTGATGCCTGTAACTTAGCGTCCAGCACAAAAAAAATGCCGTAGTACAAACTTTACATGAGGCAAATAAGATAGTGTGCAGAATTTAATCTGAAAAAGTAGTCTTGAAGTTTCAACAACTTGGCTCTTTGTCTTCAGTGATGTCTCACTTGGAAATCTTCCCAACGGAGATACTCGGGGGGACATTTCATTGCACTGATGAGAGAAGAGGGAAGATTTTCACCTCTCTATTGGCAATCAAAAATATTCTGAAGAGTTGTAAGGAGTATTCTGGTAGAAGAAACCCTTGCAGTGTCTGAAGGTATTGACAATACTGTTTTTTTGGCCAAACTCTATTCGGAGCTTTTCCACGGTGACCTAAAGAACTGTCTTCAAATAACTTGTGTCATGGACAGCTATTCTTTGGTTGGTGCCATCAAATCCACTAAGTCAGTTACAGAGAAGAGGTTTCGTCTGGAGATAAGCAGCATTAAAGAACTTGTCCAAGCACAGAAGATTCATCACGTGCTGTGGTCAACTGCAAAAGAACTAGCAGACTATCTCACAAAGGAGGCAGTGCCAGCCCCTGGGCTGTTAAAGGCATCCAGTACTTTTAAATTTTAAATTTTTTAAAAAATATATACATAAAAGTGGTTGTTGTGATGCGTTTAGTGTGGTAGTGTAGTTGGTAGTGCTGGACGTTCTCACTTTCAGCATCCACTGCTGGCTAGTGGTCACACGAAGAGGAGAGTTGGATGTGTAAGTCTCTCCCTGCCAATACACAGCCCCTCCAACAGCAAGCCTCAGTAATGCCTCCTCACTGGCGACACATGGAAACTGAACTCTTTTTGGACTCAGGCTGAACATCAATGGACGTGGAGGAGGTCTGGCCCCTGCACACGTAGCACACAGGCCCACTGATGTGTGATGAAACCCTAGAGCTCATGAATCAGATCCCCATCTATGGGTAAATAGCCCCACTGCCTTGTGGGGGCACCCCTGGGAGAGTCAAAGGCTATGGGAGTAAACACAGACAGCAAATCTAGAGTGGAGTCCCTAAGGCAGCTGGATGTCATTGAACATCCTCTGGCAGCTCTGCAGCCAAGCTAGTGCCAAATGTATTGCCTCATAAGCTTTCCTTTGGACCACACCAGTGAGGCCAAGGGGGGATCCTGACGGGCATCTCAGGATCTCCATACCTTCCACCTAGGCTTGTGATGATCATCATCACTACCCATTATCCTTCAAGACAGACTGATTCCAAAACCACATTAAAAAGAAGGACAGAAGATTGTTGAGTCCTGTTCATTTGGACTATGTAAGTATTTAGTAGGTATATACACTTCCCCTGTTATGTGCGTGTGTGCCGGAGGAAAGAAGGGAATTGTGGGATGAGAAGGTGACAACCCTCATGTATTGAACTGATACTGAAAGTAAAGTTGTTTAAACAAAACATGTCTTTGTTGTTTAGGCGTTAATAGGACTTGCTAAAGCTGGAATAGACATCATTGATTGCCATACCCTCATTTACCTTTTTGATTACCTTTACAAAAAACTCTAAAAGGTTTGCCAAGCTTGACTTTGTACGCACAAAGTCATGCAGACTCCTTCTAATCAGACTCTGTCTGTCCAAGTGCTGGTCAATTCCATCCATCAGAATTCCCTCCACTAATTTCAATAGTACTGATGTCAGACTAACCACCTAAAGTCAGAACTTGGAACAACATTAGCCATATTCCACAAAGTACACTGCAGATGCTGTGGCCAAATCAAGATGTACAAAAAAGCTGGATGAACTCAGCAGGTCGGGCAGCATCCGTTGAAAGAAGCAGTCAACGTTTCAGGTCGAGACCCATCAAGACAGACTGCATTCAGACATTCCGGTCGGCTGGTGGCACAGTGAGATCAGCACCGGGCTCGAGAATGGAGGTTCCCGAGTTCAATCCAGTGACAGGCCGCTCCCGTGACGGGTTGATGTCAATCCAGTCACTCCCATACCATTCGAGCCAGGTTGATGTTGAGCTGGAACTCGACATCGTAAAAAAAACACTGCCACCTCCAGTTTAAATTCCCATGCGGAATATTGAGGAGGATTAAATACCCAAACCCAGCACAGGCCCCACTTGTCCCATTTAGCCTGTCTCAGTGCGGTGGTCCTTAGGACCCAGTGGACCTTGGGAGCCGGCAGAGTTTGGGACCCGTTGCCTGCAGTGTTTCTGTTCCATTGATGGGAAGCAATCGCAATTGAAAATAAAGTGGAAATAATAAAGCGATCGGAAAGAGGTAAAACGCCATTGGTCATTGGAAAAGCGTTAGGCTACAGTCGGTCAACGATCGGAACAATTTTAAAGGATAAAGGATATAGTGAGAATAATGGAGCATGTGAAAGACCCTGCCCCGATGAAAGCTACAATTATTACTAAGCAACGCAGTGGTTTAATTATTGGAATAGATACGTTTCAATAAGTGTTTTATATGCATAGAAAGGTAAAATATATACTATATACTAAGATAAATGTTTGACTAACTGTCGCTAAATAATACCGGATGTACTTGTTCCGACTTACGTACAAATCCGACTTAAAGACGGACTCAGGAACAGAACTCATTCATAACTCGGGGACTGCCTGTATACAATATAAAACCTGAAATTCTTTTTCTTCACAAACATCCATGAAAACAGAGGAGTGCCCCAAAGAATGAATGACAGTTAAATGTTAGAACCCCAAAGCCCCCCCAGCTCCCCCCTCCTACGCAAAAGCAGCAGCAAAGCAACAACTCCTCTCCCTCCCCCACCAGCAAAAGAGCATCAGCACCCTCCACCGAGCACTCAGGTATGCAGCAAAGCATCAATAAAAACACAGACTTGCAGTATCCCAAAGACTACTCGTTCACCCGGTAATTCGACATACCTCTCTCTCTAATAAGGGAAGAAGAGGCACCCCCGTTTCACAGCAAGAGGGGGACATAACAAAGCAACTCCCTGATTTATGGTGTTAAATGTCCATTGTGTCACTTTTTCCGAGCTCTGCCCAAAGAACTCAGGTCTCTTGGTACACAGCCAGCAATCAGCTTGCTGCTTACAATCTTCCTTTTCCCACGAACGCATCAGGTGGTGGCACCAGATTTTAGAATCCACCCACCTCTAGAACCACAAAAATCCAGCACCCTGAAGTCACGCTCATCTTCCAGGCCGCATCCTCGGCATTTCAAAAAGCGTCTAGTCGTGCAGTCGCGAGGCCTCGAGAGCAGGTTCCATTTCCGCAAAGAACCAAAGTCAGAGAGTAACTCCAGGTCAGGGTCTTCAAAAGAACCTTGAAAGGGAAAAAAAGAGATATCAAATATAGAAATAGAGCTGTTTCCGAAGATGCAAGCTGTTAGGCACCTGCATCCTCAGAAGACAGAAGGACTGATAATCAATTTGCTGACTAATCACAGCAATTAATTTCCATCAATTGTTTCATAACAGACACAAGCATTAAGTGAGACCAAGCCAAGTAGTGGTGAACATAGATCCAAGGTCAAGCATGCCACATTCACTAAATTTTAAGAATCAACTTTCTCATGCACTCTATCCTAAAATACTGCTTTATGAAGGGAATCTATCAGACTCACATTTGAATTGGGTGTGAGGCTAGAGAAGAAATTGTGAAGGTCCTTGTGAAGATATTTGCTTCATTGTTAACTACTGCTGAAGTTCCCAAAGACTGGAATATGGTTAAATCAAGATGTAAAAAAGCTGGACGAACTCAGCAGGTTGGGCAGCATCCGTTGAAAGAAGCAGTCAACGTTTCGGGTCGAGACCCTTCATCAGGACTAAAGGAGGGGGCAGGGGCCCTATAAAGAAGGTGGGGGGAGGGTGGAAAACCAATCAGAGGAAAGATCAAGGGGTGGGGGAGGGGAAGCAGGGAGGGGATAGGCAGGAGAGGTGAAGAAGGAATCTAAGGGGAAAGCACTATGAGTAATAGAAGAAGGCAGAGTCATGAGAGGTGATAGGCAGCTAGAAGAGGAGACAGAGTGAAGGTGGGATGGGGGAAGGGAGAGGGAGGGAATTACCGGAAGTTGGAGAATTCGATGTTCATACCAAGGGGCTGGAGACTACCCAGATGGTATATGAGATGTTGTTCCTCCATCTGAAGTTTGGCTTCATCATGGCCAGACCCGACGCAGATTGGGGGATCGCTTTGTCGAGCATCTAAGCTCCGTCCGCCACAACAGACAGGATCTCCCGGTTGCCACTCACTTCAACTCTCCCTCTCATTCCCATTCAGATATGTCCATACATGGCCTCCTCTACTGCCATGATGAGGCCAAACTTCGGCCCTTGGTATGAACATCGAATTCTCCAACTTCTGGTAATTCCCTCCCTCTCCCTTCCCCCATCCCACCTTCACTCTGTCTCCTCTTCTAGCTGCCTATCACCTCTCATGACTCTGCCTTCTTCTATTACTCATAGTGCTTTCCCCTTAGATTCCTTCTTCACCTCTCCTGCCTATCCCCTCCCCCATCCCTTGATCTTTCCTCTGACTGGTTTTCCACCCTCCCCCCACCTTCTTTAAAGGGCCCCTGCCCCCTCCTTCTTTAGTCCTGATGAAGGGTCTCGACCCGAAACGTTGACTGCTTCTTTCAACGGATGCTGCCCAACCTGCTGAGTTCGTCCAGCTTTTTTACATCTTGATTTAACCATATTCCAGTCTTTGGGAACTTCAGCAGTAGTTAACAATGAAGCAAATATCTTCACAAGGACCTTCACAATTTCTTCTCTAGCCTCACACCCAATTCAAATGTGAGTCTGATAGATTCCCTTCATAAAGCAGTATTTTAGGATAGAGTGCATGAGAAAGTTGATTCTTAAAATTTAGTGAATGTGGCATGCTTGACCTTGGATCTATGTTCACCACTACTTGGCTTGGTCTCACTTAATGCTTGTGTCTGTTATGAAACAATTGATGGAAATTAATTGCTGTGATTAGTCAGCAAATTGATTATCAGTCCTTCTGTCTTCTGACAGAACTTCTGAGGATGCAGGTGCCTAACAGCTTGCATCTTCGGAAACAGCTCTATTTCTATATTTGATATCTCTTTTTTTCCCTTTCAAGGTTCTTTTGAAGACCCTGACCTGGAGTTACTCTCTGACTTTGGTTCTTTGCGGAAATGGAACCTGCTCTCGAGGCCTCGCGACTGCACGACTAGACGCTTTTTGAAATGCCGAGGATGCGGCCTGGAAGATGAGCGTGACTTCAGGGTGCTGGATTTTTGTGGTTCTAGAGGTGGGTGGATTCTAAAAGCTGGTGCCACCACCTGATGCGTTCGTGGGAAAAGGAAGATTGTAAGCAGCGAGCTGATTGCTGGCTGTGTACCAAGAGACCTGAGTTCTTTGGGCGGAGCTCGGAAAAAGTGATACAATGGACATTTAACACCATAAATCAGGGAGTTGCTTTGTTATGTCCCCCTCTTGCTGTGAAACGGGGGTGCCTCTTCTTCCCTTATTAGAGAGAGAGGTATGTCGAATTACCAGGTGAACGAGTAGTCTTTGGGATACTGCAAGTCTGTGTTTTTATTGATGCTTTGCTGCATACCTGAGTGCTCGGTGGAGGGTGCTGATGCTCTTTTGCTGGTGGGGGAGGGAGAGGAGTTGTTGCTTTGCTGCTGCTTTTGCGTAGGAGGGGGAGCTGGGGGGGCTTTGGGGTTCTAACATTTAACTGTCATTCATTCTTTGGGGCACTCCTCTGTTTTCATGGATGTTTGTGAAGAAAAAGAATTTCAGGTTTTATATTGTATACAGGCAGTCCCCGAGTTATGAATGAGTTCTGTTCCTGAGTCCGTCTTTAAGTCGGATTTGTACGTAAGTCGGAACAAGTACATCCGGTATTATTTAGCGACAGTTAGTCAAACATTTGTCTTAGTATATAGTATATATTTTACCTTTCTATGCATATAAAACATTTAAGATACATATCTATTCCAATAATTAAACCACTGCGTTGCTTAGTAATAATTGTAGCTTTCATTGGGGCAGAGTCTTTCACATGCTCTATTATTCTCACTATATCCTTTATCCTTTAAAGTTGTTCCGATCGTTGACCGACTGTAGCCTAACACTTTTCCAATGACCAATGGCGTTTTACCTCTTTCCGATCGCTTTATTATTTCCACTTTATTTTCAATTGCGATCGCTTCCCATCAATGGAACAGAAACACTGCAGGCAACGAGTCCCAAACTCTGCCGGCTCCCAAGGTCCACTGGGTCCTAAGGACCACCGCACTGAGACAGGCTAACTGGGACAAGTGTGGGCTGTGCTGGGTTTGGGTATTTAATCCTCCTCAATATTCCGCATGGGAATTTAAACTGGAGGTGGCAGTGTTTTTTTTTTACAATGTTGAGTTGCGAGCTCAACATCAACCTGGCACGGATGGTATGGGAGTCACTGGATGACATCAACCCGGCACGGGAGCAGTCTGTCACTGGATCGAACTCGGGAACCTCCATTCTCGAGCCCGGTGCTGATCTCACTGTGTCACCAGCCGACCGGAATCGTGGGTTGGGGGGGGGGGGGGGCGCGCAGGGTCAGGGTGAATCTTGCTAAGAAAAATTTAAGCCAAATACAAAGTTAAACACTCAACACAGTGTCAAGGGCAACAATTTAAAATGGTGGACGGCATCGCGATGTGACTTAAAATGGCGGACAGCGTTCTCCTTGCTTGGTTTGTAAGTACAGGTTTTCCGTAAGTTGGATGTTCATAACTCAGGGACTACCTGTACATTTCTCCGATATTAAATGTACCTATTGAAACCTATTGACAAATGTCATTCCATTTTCAATAACAATTTTTGAATTGGCTTTACCGCCACAGTCAAAAAGGAACCCACTTCTCTTGACTATACAGAAAGGCAAAAGTACACATCACAAAGATACAACAGGAACAAACTGGGACCAAGTACATTCAAGACATTATAACTGTACACCCAATCGGAACTAAGCATCCTGATCATACATTAAGCATACATGATAACATTTTTCTAATTGTGTGTTCATTTTTATAGAACATATAAATATTCTTTTTCTTCTGTAAATACTCCTTATGTTCCTGTGATGCTACTGTAAGTTGTCATTGCACCTGAATGTACATTTACTTGTGCATGTGACAATAAACTTGACTTCAACTTTGACTACGCACTCTAATTTCTTTCGATAGTCACTAGTGTAGTACCTAACTGAAGATGTTTTATATCGCACCAAATTGTTTCCCCTCATCTATTCTGCTGTTTAAAATATCAGAAAGTTTCAAGAGTCTATGTAACATGATATCAAGCTTATAAGTCCATATTAACTCTGCCCAATCTCATTATTATCTTTGTGGTTTGCGTACTGATTTCAGAAAGCACTCTTATCCGGTTTGTTGGAATCTCCAGTATATTGCAGAGTAGTGCAGTAATGAAATTGTGGGTACGGCATGTTGTATTTCTTCCTGTGCTGTTAGACATTGAAATGCCTGGAGCAGTAGAGTGTCTTTTTTCCTACTACGTTGTGCAGTGTCAAAATTCCTCATGATTTGTAGGGTATTTCATTTCCAAATGCATTGCTCAGTAGAGAGCATCTGACTATGCTGTATCACTGCATGGAATGCAAACTGCACTGTAGCAGACAAGACAGCGCTACAACGGGTACTCAAAGCTGCCCAACGCATCATCTGTAGCAGCCTACCTGGCATCAAGAACATATACACAGAAAGGTGGCTGAGAAAGACCAGCAACATTATGAAGGATCCCACCCACACTGCTCATGGACTCTTTGTCCCACTCCCATCAGGGAGGAGTCGGCATAGCATCCACACACACCAGGACCTACAGTTACTTTCCGCAAGCCGTAAGGCTGACCAACACCTCCACCCACAAACTTACTCCACCACCACTACTTTATCGTTTCCTGTCAGTCATCTCATGTACAGATGCTTCTGTAATTAGCATCACTTTATGTACGTACAATCAGTCTATGTATAAAAGCTATCTTATGCATTTACTTTTATTGTGCTTTTATTATTGTGTTCTTTATTTTATTCTATATGTTTTCTTGTCCTGTGTCAGATCCAGAGTAACAATTATTTCACTCTCCTTTATACTTGTGTACTGGAAATGACCTCTGAAGTTTCAAGCACTTAATAAAATACTGAAATTCCTCAAACACTGTGCTGTATAAAGATCCAAATACTTGGGAATACTGAAGCATTGTTTTCTGAAATTCCCACTGCTTTGTGGAATAGTGAAATTCCTGGAACATTGTGGATTTTCCCTAGTGCTATGTTAGATGCTGAAGTAGGTTACAGATTATTGCTTAATGAAATTGCTTAATTTCGTATAAATGTGCTTGAGCTGTTGTGTAACAACTGTCTGGATATTTGTGGCATATTGTGAACAGTTGTGTGAGGAGAATTATAAGAATGAGTCAGTCTTGATGCCTTAGGAGATGGAGAATATGTGGGGCATGGTCTGGTGCTGTGAAGACTGAAGATGATCCTTTCACTAAAATTACTAATGCACGGCGTGTCAAAATTTTAAGGCTGGTGTGTTGTACTAGCATTCATCCTACATTACTGAGTGCAGAGTCTCCTGGAACTCTGCCTTTAGATACAGTTCACACACAAAATGCAGAAGGAACTCAGCAGGTCAGGCAGCACCTATGGAAAAGAGTAAGCTGCCAACGTTTTGGGCCGAGACCCTTCTTCAGATACAGCTGTCAGGTAGGGTGTTACTTGCACTGATTCACATCCATTTTGGTCTGCAGGTTCTTTCCCCACCCTGTGGAGGGCGCTTGGCTACCATTAGGATGTAAAAAGGAGAGCCACACAATTAATTTTACCTCTCTCTCTCTCTATCATACTTTCTTCTGTTTGGATTACATTATTGTTATAGACCACTGGAAGTTTTGGTGTCGGCACATGTAGGCTGTTTTATTTGTGTGAGAGCAAGCTTCATGTGACTGCGTGGTTTAATCTTGCAGCTGCCCTGTTTCTGCCTGGCTACTCTTTCACGTTGCACCATCACCCCAGGAATGCCCTATCTGGATCATCACAGGCCCTTGCAATCATGGGTAGCCAAAACCACTACGTTTTATTTTTTTCGACTGAATGAAAGGACATTATATTTTAGTATCTGCCATTTCGTTGCTATCTCCCATATGACTCCTTAATCCATCGGAGTGTGTGAAAGATAATGTTTTGGGGGAAATAACATGAGAGAGAAGATAGACTTCCTTGGACCAATATCTTCATTGCTTGCTGGATAAACGGATTATGTCAGCCATTTTTTGCTGCTGACAGCTTTTCTTATTAACCGATTTTATTTTAATCTGCTGAGGAAGAAATGCGGTTTTATGTCACAATAAAACGTTGGTCACATCTAATTCTGCCCTCAAACAAACAGATTTTTGAAAGCTTTTGCTGAGGAATTTGAAATAACTTTAAAGACTTTTTTTGGATAAAGTCTTTATCCAGCAACATATTTGGCTGAGCAGAAAAAAAATCTCCCTTCTTCCTCCCCCCCAGAGTTGTTTCCATATTCTGCTGATCTATTGAAAATAAAGTAAATGTATAGGTACGCTCCATAATGTACATGGCTATATCTGATTTATAGTTCAAACACAAAGCTCCTGTGACTGTTTGCTGCTTTAAAAAGGCACACAGTCAGTAATTGCAAAGAAGTTTAACGTTACATTTGGAAAGAGTGCTTTGGTAGTCACAGAAAGGAGTGTTGTAAATATGTAAGAGGAAGACTTCCTCTGCAAAATCATTTATCAATACTTATTTGTAACTTCATAATACTTTAGAGCTTAAAGAATTAGTCAGTGCTTCAGCTACTGAATCTATGTGGCTAATTCAGAATGAGACATGGTGGGTTTTTGGGGTATCGGGATAATGTGGGTATGCGGAATTAAAACTACTCCATGCTTGAAGATTTGTACAGCAACCCAGTCTGTTTAAGGAGTTATTTCCACATCATTCATTAAAAATTTCTCTCCTGCACGCATACGATGTTTACACCAGAGCCTGACTAGCCATTGAGGTGAGAGGAGGGGTTGCAGGTGACAAGAGCGGTGTGGGAGTGAGATTGGAGACGAGGAGGTTTTTTTCACAATCTTGAGATGCTTCTTGAAATACTCACTACCATTCAGGGCCCAAGAGAGTCCTTTCAAGTAAGGTGACACTTCACTTCTGAGTCTGTAGGGGTCATCTACTGTATCCAGTGTTCCCCACGTGGCTTGCAGTATATTGGTGAGACCTGGCACAGACTGGGAGACCATTTTGCCGAGCATGTACACTCCGTCTGCCAGAAGAAGTGAGATACCCGGTGGCCACCCATTTCAATTCTATTTTCCATTTCCAATCCAACATGTCAGTCCATGGCCTCTTCCACTGTTGTGATGAAGCCTCACTCAGGTTGGAGAAGTAACACCTTGTATTCTGTCTGGGTGATGGCATGAACATCGATTTCTCAAACTTCTGGCAATTGTCCCTGCACCCCACCCCCCACCCTCCTTCCCCCCACTGCCTTCACCATTCACTGTTCCATAAGACCATAAAACTTTGGAGGAATATCAGGCCACTTGACCCACTGAGTCTGCTCTGCCATTCTATTATGGCCGGTCCCTTTTTTATTCCCTCCTCAGCATCACTGCTTGCCTTCTCCCCTTAGCCTTTGATGTTGTGACCAATCTAGAGCCTATCAAACTCTGCCTTAAATACACCCAACAACCTGACCTCCATAGCTGCCAAGTTCACCACCTTCTGGCTAAAGAAATCTTTCCACATCTCTATTTTAAATTTATGCCCCTCTATCCTGAGGCTGTGCCCTCTTGTCCGAGACTCCCCTGCCATGAGAAACATCCTTTCTACATCTACCATGTCTAGGGCTTTCAACATTTGAAAGGTTTCAATGAGATCCCCCTAATCCTTCTAATTTTTAGTGAGTACAGACCCAGAGTTAGCAAACGCTCCTCGTATGACAACTCTTTCATTCCTGGAATCATCTTTGAGAACCTCCTTCTGGACGCTCTCCAATGTCAGCACACCGTTTCTTAGATAACAAGCCCAAAATAGTTCACAATATTCAAACTGAGGTCTCACCAGTGCCTTATAAAGCCTCAGCATCACATCCTTGCTCTTGTATTCTAGACCTCTTGAAATGAATGAAATAGCTGGGTTATTTCTTCAGCGGTTTGAACGGGGCATGACTGCACAAGCACGAGGAGGTCGGCCAGAGAGAACAGCGGGAAGAGTTTAAAAAGAAGACAGATTTACAGAGTGGGTGTAGGAGGAGCGGGCGTCAAAGTAGTGGGAGACAGAGTAGGAAGGCTTTGGCTTTGGCGATAAGTGGTCGACGCCAGGTAGGTTATCTGTTTAAAATAAAGACAGAAAGTATGTGTCTGAGGCTGGTTTTCTGTGCTCGGTGTCAGATGTGGGAGGACCTGGAGACTCCCGGCCTCCCAGATGACCACATCTGCACCAGGTGCATCAAGCTGCAGCTCCTTAGGGACCATGTTAGGGAACTGGAGATGCAGCTCGATGACCTTCATGTGGTCAGGGAGAGTGAGGAGGTGATCGAGAGGAGCTATAGGCAGGTAGTCACCCCAGGACCACAGGAGACCCAGAAGTGGGTAACAGTCAGGAGAAGGAAGGTCAAGAAGTAGGTACTAGAGAGTACCCCACTAGCTGTCCCCCTTAACAATAAGTATTCCTGCTTGACTACTGTTGGGGGAGGGAACAGCCTACCTGGGGGAAGCAGCAGTGGTCGCGCCTCTGGCACAGTCTGGCCCTGTGGCTCAGAAGGGTAGGGAAAGGAAGAAGATGGCAGCAGTGTTAAGGGACTCTATAGTTAGGGGGTCAGACAGGCGATTCAGTGAACGCAGGAAAGAAACTCAGATGGTAGTTTGCCTCTCAGGTGCCAGGGTCTGGGATGTTTCTGATCGTGTCCAAGATATCCTGCGGTGGGAGGGAGAACAGCCAGAGGTCGTGGTACATATTGGTACCAATGACATAGGTAGGAAAAGGGAGGAGGTCCTGAAAACAGACTACAGGGAGTTAGGAAGCAAGTTGAGAAGCAGGACCTCAAAGGTAGTGATATCAGGATTTTTGCCTGTACCAAGTGACAGTGAGCATAGGGACAGAGTGAGGTGGAGGATAAATGTGTGGCTGAGGGTTTGGAACAGGGGGCAGGGATTTAGATTTCTGGATCATTGGGACCTCTTCTGGGGCAGGTGTGACCTGTACAAAAAGGATGTGTTGCACTTGAATCCAAGGGGGACCAATATCCTGGAGGGAAGGTTTGCTAAGGCTACTGGGGAGAGCTTAAACTAGAATTGCTGGGCAGTGGGAACCAAACTGAAGTGATGGAGGAAAGGGAGGTTGGCTCACAAATAGAGAAAGCTTGGAGACAGTGCGAAAGGAAGGATAGGCAGGTGATAGAGAAGGGACGCACTCAGTCTGTTGGTTTGAGATGTGTCTATTTCAATGCGAGGAGTATCATGAATAAAGCAGATGAGCTTAGAGCGTGGATCAGTACTTAGAGTTATGATGTTGTAGCCATTACAGTGACTTGGATAGTGCAGGGGCAGGAATGGTTACTTCAAGTGCCAGGCTTTAGATGTTTCAGAAAGGACAGGGAGGGAGGCAGAAGAGGTGGGGACATGGCACTGTTGATCAGATTTGTGTCATGACTGCAGAAAAGGAGGAAGTCATGGAGGGGTTGTCTACTGAGTTTCTGTGGGTGAAAGTTACAGGAAGGGGTCAATAACTCTACTGGGTGTTTTTTATAGACTGCCCAATAGTAACAGGGACATCGAGGAGCAGATAGGGAGACAGATTCTGGAAAGGAGTAATAATAACAGGGTTGTTGTGGTGGGAGATTTTAATTTCCCAAATATTGATTGGCATCTCCCTGGAGTGAGGGGTTTAGATGGCATAGAGTTTGTTAGGTGTGTTCTGGAAGGTTTCTTGACACAACATGTAGATAAGCCTACAAGAGGAGAGGCTGTACTTGATCTGGTGTTGGGAAATGAACCTGGTCAGGAGTCAGGTCTCTCCGTGGGAGAGCATTTTGGAGATAGTGATCACAATTCTATCTCCTTTACCATAACATTGGAGAGGGATAGGAACAGACAAGTTAGGGAAATGTTTAATTGGAGTAAGGGGAGCTAAGAGGCTATCAGGCAGGAACTTGGAAGCATAAATTGGAAACGGATGTTCTCAGGGAAATGTATGGAAGAAATGTGGCAAATATTCAGGGGATACTGCATGGGGTTCTAAGTAGGTACATTCCAATGAGGCATGGAAATGATGGTAGGGTACAACATCTGTGGTGTACAAAGGCTGTTGTAAATCTAGTCAAGAAGAAAAGAAGAGCTGACTAGAGTTTCAAAAACTAGGTATGATAGGAATCTTGAAGATTATAAGGCTAGCAGGATGGAGCTTAAGAAAGAAATTAGGAGAGCCAGAAGGGACCATGAGAAGGCCTTGGCAGACAGGATTAAGGAAAACCCCAAGGCATTCTACAAGTATGTGAAGGGCAAGAGGATAAAACGTGAGAGAATAGGACCTATCAAATGTGACAATGGAAAAATGTGTATGGAACCGGAGGAAATAGCGGAGGTACTTAATGAATACTTTGCTTCAGTATCACTACGGAAAAGAATCTTGGCTATTGTAGGGATGACTTGCAGTGAACTGAAAAGTTTGAGAATTTAGATATTAAGAAAGGGGATGTGCTGGAGCTTTTGGAAAGCATCAAGTTGGATACGTCACCGGGACCAGATGGGATAAACCCCAGGTTACTGTGGGAAGCAAGGGAGGAGATTGCTGAGCCTCTGGCAATGATCTTTGCATCATCAATGGGGATGGGAGAGGTTCCTGAGGATTGAAGGGTTGCGGATGTTGTTCCCTTATTCAAGAAAGGGAGTAGGGATAGCCCAGGAAATTATAGAACAGTGAGTCTTACTTCAGTGGTTGGTAAGTTGATGGAAAAGATCCTGAGAGGCAGGAATTATGAACATTTAGGGAGGCATAATATGATTAGGAATAGTCAGCATGGCCTTGTCAAGGGCAGGTCGTGCCTTATGAACCTGATTTTCTGAGGATGTGGCTAAACACACTGATTAAGGTAGAGCCATAGATGTAGTGTATATGGATTTTAGCAAGGCATTTGATAAGGTACCCCATGCAAGGCTTATTGAGAAAGAAGGTATGGACTCCAAGGGGACATTGCTTTGTGAATCCAGAAATGGCTTGCCCATAGATGGCAAAGAGCGGTTGCAGACAGGTCATATTCTGCATGGAGGTCGGTCACCAGTGGTGTGCCTCAGGGATCTGTTCTGGGACCCCCTACTCTTTGTGATTTTTATAAATGACCTGACTGAGGAAGTGGAGAGATGATTAGTAACTTTGCTATTGACACAAAGGTGGGTGTGTTGTGGGTAGTGTGGAGGGCTGTCAGAGTTTACAACGGAACTTTAATAGGATGCAAAACTGGTCTGAGAAGTGGCAGATGGATTTCAACCCAGTTAAGTGTGAGGTGATTCATTTTGGTAGGTCAAATATGATGGCAGAATATAGCATTAATGGTAAGACTCTTGGCGGTGTGCAGGATCAGAGGGATCTTGGGGTCCAAGTCCATAGGACACTCAAAGCTGCTGCATAGGTTGACTCTGTGGTTAAGAAGGCACAGAGCATGCCTTATGAGAGTAGACTTAGTGAATTTGGCCTTTTTTCCCTGAAGCGATGGAGGATGAGAGGTAACCTGATAAAGGTGTACAAGATGATGAGAGGCATTGATCTTGTGGATAGTCAGAGTCTTTTCCCCAGGGCTGAAATGGCTAGTACGAGAGGGCATAGTTTTAAGGTGCTGTGGAGTAGGTACAGAGGAGATGTCAGGGGTAAGTTTTTTATGCAGAGAGTGGTGAGTGTGTGAAATGGGCTGCTGGTAGTGGCTGTGGAGGCGGAAACGATAGGGTCTTTTAAGAGACTCCTGGATGGCTACATGGAGCTTAGAAAAGTAGAGGGCTATGGGTAAAGCCTAGGTAGTTCCAAGGTAAGGGCATGTTTGACACAGCGTTGTGGGCCGAAAAGCCTGTATTGTGCTGTAGGTTTTCTATGTTTCTAACTTTGTACTTGCCTTCCTCGCCACTGACTCTGTCTGCATGTTAAGCTTTAGGCTGTTATCGGAAGGAGAACATCTCTGAGGGAAGGCGCCAACCATACCATCAAGAGTGCCTACCATTTCATTCCTCTTAGGGATGAAATGGTAGGCACTCATTGTGGGAAATCTGATCCTCCTCCTACCTATTTACAGACAGAGGTTAAAGAGCAAGGAGCAGAGTTAAGGACAGGGAAGAGGCTGTCACAGGAGGCAGAAGAGTGGTTACCAAATTGCTTCTATTCAATGAACTGGACCATATTGAAGGACTTATGAGAGGACCTGAATGAATATGCCACAGTTATCATGGATTTATAAAGACACTTGAGGATGGGTTGGTTCGCACAAAATTATTGAGTCTTCCCACCAGAAGCCCTCGATAAACAAAGTGGTCTGCAATCTGGGGAGGGCTAGATCCATGGCGTTCTTGTCTGGTGACTCAGGAAAGTACAAAAGGTCCAGATATGATCCATCTGACATCTCAAGTGTCAATTCCAGACCAAACTTGAATCACAGAACTTGAATGCTATCACCTCCTGCAAAGCAAAACCAAGCAACATACGAGACAAGGTTTTGCTGCCACATGAGCTCAGTGCCTTTTCGGATTACTTTGAGCAACAAAAACATGGGGGAGCACCTTCAAGTACTCCTAGAGCCCCTGACAGGCCTGTGATATCAGTCTCTGAAGCTGATGTGAGAGCATCCTTCAGGAGGGTGAACCCATGGAAAGCATACCTGGACAAGTAGTGAAGATCTGTGCTAATCAACTGGCTGGAGTGTTTACTGATACCTTCAAGCTCTCCCTTCAGCTGTCTGACGTAAACACCACCCTCAGGCAGGCTTCAATCATTCCAGTGCTCAGGAAGAACATAGTAACCTGCCTCAATGACTGTCATCCAGTAGAACTTAGATCCGCTGTGATGAAGTGTTTTGAAAGGTTGGTTATGAAGTATATGAATTCCTGCCTGAGGAGTGACTTGGATATCTCCAATATACCTACCATCACAACAGGTCAACAGCAGCTGCCACTTCATTGCCTCCTCACTTTGCCCTGGAATACCGAGATCGTGAAGATACACCTCTCAGGATGCTCTTCATTGTCTATAGCTTTGCATTCCACACTCTCATCCCCTCGAAACTAATCAATAAGCTGTAAGACCTTGGCCTTGATACCTATTTGTATAACTGGATTGTCAATTTCTTCACTTGCAATCCCCGGTCAGTTTGGATTGGCAACAACACCTCTTCCACAAATACCATCCACCACACAGGTGCACCACAAGGCTGTGTGTTTAGCCTCCTGCTCTGCTCGCTTTATACTTATAACCGCGAGACGAAGTACAGCTGCAATGCCATAATTAAGTTTACTGATGAAGTTCACTATTGGTGACTGAATCTAAAATGGTGACGAATCAGTATATGAGGAGAAATTGAAAATCTAGCTGAACAACAACAACATCTCGCCTAACGTCAGCAAAAACAACAAGCTGGTTATTGATGCAGAGTTCTCAGATTATTAACTGTAATGTTAACTGTTAACGGAATATATAAAATGGCTTCTCTGTAGCGTTATAATGAAATGGCTTCTTTGTGGTAACTGATGAGGTAATGGTCTGTTTAGTTGGAATGTTTGGGTTATAATTATTAATAATGGAGGAACTAACCAATGGAAGCAATGTTGTTCTATCTGTCTGTGTGGGAACCTGGAATGAGTGCGCGAGATTTTCAGGAGGAGAGCCGAAGAGGAAAGACATGCTGGACGTGCTCTGGTCGACCACCGAGGTTGGTCCCAGGCGGCGGGTCGAGGAGGTTGGAGAAGATCGAATGGTGGACCGAAGGCTTTGATAATTGAGCTTCAATGGTTGTACACAAATTGATTGAACTCTTAATAAGTTTTGGCGCCTTTTTCTTTTCTTTTTATATTGTATCACTATTAATTACCTAGTTCCAGTAAGATTTATGAAGTGTACTCTGTAAACGTACATTGTGTGCTGCCTGAAATTGTGTGTGCGAGTTTGTACCAGTGTGCATTACACAGCATCCACACAAATGGGAGGCACGGTTTGGCGGGTGGACGGATTTTCCCCTAGACAAACACAAGCCAATAGCCCTGGGTGTTACATTGACTACAAGAGTAAGAAACTGTGGGTATATGAGCCAGTCCTCATTAGGGGATCAGAGGTAGAGAAGGTCAGTAACTTTAACTAGGTGGAGTTTAGGAGACAATGGTGCCTAATGGCGACTCTTTTGTTTGCATTTTCAGAACAGCTCTCCTTCTATCTTTAATATCTCTATTTGTCCCTTTCAGGGTTCTTTTGAAGACCCTGACCTGGAGTTACACATTGACTTCGGTTCTTCCCAGGAATAGAACCTGCTCTCGGGGTCTCACGACTGGCCGTTACTCGATATTCCAAGGATGTGGCCTAGAAGATTAGCTCACCTTTGGAATTTCAGGACTTCATGGCTCTGGAAGTGGGCAGACTCGAGGTCGGTGCCTCTGCAGGAAAGTGGTGTGTCGTGGGAGACGGAAGATCTCCCTGGCTGCGTCCCCAGAGACCCGATTTCTTCGGGTACAGAGCTCGGAAAAAGTGGCGCAACGGACCTTTAACATCATAAACCAGCAAGTTGTTTGTTATGTCTCTGCTCTTACTGTGTAACAGAAACACCTCTTTTTCCCTTATTAGGGAGACAGAGAGAGATCAAATTACCGGGTGAACGAGTAGTCTTTGGGGTGCTGCGTCTGTGTCTTTATTGATGCTGTGCTGCACACTTGAGTGCTCGGTGGAGGACGTAGATGCTTTTTTTGCTGGTGGGGGAGGGGGGATTGTTGCTTTGCTGCTGCTAACGTGTGGGGGGGTGAGCTGGGGGGGCTTTGGTGTTCTAACATTTAACTGTTATTTATTCTTTGGGGCACTCCTCTGTTTTTTGTGGATGGTGCGAAGAAAAAGAATTTCAGGATGTATGTTGTATACATTTCTCTGACACTAAATGTACCTTTGAAACCTTTGAAACTTTGAAATTCCTTAGCGTTATCATTTCAGAGGATCTGTTGTGGGACCTGGAGGTAAGTGCCATCTCAAAGAAGGTACATCATGCTTCAACTTTCTTAGAAGTTTGCACAGATTTGACATGTCATCTAAAAATTTGACAAACTTGGATAGCTGCACAGTGGAGAGTATCCTGACTGGTTGCATCATGGCCTGGTACAGAAACACCAATACCCAAGAACAGAAAAGCCTACAAAAAGTCATGGATACAGCCCAGTCCGTCGGGGAAAAGTTCTCCACCATTGAGCACATCTACAAAGAGCATTGCCACAAGAAGGCAGCATCAGTCATCAAGGAGACCCATCATCCGTGCCATGCTATCATCTGTTGCTGCCATCGAGAAGGAGGTACAGGAACCTTGGGTGTCACACCACCATGTTATTACAGTTACCACCTCCAACCATAAGGACCATGAACCAGTACTGATAACTTCACTCAACTCAACACTAAACTGATTCCACAACCTTTGGACTCACTTTGATAGACTCTACCACTCATGTTCTTAGTATTATTTATTTACTTATTTATTATTATTATTTGTTTTTCTGTACTTGCAGAGGTTATCTTCCTGTGCATATTGGTTGTTGCCAGTCTTTGTGTATATTTTTCACTGATTCTATTGTACAGATTGGGCACCCCTTATCTAAAATGCTTGGGGGAAGTGTTTTGGATTTTGGATTCGTTCAGATTTTGGAATATTTGCTTCTGTATAATAAGATAGCTTGGTGTTGGGACCCAAGTACATTACATATGCAGCTTACAAATATACCCTGAAGGATATAATATAATACCCATCAAGGTGTATATTTTTAATAACTTTGTGCATAAAATATAATGTGTACATTGAACCATCAGAAAGGTAAGCTATCACTACCTCAACTCCCCAGGTGGACAGTCAGTGGCTGTTTGGGATTGCTATCATCCCCAACTCTAAATTTATGTGCTATGGGTAAGCAGCCTTTGTCTTACACTTGTTCATCACACATATGCATTTAACAGTAAAAATCATTGCCTACCATTAATATAATTGTAATGGTTTCTTTTTAATGTTTCACTGCTAAGGCTAATGAAATGGCTTCTCTGTAATGTTCACTGGTGAGGTAACAGTTTCTCTGTAGCAGCAATATTTGGGTTATGGCTGGAGATAACAGGACTGTAGTATGCATGTTAGCCAATCAAAGATTGTTGTTTTGTCTTGTGTATCTGGAAGGATGTTGTTTCTGTGGCTTTTTTGTCAAGGAGAGATAAAGAGGGAAGATGCGTGTGGAGAGAGCTGGTAGACTACCAGACGGAGTGGACTGGCTTCTGAGGGTCCGAAGGTTGGCAATGTTTGGAGGAGACCGATGGTGGAAGAATGACTACTGAGTGAGCTCCAACGTGATGTTGACTTGACTTGGGCCTTTTGTTTTGTTTATTTTCATTACTAACCCTATATTCAGATTAAGATTCATAAAGTTCAATCATTTAATTGCATATGGTGTACTGTCTGATATTTTGCATTGTGGGTTTGTAACTAGGGGCACATTACACAGCATCCACACAAACATGAATACCCAGTTTGGCAGGGCCAAAGGCTGTTTCCCCTAGTCGAACGCGAGCTGGGCGAGTCTGAGGGTTACATAATGGAAATATACCGTGTGCGGGGGAACAAAAGCAGCTCAACAGCTTCAGGAGAATACCTGAATACCAGAACAGCAAACAATGGCAGGCTTTCAGTCTCCACCTACAATGTCGTGTTTTGATTAAATGGCTACAGTACACTGTATTTGAATTTCACTTTTTTTCCGTTTTATGTAAGGTATGAAGACAAAATATTGAATGTGATTACATACAAATGTAATGAAAACTGTGAAAAAGTTAACATTTTATTTTTAATGTAATAATGATGCTGGTTCTGTTATACTCAGGTGGAGATGAAATTCAGATTTCATGCAAATATTAATATGTTTTGTAATTACCCCAAAAAAAGTGATGACCTTCACTTACAAAAGGAGATAAATGCAGCACCGAACATGACAACTAAATCAGGCCTGAAAAACTTGAGGGAGAAGGAACATCATCGTTGACATCGTTGTGAGGAGCAACATCAGGATGAGTGGAGGGATCTGGAGGATGATGGTCTTGGGATGAGGAGGCAGTGTGCTGGATGACTTTGTAAAATGTTTCTTCCGGGTGTGTGAGGACACTTCTCCAAACTGTCTGTGGTGTGCTGAGACCTGTGCTTCGCCTGAGAACCTCCCCATTGCCTTGCGGAATTTACTATTTGTTGCGTCAAATCAGCATTCAAAATATTCAGATTTTGGAGGTTTTTGCATTTTGGATTTTTGGATAAGGGGTACTCAACCAGTATTTCTTTGTTCTACAGTGAATGCTTGCAAGAAAATGAATCTCAGAGTGGTGTGTGATGACATATAATGTAGATACTTCAGTAATAAATTTGTATAACCATATAACAATTACAGCACAGAAACAGGCCATCTTGGCCCTTCTAATCCGTGCCGAACTAGAAATTTAATTTGAACTTTAAACTTTCCCTTGGAGCAGAGGATGTTTGCTGAACTCATTCATCTAAGGTGAATCTGATTAAGTGGTAGACATAATTGCAGTAAACAATAAAGTACCCATTTACATTAATCCTACCCTTGTCACATATTTTCTCCCCACCCTCCCATAACCTCTTCCCAGACTACCACTCATCCTCACCCTGGGAGTGATTTACAGCGGCTGATTAAACTACTGACCCTTACAACTTTGGAAAATGGGTGGAAACCGGAGCACTCAGAGGAAACAATTGCAGTCACATGCAGAATGTGCAAACTCCACAATCAGGATTGAACACAGGTCTCTTTGCTGTGAGGCAGTAGTTCTGCTAGCCACTTGCACTGTGCCTTGCTGTCAATAGATACTTCCCTATCATCAGCATCTCACTCATCAATGCAGGCTGGCAGCAAGAAAATGAGGTCTATAGAATATTTGAAAATATTGGGTTATTGGATGTGCACCAACCTTGGACACAGGCATGCCCCATCCCTCTCGAGGGACGATTCTTAGCCACTTTTAATCCCTCTACTTATTTTACTGCAGTTATGCCGCTGCAGTTGGGTGAGAAGAGAGCAAATGGACGGGGAAGCTGTGGCAGAAGCAAGTAAGTTATCTCTCCCTTAATGCTCAAGGTGGAGAGTGGTGTTCTGCACTGTTTGTGGCACGTGAAGCATTTTAAGGTGCCTCAGAGAGATGAAGGTACCTCACTAAGAAACAAATTGCTGTATCCTAAATCAAAAGAGAGGGAGACAGCAGCCCCCTATAGAACTTTCCCATTCTAAAGTGACAAGTAGGCAATACCGACTGTCCTAATGAAGGGTCTCAACCCCAAATGTTGGCTAACCATTTCCCTCCATAGATGCTGTCTGACTCAGAAGTCCTCCTGCATTTTATATGTTGCTCCAGATTTCCAACATCTGCAGTCCCTTGTGTCTCCACTGCCCCACTATTATTACCTCTGTTATCCTATCACACAAATTAGAATTATTCCCTACACCCACTCCTCTGTCTCATATTACTTGGACTGTTGCATAATATCCCTTTTAGCCTGGTTAAGAAAATTTCCATTGGCCTTTCATCGTTCCTATTCTTATTCCCTGTCATTTTGCTTTTCTTTAGTACCCCTGCTGCGTCCATTGTCGATACACCAATATTGTTCCACTCCTTTTACTGTGCATGACACAGATTCCACAAACCCAATGTGTTATAATTTACAACACATTTTCCTTTCTACAGATATTTTCTGCAATGACCCCCAGTTACTTTATTTGACTTTATTTCTTGTTCCTCAGGTGCTGGTCCTTTTAATCATTGGTATTTTTTCTCTGGCACTTTCCAATGCCTGATTGCTAGATAATCTTAAACGTGGTCATAATGTGCTCACTGATCCCTGGCTGTGTGTGATATAATGGTAGCCTGGTTGGATGTACTTGGCCATTTTGGGTACGAGTCTTGCCACTGAGGTCTGTGAAATGCTGCCTCACTGTTCAATCCCCTCACTGGCTTGGATTCATCTTTTGCACGCAAAGAGGTGATTTTATTTTTGACCTCTCTGTCCTGGAAGGGTGTGGAGATTCAGTTGCTGAGAATATTCAAATCTTGAAAGTTTTTTTTCATGATAAAAGAAGATACAAGGATTAGGCATGGAGGACTCCACCTCAGTCTTGCAATGGAGGAACAGAATGCAGAAGGTCCACCACTCGCAGTATCAGTCTTCAGAAGGAGGTATGCTTGAATCATCTATCAAAGTGCAATAAAGCAGGGGCTGCTTGTAAAGATAATATGCCAGTACCCAGACAGACATCAGCCACACCCTTGAGGACTACGATAAGGAAGCTTACACTCAAAGTATAGATCTACGTGGAAGTGATTCTGACAGGCCTGGCACAAGGTAAGAGATGGCATAGGAATGGGAAGGTGATAGGGAGATAGGCATGCTGTCACCCAGGGAGGGGCTGCTCTTGCGCAAGAGCAAAGAGTGGCCATCCTAAAACATGGCTGCATCACGGAAGAAGGCTCTTGCCCTGCAGAGTCACTGATAATGAGCGTACTGTCGCCATGAGATGGGCTTCTGTCACTGGAAGATCCACATTAGAATAGATCCAGAAGGTTTAACAGCAGCAATACAATCCCACAACAGCAGGTACACAGTCCCTTGTGTGTCCAGCCTTGGGGGAATTTCATCTGACTTTATGAAATTTAAAAATATTGTTCTACTTCTGGGTGTTTGGAACAAGTCCTTGTGCCTATGTTTTTGTCATGGTCCGGATCAGGTTCCCTTTAAATTTATCTAGGTTGTGTTATGATCTGGACCGTTGACTCCTTGTTCCCCTTTAATTCCTTGTTTCCCATGTCCCTCAAGCTTGGTGATTAAGGCAATCTACTCTCGACCAAACCGGCAGTTTATAAGCCCCCGCCTTCAGCTGTTGGGCGCGAGAGCGTTATGGAGCATTAGCGAAGTCACTGTAGCTACCGCAAATGAAAGTCATCTAGCCGGAGCTGACTAAGTTTCTTGCCGGAGCAAGCCAAGACTCCTCCTGCAGCAAGTGCCAGCAATTCGCCTTCCCTCGCCAGAGTGGGTCCGGGCAAGGTTAACCCACCAGGGGTGAGTTAAGAGCTCCCACAGCTTGGAACAAACTTGGGTCCAGTGATAGTACCGTCCGTTGTCTTGTCGTCTTGTATCCAGTTCAGTAGGCAGGCCGTTTGCCGCTACTCGAATGGACTGTTGTTGTGTGGTCTCCGTATCCATGTCCTGTCTAAAGAGGGGTCCCGGCCCTGTACCCTGGAAGGGTCCTGACCCTGTGTGAAAGAGTCCCGGCTCCATGCCTGGTGTGAGTCCTGGCTCAGTGTTTCATATCCTGTGTTTGAGTCTGTCCCTTGAAGAAGAAGAGTCCTGGCTCCATGCCTGGTGTGAGTCCTGGCTCAGTGTTTCATGTCCTGCGTCTGAGTCTGTCCTGCTTTTGGGTCCTCCTCGAGCACCCGTGCCCCCCACCTTGTAACAGTTTTTCTGACAATATCCTCATATATGCACACTTGAAGCAGCTGAGCTGGACTGCAAACAGTCACTTAGGGGTGGGTCATCTGCTCCCTGGCACTGCCTTTGTTTAGTCATCACTCAGTGGCAGGAGGCCTGTGCAGAAGTAATGAAGCCTGCAAACCAAGTTGGAAGACTACTTCTAAGGAGAGTTTAGAGTATAGCGTGCAGTTCTAGTTGCCTGCCTACAGGAAAGATGTAAATAAGATTGAAAGAATACAGAGAAAATTTACAGGGATGTTGCCAGGACTGGAGGACCTGAGTTATAAGAAAAGATTGAATAGTTTGGGACTTTATTCCTTGGAACATAAAAGATTAAGGGGAGATTTGATAGAGGTGTACAAAATTACAAAAGATTTAGATAGGATAAATGCAGGCAGGCTTTTTCCACTGAGGTTGGGTGGGACTATAAGTAGAGGTCATGAGCTAAGGGTGAAAGGTGAAAAGTTTAAGGGGAACATAAGGGGGGGAAACTCCTTCACCCAGAGGGTGGTGAGAATGTGGAACAAACTAAAATGCAAGGTGTGCATATGAGCTTGATTTCAATGTTTAAGAGAAATTTAGATAGATACATGGATGGTAAGGGTGTAGAGAGCTATGGCCCTGGAGTAGGTCAATGGGTGCAGGCAGTTTAAATGGTTTGGCATGGACTAGATGGACCAAAGGGCCTGCTTCAGTGCTGTACTTTTCTATGACTCTATGGCTCTTAAGCATCAGAGAGATGAAGAGTTCATATTGTTATTTTTTTTGCTGCAGGTGATTGCATTCATGAATATTTTCCAGCCAAACAGCTGGAATGCATGATAGGCAGATAGAGTGAGAAGGGAGACTTTAGAAACTTAGTAACCCTGCTTATTGCCCTTTGTCTAATGTTTATTATATATTGTGCATGGAAGTCATGATCCGATTCAATGCATCACCACAGAATCTTCTTCATTAAAAGGATAAAACTGTTAGAAGCTTTTTGTCAGATGTGTGCAGATTGATCAGAGCTCTACCATTGAGAGGTATTTCCATTGCCTTGTTACCTCGGCAAAGCCTGAGATCCCACATCACCAGGTTCAGGAAGAACTACTTTCCAATAGTTATCAAATCCTTGAGCCAACCTTCATAACTCTAACCCAATCTCAGCAATGGAACACTATGGACCATCTCTAGCACGTATATTGACTTGTCTTCGATTGTGACGTGGCAAAAGCTAAACCCTAATGCAAAACAAACATTATTTTGTTACTGAATGGTGTAACGTTATGTATAATTACATTCAGCATGTTTTCTATACCTATGTGCCTGTAATGTCTTTGTAAGCAAGATTTTCCCTGTTACTGTATATCACTATATTTGTGCACGTGACAATAAATTTGACTTGACTTGTCTAATTATCCTTAATTCTTTCAGTGACAAAATCCCCGGCACCATAAGAGGAACCATTTGCTAAAGAGTCTTTCCTTGTAAGATGAAGCTTTTTGAGGAAAGTCACATGCTCTCTATGTTTACCAAGAGATGGAGACACTTCTATTATTCAGCGGTCAGTCAAAACCGGTACAGAGAATCACACAGTCTTTGCTCTGTGTCCAGTTGCTCCTTTCAGACCCATGTGTGAAATAGAGAATTGAAAGATTTTGATACAATTCTTTCATTCCAACATCAGACATTTAGTACGTGATGATGTTACTTGCATTTAATGTTAACCTCAAAGATGGCTGACTGGAACCAATGACTTCATTATCTCCATTCCTTGCACCAGTGGCTAAAATTATAGCCACTTGCTCGGAACACAACTGTTTTTATGCCATTGTTGATTTGCAAGGGTCAAGGGTAAGCACACTTTCTTACACCACATTCAACCTTCAGGCAAGTGAATCCTCTGGCTCTGTGAGATAAAGAGTTTACATTTCAGAACAATTAAAGAACAACATTGTTAAAGGGCATGATAAACCAGCTGCAGGGCATGGGTCTCCCCTGGCTGAGGAGGCTAAGACCTAGGAGAATAAGGAGCAGGATACTTGGGACTGAGACAGGAAGAAAACTCATTACTGAGAGTGTGGTGCACCTTTCGAATTCTCTACTCTGGACTGTGTGTTCATTCAAAACAGAGACTGTTTGATTCTTAGCCATTAAGATATCAAGAACTATGTGGAAAATGACTTTGAGGTCAAAGGACAGACATGAACTTTATGCGTGGTGGAGAAAGCATGAAGAGTTTGATGATGTAATTCGTCTTAAACTCCTATTTATGCTGTCTTGTTCTTACGATCTTTATCAAGACTAGGATCAGAGTCACTGAACATATCTGGAGGATGCGTCTTTTGATTTGATCTTTTCTTCCCCCGTCTGTCAGAATAACAAACACACCTTCCTTCCTATGGTATGCTTGTGGCAACTCTGGCCTGTACAACGGTACCTCCAACTAAACATATTGTGACAAAGTTTTAATAAGTCGAGGAAAGGCAACACACCTCATCTGAGGTTGCTGCTGTCTTGGTCCTTCTGTAACAAGGATAATTCTGTAGCTCAAAACCACGTTATCTAATTTCTAAGTAAGAAGATTTCCGTTCAGTAGAAATCAGGTTAAGTAATGCATTGTAGGCAAACTATTTACATCCTGGCAGTCATCTACAGAAGTTTTTGTGAACTGCAGTTGGTAAAATCCTTGGTTGCATTGATTGGAAAGTCTCCTCATAAACTTTTCACCATGAAGATGTAGTGAGTGGGATAGTTATAAAAATAAAGGAAAGGTATTTTTGTATACCATCTGGCACATCTGCTTCTGGATGTTCAGAAAGATTTTACAGTAAATTAGTTTAATTGATTGATTTACTTATTGAGATACAGCATGGAATAGGCCTTTCCAGCCCTTTGAGTCACACTGCCCAGTAACCTCCCGATTTAATCCTCACCTAATCACTGGATGATTTACAATTACCAATTAACCTATCAGCCGGTACATCTTTGGGATGTGGGAGGAAACTGGAACATGTGGTTACAGGGAGAATGTACAAACTCCTTACAGGCAGTGGTGGGAATTGAACCTGGGTTGCTTGTGCTGAAAAGTGTTGTGCTAACCATTATGCTATGATGCTGCATTTTGGAGTGTGCCATTATAGCACTGCTGGAATTGTAGTCCAAATGGACTGTGATCTCTCACAAACACCAAAGCAATAATAAGCAGATGACCTGTTCTATTAGTGATGTCTGAGGGGCAAAAAATTAGCCAGGATGTGGTGATAGAAGATCTCTGGCATTATTTTGATCTACTGTCCCTTTGTCTGAACTGTTCCATTTCCAAGATACAGCAGTTGCTCAGTAACAGAGAGCCTCAGCTTAGGAACAATCCCTTTAGGCCATTCAGTGCACGCTGACATACAACCGTCCATTTTTGCATCAATGCTACTCCAACTGTTTTATTCTGCTCTCAACTCCCCCATCTACACTCTAGAAACAATTTACAGTGGCCAGTGCTTGGAATGTGCGGGCAAACTGGACCGCCCGAGGGAAATCACGCTTCACGAGGACAACAAGCAAACTCCACACAAACAGCCTCTACCTTCTACACTACCATCCTACCACTGTTGATTGGACAGTTCTGGAGTTGCAGAGCTGTGGTGAACACAGATTAACCTGTGAACAGTTTTTTTCCCCCCGAAGCAAACACTCTGCTATGGAGTAATACAAATGATCTGCATAAAAGTGGCGTCATCTACTTAGGGTGATGGTCAGCTGCGTAACCCCATTGTTTCCCAGACTATAGCTTACCATGCAGTCAAAAATAGGGTGAAGATGTCTTCTTCTTAATCTTGGGAATTTCACAAGTTCCTGACCCTGTCATCACCCTGTGGAGCTGTGGGATTCCTCTAGAACAGTTTGTTGTGCAAAAATACGACTTCTGGGAATCTCATGATTAGTCTCATGACTAATCAAGGTTGAGGAGATGCATTCCAGATTGTGCTGAGAACCTCAACTTTCATGCATTAGGGGGAGCAGACAGAAGTCCAGCAGAAATGGCAGAAGGAGTGCACCCAAGTACTACCCTCTCACCCTTGCCCCGTCACCCATCACCCTGCCTCATCTGTGGAAGGATCTGTTGTTCCCACTATGGTCTCAGAGGTCATGACAAAACCTGGAGTGGAAGGAGGTCCTTCTTAACCTGAAGGTTCTGTTTAAGAAGAAGCTAGTCGTAGAATCATGCAACAGAGAAGCAAGCCCCTCAGCTCACCATCAAATCTGTACTAAACCCACTTGGCACATGTCTACTGTACACACTTGGTTTCAGTGTGTACTCAGATGCTTCTTCGCCATTAAAGCATGCAGAGGGTTAACTTTCCAGTCACGTACTGATTTTTGTTATCTTTTTGCAATTTAAAAATAAATGATCTGAAAGGCAAGCTGAATTCAATGGCGCAAACAGAAAAAAAAACTTCTTTGCTGATTCAAAATTTGTTTTCTTTTCCAATCATTTTTACCTGCTGTAGTCTCTTCAAGAGTGAGCGCCAGCACTCCTCCCCCACACCCGACCCCCCTCCCAAGCCCATCAATTTATTTTTATCCCTTTCAGTTTATGTATGAAACACAGAAAGTAGATTGAAAGCATTCCGGAGGCATTCAGGGAGAGAAGAAAAGAAATCCTCTGTGTTTTATTACATATGAAGATTCTACAATAAAAATCAATTTCTGCCTCTTTATGTGGTTTGAATGACAAAGGGTCCAGCCATTCATAGGTCTTTGTATGATGCAAAGTCATTCAGTGGTATTGCAGAGAAAAAGACCCCAGTGTACTTCCTGACCTGCAAGCACAGATTCTAATATGATACAGACCATCTGAGATAATGACAGCCACTTCATATTGTCTATGGAAAAAAAGTTATCTCATATCTCTGAGGTTAAAAGGATTTTTGTGGACAGCAGCTGAAATTGTATAGGTTTAGAAATTGCAAAAATTCTCCATTCCCCAGTGAGAGAAAGAAAGAACTCAAATTAGACAATTCTATTTGTTTCTTTGTGGAGTTAAAGCTAAAAAAAATCAGACAATAACTGCTGGGTTGTGAAGAAATATATCTCTCATTTTCCTCCTGTTATTGTGCTGTGAGTAAGCAGGTCTGCTTGGACTGCGGCAGCATGGTTACAGATGAGGTGAGGTGTTGTTGGTGTGGAGACTGCAACGTGGGTTATGGTTTAAATTCCTGAGTATTAACATGTTGGATGACCTGTCCTGGGCCCAGCACAGGGATGCAACCACAAGGAAGGCACAGCAGCATATCTACTTTGTTAGAAAGTTAAGGATGTTAGCGAGCACTCCAACAATCTTCTACAGATGCACAGTTGAAACTATCCTAACTGGTTGTGTCATAATGCCCTTGGGCAATTCAAATGTGCATGAACATAAGAATCTGCGGAGAGTAGTGGACTTTGTCCAGTAGATCACGGACTCATTCTCTCCCCACTATTGAAATTATTTATATGAGGTGCTGACTCAGGATGGCAGCATCTAACATTCAGGATACCCACCACCTAACCTATGATTTCTTCCAGCTATCATCAGACGGGAGGTACAGAAGCTGAAGTCCACACCACCAGGTTCAAGAACAATTACTTCTCTTCAACCATTCTGTTCCTGGATCAATGGCAGAACACTAATCACTTAGTGTAGCAAGACTACGACACCTTTTCACTACAATGGGCTATTCTTTTTGTCAGCTTTCTGGTGAGTGGTGACTGTGGTGACATGGTAATGGAAACACTGGAACATGCTGTAATGAGAAATAATTTTGGCTTACCAGGGAAGAATTTCAAATTAGTTGGAGAAAGGGAAATATTAACAGGATCAAAACAACTGTGGTGAGAATTAAACAAGAAATAAGAAACTATTGTGGCAAAAGTCATACAATAATCATAGTTTAATTAATTCTTTGTATAAACTGGGCCAATTAAATGGCAAAATCAGTTTGGAGGATAAGTTGATTGAATGTATTTGGTCAGTTTCTGGAATGAGACTTTATTGGATCAACCATAGAAGTAAGATAATTATTTCTTCTCTTTTGTTTTAATGTGACTGGGTAAATTAATAAACAAATGGTTGCTGTTTATCAGGGAAAAAAGTAATCATATGATAGAATTTTGCATGCCGTTCAAGAGAGACACAGCTCAATCAAGACTCTTTAATAATGAATTTTAGAAAGAAAAATTAAGTAGGTATGAAGGGTTATTGGATGATATTAAAAATTAGATTAAATGCCAGTCATTGTTTGCCTTTTCAACAAGTACTTCCCTCTGCAACTGGACCCTTGACTTTCTAATGAAAGACCACAGTCTGTGCAGATTGGGAATAACATCTACGCTTCGCTGACGATCAACACTCTCGCACCTCAGGGTTGTGTGCTTAGCCCACTGCTCTACTTTCTCTGCACCCATGGCTGTGTGGCCAGGCACAGCTCAAATGCCATCTATAAATTTGATGACTGGTGTGTCTGTGCACAAGTACATATTAATTAAATGAAAGCATGCATGTGGTAGATGGTTTTAACTGGTATATTCACATTGCACAGAAAGAAAGAGAGAGAGAACAATGTACATGTGGAGACAACAGTGCATGTGCAAATCAATAGGTATTGCTAAGGGTGGGGTGGGGGGTCATTGTTTTAAAATAAATTGATCCATACGTTACATTGATTATACAACTATTGCTGGCAGAATTTCAGATGGTGAGAGGACCTACAGGAGCAAAATATATCAGCTAGTTGAGTAGAGTTGCAGCAGTAACCTTGTACTCAACATTAGTAAGACCATAGAACAGATTGTGGACTTCAGAAAGTGTAAGACGAGCGAACACACACCAGTCTTCATACAGGGATCAGAACTGGAAAGTCTGAGCAATTACAAGTTCCTCTGAGCATCTAACTGGGACCCAACATATCAATGCTGCTACAAAGAAGGCATGAGAGTGGCTATATTTCATTAGGAGTTTGAGGAGATTTGTAAGTCACCAAAGGCACTGGCAAGTTTCTACAGATGTACTGTGGAGAGCATTTTAACTGTCAGTTAAGGGGTGGGGGGTGGCTATTGCACAGGATTTAAATAAGCTTCAGAGTTGTAAACTTAGTCAGCTCCATCACAGGTACTAGCCTCCATAGTATCCAGGACATCTTCAAGGAGCGATGTCTCAAAAAGGCAGCATCCATCATTAAGGACCCCCATCACCTAGGTCATGCCTTGTTCTCATTGCTACCATCGGGAAGGAGGTACAGGAGCTTGAAGACAAACACTCAATGATTCAGGAACAGCTTCTTCCACTCTCATCAGATTTCCAATTGGATATTGAACTCATGAACACTGCCTCATGACTTTTTTTATTTCTGTTTTTGCACTACTTATATACTTACTGTAATTCATGGATTTTTCTATTAATATGTATTGTATTGTACTGCTGCTGCAAAGTCAACAATTTCATGACATGTTATTAAACCTGATTCTGATTCTGAACTGTATCAATGAGTATACTTTTCACGGAAAAAAAAACTTAGAGAAGTGATCAAACTGGGCCTAATTGCAAAGGTTAAGGTGGAAATTTAAGCTCCTTTGCTAAATTCTGTAGTCGAATTCAAATTTCAAATGGAGATACAAATTTCCACACAATTGGGATGTAGAGTTGACTGTTCTGCATGGATCTTTAATTACTTTGAATTTTCAAAGCAGTAATTTAAGTAGAGACATACTACTATGTGTCAGTATGCAATGTGCTGGTTCATGAAGATCGAGGCATCCAATAATGAGGCAATTTTTATGTCTTAATTTATTGAAAGAATGTGAAATAATAAAGGAAGCCTTGTTGAATTTGTAAATGGTTCTTTTCTCCTCATCTGCCCATGACCTCCCTTTGGTGCCCCTCCACCTTCCCTTTCTTCCATGGTCCACTGTCATCCCCTATCATAGCCCTTTATTTCTTCCACCTATCACCTCCCAGGTTGTTACTTCATCCACTTCTACCCCACCCACACATCATCTTCCCCTCACCTGTTTTCTTCTGTCACTTGACAATTTCCCCTCTTTCCCTTCCCGTAGCTTCTTATTCTAGCTTCTTCCCTCTTCCTTTCCAGTCCTGATGAAGAGCCTCCCCAAAATGCCAGCAGTTTATTCCTATCCATAGATGCTACTTAACCTGCTGAGTTCCTCCAGCATTTTTTGTGTGTTGCCCTTCTGTTATTGGGCATTGTCTCTACCGCCTAATCTGGCTGTATTTGATGTCAGACCATGAACTTGATTGTTAACCTAATCATCTAGGCCACCATCCATTTGCAAGAGATGATCAAAAAATAGAGTTGTGGGAGTACCATCAGAAAAGGATAAGAGTTCAAGAATCATAGGGATATTCAAAGAAGAAGTAGATTTACTTTTGAAATACAATGGAATTGAGGGTTATGGGGAACTGGCAGAGAAGAGTTGATGCCTCATCATATTGAGTGATAGGTAAGGTAGGTGGTCTACTCTTGCTCTTATGTAAGTAGATCATTCCTAAGTAGATCTAGAGTGCTCACTGCCCAAGAATAAGTAATGTACATTTGGGCTCCCTACTATTTATATTTTTCTTTTTCTCAAAAACTCCACCTTTTTCTTGGTCAGGATTAGCACACTGTTTTTATGTCTACTTTTAAATACCAAGTAATGGGCTGACCATGTGGCCCAAATTAAAATAATGAGTGGATTGTCTCTTCATCTTTAGAAAAAGATTTTAAAATTTAACTTGTTACTTTCAACACCATTTATGCAGTCTAATATTGAAAAGTCTTATCTTAGTCTGAAACATTTGTGTTTGTCACTTAAAAGTGAATGGTTCTTTTGTTTTTCAACACTTACTTATCATTTTACTCACAGGCGCTTAACTGGAGACCCATAATAACATTGTCTATTAATAAACCAATTTTCAGTTGCAATAGTAAAGCCTCACCAGACTAACACAACATGAGTTTTTTTTTAAACCAAGGAGCAATTATATTCAATTACTCTGATTGATTACATTTGTTTTTCATCAGGGAAGATCATTTAAATAAAAACTTGAATCAACCAATGCAGGTTCAAGCACAATTTATGCTCAGTTTCCTGAATTTGCCAAAGCAGAAATTCTACCCAATCACTTAAATGATCTTATAAACACTAAATGCAAAATGCTTGTGTTGCAAATTGGAATGTGCACCTGATCAGTAATTGTTCTATATTCATTTTTGCATAATCATTTAGGTAACTGAGAAGCTAGAACTGCTTTAAACTTGAACTCAGGAGAAAAAAAAGAGTCTTGATTAAAACATTCTTGTGTTTCATAATGACACAGTATACACGGTAATCTGTTTATTGTGCTGATCAAAACAAAATTCACAATCTGACATCCATAACCCCAAGATTAGCAGGATTTAGACTGATGAACAAAGACTCTAAACGCGAAGCTTCCTCACACAGCACAACCTTTTGACAGCTGAAGTATTTATTTGCAGCTTAAATAGACGTCACGGAAATGTTGCCAGAGCTTTGTGTCAAAGATTTTGCTGTACAATGAATGTGAAAAGCTTCCTCTTCAATCCACCTCTTCAGAAAATACAAAGCTTTGTTCTACTGGGTATTGCAGAGAGAACATTTTGATCTGCAGTCAAAATAGTCACTTGTTTAGAAGTTTGGGCATTAATCAGATAAAATATAGGGATTGGGTGATGCGTTGGATTAGATATTTACCTTTCACCTCAACGACTGAAGCCAATCTGACCCAGATTAATGGAAAGAATGTCTCTTACTTCTGAGGGTTTTACATAAATTAATTTTAACCATTTCAATCAGGAAAACAGACAAATAGTCTCAGATGTTTCACTTGTTGGCAAGGCTGATTAGGAAAAGGTGACTAATAATTGAAAGGTTTGAGAACGAGAATAAATAGCATGTTGTGTTTTGGAAGGGTGTAGTTGCTGAGATATTGTTTCCTCTGGTTTAAATGTTACAGTGAGCATTAGAGGAAGTTTAGCTGTGCTCCGCTCTGTACCTGGTCTTACATTGCCAGTGCGAGTATTAGTAAAGTAAGCCTAAAGTGGATCTTGTTTTAGAGCTTCATCCACTTTTAAATGCTAAACTCCCGTGCTTTGATAAAGATGAGAGGGCTGTAGCTAAATCCAATAGGGCTGTTATATTATTTTGGGTATATTGTACTCTAATTGGTTTTGGCCAAAGGTTATAATCATAATCAACATTCACAATGACAATGTGTTTATCAAATCTGTATCTACCACCTGGTTGGACTGGTTGAATAATATATTCAAATCCCTAAAGGCTCATTATAGACAAAATGTATTCCCTCCTTCTGCCTTTGGTTCTTTTAATCTTGAATATGTGACTTCTGGTATTGATCCTCCACCCATAGGAAACTGTTTTACTTTATTACTATATCTATACCCTTCATGACTTTAAATACCTCTATCAAGTCTCCTCTTGGCTTTTCCTACTCCATTCTGGAGAAACAAGCGGCTCCAATTCAATCCAGACCTATAATCCTTTATCCATGAACCATTCCATTGAATCTGTTCAATATGCATTCCAAAGCCTCCATACTCTCCCTAATGTATGGGGCCCAGCTGCAAATGAACCAAGATTCATTATATAAGTTTAGGCTAATCTCTTAAGTTTTGTATTCTGTTATTCTTTGATTAAAGCACAGCATTCTATTTGCTTTACTAAGTTAATAAATAACTGGGAACAGGCAGCCAGATATGCCCATTTCTATGCCTTTTTTAAAAAATGAATCATGTAATTTGTATGGATTCTCCAAGCCAAAACATATTACCTCCCTCCAGCTGTTTTGTTGAATTTTAGAAGTATGAAAAATATCTCAACGCACTTAAGTTTTTGTTAGCTTTCTTTGTGTAACACACGCATGTATATGCACACAAGGACACATACGCACTGAAATAGTTTGAGACATGGACAGATACACATTGGACAACAAATTTTTTCAAAAGTGTTGCTTCCTCAGAATTTTTTTTTTGTTTATGATAGACTGCTTGAAGATGAACACAAATATAATTTCAGAATACTTGTATCACATAGGAATTTGGAGAAACAACGTAACTTTTATTGAATATAATGTGTTTAAATGCATAATGGTGCTCCTGCTTTGCAATAGTTCAACTAAGTTAAAAATATTTTGTTAATGATTTTCATTTGTACTCAGTGTCTGTGGCTTCTCGCTTAAGTGTCCAACAATAATTCACCAGCATTGATGGATTCCAGTTGCCCTGGTATCTTTTCTCCATGACTGCAGTGTTCTGGTCAAACCTTTCACCATGCTCATCACTAACAGCACCAAGATTTGCAGGGAAGAAGTCTAGGGCCTTAACATCGGATTGAGGAGCTGCACCAACACAACCTTTTGCTGTTCCCAGCTATGGTTCCGGCATGCTTTAAAGCAGTAACCTTCATATAATCCCCAAGACATCAATGGCAACATATCTTAATGACACTCACTCCCATAGTTGCCAAGTGGTTAGAATGACTGGCCATGTCCCACATCAAGGACATAATACCGGCTACTTTGGACCTGCAACAATTTGCTTACGAGGTCAACTGAAAATGCCATTTCTATCCCCCTTCATACTGTTTTGGAACACCTTGAGCACAAAGGCATGCTTTACATCAGGATGCTGTTCGTCAATTACAGCTCGGCCTTTAACAGCATACTACTGAACAAGCTGACTTTCAGGCTCCACGATCTAGGTCATGGCACATCGAGCTGTAATTCCTCGCTAACCATACCCAGACATTGAAACCAGCCGGGGAAAATCAACCACCCCCCCCCCCCCCAAAACCTGAAGACATGCCCCGCAGGGGTGTGTTCTGAGCTCACTCCTCTGATGCCCCACAGGGGTGTGTATTGAGCTCACTCCTCTGCTCTCTCTTCATCTCTGACCGCACTCCTGCTCCAGCTACAAATTTAATCATCAATTCTGCAGATGACACAACTGTGATTGACCTAATCACAAACAATAATGAATCTGCATTACGGAGGTACTCAAGCTGTTCGATTGGTGCAGGAACCACAACCTATCACTCACCATGAAGAAGACAAAAGAAATGACAATTGACTTCAGGAAGGCAAGAGGTCCCAAACAAGCCCCACTATTCATAAATGGTGAGGCAATGGAAAGAGTCTCCAGTTTCAAGTTCTTGGGGATGAACATCACCGAGGAGCTCTCTTGGTCCGTCAACACAATTCCACAGATTCACTACTCGCTGGTTAAAATAAAATTCCTCCTACTTCTGTTCTAAAAGGTGGCGCCTCAATTTTGAGGCTGTGCCCTCTGGTTCTGGATACCCCCACCATAGGAAACATCCTCTCCACATCCACCTTGTCTAGTCCTTTCAATGAGATCTCCCTGTATTCTTCTAAATTCCAGTGAGTACAGGCCTAAAGCTGTCAAATGCTCCTCATATGTTAACCCCTTCATTCCCAGAGTTCCTCATGAAATTCCTCTGGACTGTCTTCAAACAACACATTCTTTCTGAGATATGGGGCCCAAAGCTGTTAACAATACTCCACATGCAGCCCGACTGGTGTCTTCTAAAGCCTCAGCATTATCTCCTTGTTTTTATATTCTATTCCTCTTGAAATAAATGCAAACATTGGAACTTCTTTCCACAGACTCAACCTGTAAATTTACAGTTCTTGCGCAAGGACTCCTAAGTCCCTTTGCACCTCTGATTTTTGAAATTTCTCACCATTTCAATAGTCCACACTATTATTCCTTTTATCAAGATGCATTATTGTACAATTTCCAACACTGTATTCCATCTGCCACTTTTTTTGCCCAAGTCCTGCAGCAATTGCATTGCTTCCTCAGCACTACCTACCCCTTCACCTGTCTTTTTATCATCCACAGACTTTGCCAAAAAGTTATCATTTCCATTATCTAAATCATTGACAAACAATGTGAAAAGTAGCTGTCCCAATACTGGCCCCTTTAAAACACCACTGCTCACTGGCAGCCAACCAGAAAAGGCCCCCTTTATTCCCACTCACTGCCTCCTGCCTGTTAGCCATTCCTCTATTCATGCCAGTATCTTTCCTGTAACACCGTAGGATTTTATCTTGATAAGCAGCCTCATGTGTGACACCTTGTCAAATGCCTTCTGAAAATCCAAGTACGGTAAGTGACATCCACTGCATCTCTTTTGTCCACCGAGCTTGTTACTTCCTTAAAGAACTCTAACATATTTGTCAGCAAAGATTTCCCTTTACAGAAACCATGCTGACTTTGACTTGTTTCATCATTAGTCTCCAAGTACCCTGAATGAAACCTCATCCTTAATAATAGACTGCAACACTTTCCCAACCACTGAGGGTAGGCTAACTGGCCCATAATTCCGTTTCTTTTGCCTTCCTCCCTTCTTAAAGAGTGGAATGACATTTACAACCTTCCGGGACCATGCCAGAATCAAGTACTTCTTGAAAGATCATGACCAATGCATCCGTTATCTCTGCAGCAACCTCTCTCAGGATTCTGGGATGTAGTCCATCTGGTCCAGGTGATTTATCCACCTTAAGACCTTTGAGTTTGCCTAGCACTTTTTACTTTTATAATAGCAAAGGCACTCACTAACATCATTTTCCAGTGGTCCAGTATCAACTCTCACCTCCCTTTTACTCTTTATATAACTGAAAAAGAATTTTTAGCATCCTGCTTTATATTATTGGCTAGTTTGCTTTCATTTTCATCTTTTCCCTTTTTATAGATTTTTTTAGTTGACTTTTGTTGGATTTTAGCAGTTTCCCAACCATCCAACTTCCCATTCACTTTTTCTTCCATTTATGCTATTTCCTTGGGTTTTATGCTGTCCTTAACTTCTCTTGTCAGTCACGGTTGCCTACCCATGCCATTTGAGAACAACTTCTTCTGTGGAACATAACTATCCTGCGCCTTGTGAACTATTCCCAGAAACCTCAGCCGTCTCTGCTCTGCCGTCATCCCAGCCAGTATCCTCTTCCTATCCACCTGGGCAAAGCTCTTCTCTCATGCCTCTGTAATTCCCGTTATTCCATTGTGATATTTATACATTTGACTTATGCTTCTCCTTCTCAAATTCCAGTATGAATTCAACCACATTATCTCTCCTGAGGTTTCCTTTATGTTAACCTCCCTAATAAGATCTGGGTTAATAAACAACACCTAATCTAAAATAGTCTTTCCCCTCCTAGGCTCAAGCATAAGCTGCTCTAAAAAGCCAACAAATTCCCTCTGTTGCGATTTGACTCCAACCTGATTTTCCCAATCCCCTTGCATATTGAACTCCCCCATTACAATTGTGACATTACCCTCATTACATGCCTTTTCCAGCTCTCTTTGCAAACTCAACCCCACATCTTACCTACTATTTGGCCTATATATGATTCCCATAATGTTTTTTTTTTAACTTTGCAGTTTCTTAACTGCACCTACAAAGATTCAACATTCTCTGACCCTGTGTCACTTCTTTCTAAAGATGTAATTCCACCTCTTACCAATAGAGCCACACCACTGCCTGTCCTTTCAATACAAAGTATATCCTTTGATGTTAAGCTCCCAACTATGACCTTCTTTCAGCCACAACTCAGTAATGCCCACAACGTCACTCCGACCAATCTCTAATTGTGCCACAAGTTCATCCACCTTATTCCGAATGCTACGTGCATTTAAATACAGCAATTCAATGCTGCGTTCTTCACCCTTTTAAATTTTGCCCCAGTGGTACAATTTAACTCTTTGCTCTGTCTGCATTTGTACCCAGTTATTGGCTTGTCTTTCCTTACATTCATGCTAGGCTTGGAAACCTGCTGGCTCATTCTCAGCTCTTCATTCATGCAAAGATAAAACTAATGACCCGCTCATGACCTCTACAACTCTTAACAACCCTCATGTGATTGCTGTACCTTTAAACAACTCACAGAGTTTATAAACTGGAAATCTACCCCCCCCCCCCCCATGGATTAGAACTGAAGAAGCCTCTCGGATGACATAATGCAGCAAATGTAGTTGCTTTGATTTCCCACTGCTTGATATCATACTGGTTCCCAACCCCCTGTCTCATTAGCTTAAACCACTCCCAACAGCTCTAGTAAACCTGCCCGCAAGAATGTTGGTCCCTCTCAGACTCAGCTCCATCCCATCCCTTCGGTAGAAGTCACACCTGACCCAGAAGAGGTCCCAGTTATCCAGAAATCTGAATCCCTGCCCCCTGTTCCAATTCTTCAGCCATGCATTTATCTGCCACCTCATTCTATTCCTATCCTCACTGTCGCATGGCACAGGCACCAATCCTGAGATTACTACTCTTGAGGTACTGCTTCTCAGCTTCCTTCCTAACTCCCTGTATTCTAATTTCAGGACCTCCACCCTTTTTCTCCCTATGTCATTAGTACCAATACGTAGCACTACTTCTGGCTGCTCTCCCTCCCTTTTCAGGATATTGTTGACATGTCCAGAAAAATCACAGACGCTGGAACGTGGGAGACAAGCTACCATCCTGGTTTCTTTTTCACATCCACAGAGTCATGTATCTGTCCTCCTAACTAAAGAATCCCTCATTATTGCTGCCATCCTCTTCAGTTCCTTACCCTTCTGAGCCACAGGGCCAGACTTAGTGCCAGAGGCATGGCCGCTGTTGCTTACCCCAGGTAGGTTTTTCCGCCCTGCCCAACAGTACTCAAAATGGAGTACGTACTGTTGAGGGGTCAGCCAGAGGAGTGATTTTGACTATCTGATGTTTCCCTTCCCTCTCCTGACAGCCACCTATTTAACTGTCTCCTATAGCCTTGGGGTGACTACCTCCCTGTAGCTCCTGTCTATCTCATCTTCACTCTCCCTAACAAGCTGAAGGTCTCTAAGGAGCTGCATCTCGATGCATCTGGTGCAGGTGTGGCCATCTGGGAGGCTAGTAGCCTCTTGGAAATCTCACATCTGACACCCAGAACAGAACACTGGCCCTGTAGACATACCCCCCATTCACTTAAGAGTTAAATAAGAAAAAAGAAATGAGAAATAAGGAATGAGCTTACTGACTTACCTTGCCTCCATCTGTTCTTGCTGAAGCCCTGTTGAGCCAAAGCCTTACCACTCTGACAATCCCTTTCACGATGACCGCTCCGCTAGGTGGAGACTGGGTTTTTAACGCTCTTCACCGGACTTGCACAGGAACACCTCTACTGAGTCTGTGCAGTACTCCAATCAAAGACTCACATTGAAAAAACTTACTGCTTTTTAAAGCTCTTCATTGGACTTGCACAGAAACACCGCTACCGCATCGGCACAGTACGTACTCCAATCAAAGGAGCAACTCACTGGCCAATGATGTGAAGTTTGTTAACTTTATGGCAGCAGTAATATGATAAATAAATATAGAAAAAAAACAGAGTTACATTAAGTGCGTATATATGTATAAAATCGTTAAGTTAAAGTAAGTAATGCAGAAAAACAGAGATAAAAAAGTATTGAGTAGTTCATGGGTTCAATGTCCATTTAGAAATTGGATGGCAGAGGGGAAGCTGTTCCTGAATCGCTGAGTGTGTGCCTTCAGCTTCTGCACCTCCTTCCCGATGGTAATCGTGTGAAGAGGGCAGTCCTGGGTCGTGGGGATATTTAATGATGGAAGCCACCTTCCTAAGGCACTGTTCCTTGAAGATGTTTTGGACACTATGGAGGCTGGTACCCGTGATGGAGCTGACTAATTTCACAAGTTTTTGCAACTTATTTTGACCTTTTGCAGTAGCCCCCCCCCCCCCCCTCGACCCACCATACAAGACAAGACCAATCTCCTGCTATCTGGTGGAGATACAGAATCATCAAGACAGGAAGACTGAAAAGCAGCTTCTTCCTGAGGTCTGTGGTACAGCTGGACAATGCCTCACCTCAGCTTGCCAATTGCCTTTGTGTGTTACGACTATCGAAGTCACTTGTTGCATGTAAATATAGGAAGATTTTTTATTAAGCGATACTGCATGTTTTGCATGGACTGGAGTGGCACCGCAATCTTGTCTTGAGCAACGACAATAAAATTCTATTCTATTCATGAGTAAGTAGGGTGCGTGCAGGCAGCAAAAAGGCAGAATGAAGGACAGATGCATCAAAAGACAAAGAAAGAAAAACAACTCATCAGAGTAAAGCGGAGTTTCCACTTATCAAACCTGAATATTCTACCAATGTAGAAGAGTGGAGCAGGGTGGGGAAGGCAGTAGGTCCCTTTATTAACCTGATTGCTAAGAGGGAGAAAAGGTGTGTCTTGGGATGCATGTCATGAAAGGTAGAAGTCTGATGTATTGGATGCGGAAAATAGTAATGAGGAAGGTGCTTATAAGAAGTCCTTATCCCTTTTCTGCTGGAAGAAATGAGAATGGGAGCAGAGCTACAGGAATAAGCAAGATTGCGAGTGCTGCTTCTCCAAGAGGAGCACAAACTTGTCATGGTTTGGAGGCTTGTGTGTTTCAATGACCCCGAAAGCTATGTTGGCTGGAGTCAGGGATTCATGTCTTAGTTCTTCGTAGGGTCACCCATGTCAAACAGGTTGAAGGGTAGAAGCCAGACTAAGAGTGGTCCACCAGTCCTGCAGGTTTGGGGATTCAGCTAAGGGCTAACAGCCCTGACCAGTAAAACAAAATTGTTACATAAACAGCAATAAAGACTCCTTCTACTTCTGAGTGGCCAAGGGCAGACAGTTGGAGGACCTTTACTGCTGCCTTGAACATCAGTAGGTATAACAGGCAGCAAGTAAGTTGGAGTCCTGTTGACTGGAGAGGAGAAGTCATAGTTAAGGAAAAATGAAGGTAAAATGGAAGAAATTAACTTTTGCACTCTATATTCATTGTTGTGATTTATAGCTTATATCTTTGAACTGCACCTCTGCTGCAAAATGCAAATTTCATGTCATACAGTGTGTCAGTGATAATATATCTGATTCTGAACTGTTGTGTATAACTTTGTGACCTGAACCAGTGGTATGGCAGGTTATGACTCCAACTCTTTATCTCCCTCACACATTTGCACTGATCCCAGACCATGATCTTCACCCAGCTTCTTTTACCGCTGATCACCAAACAGCCCCACACTGATTGGTTGACCCACCTCAGACATTAATCACCCATCTGCAGGACTCTTGTGGCCTGACTGGCCTTTGTGTGTGAAGGAAATCCCTTCCCTTGCTCAACTCAGGCTACGTCCACACTAGACCAGATAAATCTGCAACCGAAGCTTTTTCTCTTCATTTTGACCCTCCATCCACACTGAAACAGCATTTTTTGCCCCCGAAAATGGAGCTTTTCTAAAACGCTCTCCAGAGTGTGTAAATTTGAAAATGCTGATTGGGTGGTGTAGTGTGTACGGGGTAACCCTGGAGCTTTTTAAAAATGTGCTGGAACAGACTCAGCAGATACCAACCCATTTGCATCCAATTTGACCATTCCCTGCTCCAGCAATGCTCAAGGAACAGCATCACATCTTCTATGAGTATTCTACAGCCATCACTGAAATTTTCATATAAAAAGTGTTGTCGTCTTGAAATGTTAACTCAGTTTTCTTGCTCATAAATACTGCCCAACTTGATATAATTTTTCACTACTCCTCGTTCTTTGTGTTCCTTGAAGACATTGCTGAAAACTTTCTTTCGTTGTTGCTGTAGGTACTCTAGTTTTTGACCAAAGGAAATAGCACAACGCCGCCGCGTAAATGGAAATAGTATACCATTTCCTCTTCGCTTTTTTCTGTAGATGTGTCCTGCACATGCCCCGTAGGAGGAGATTCACCCAAATACCCGTTTTAATGTGGACGGAGGTATTTTCAAAAACGTCTGGTGTGGACGCCTATCATTTTTATGTGAAACTGGAATTTTCAGGATTATCCGGTCTAGGGTGGACATAGCCTCAGTGGTGTCTGACTTCAAAACATCAATTGGATCCACTCACCAGACAAGTAACACGCTATTTGGTGGAAGCTTGGGAACTATTTGATCACCATCTTGTAACATATTATGGAAGCTTGCTGTGTGCACAATTGGCTTTTTATTTCTCTACAAGCCACTGAGTCTGAGAAGAACTGAACTAGCCTTGTTGCTGAGAGATCCTGAGCCTTTGAAGGTTTCATTTTTAATACTAATTCTTTCTTTGCTCCCATCTCCACTGCAGCCTCGATCTCCAGTTTCATCGCCTCTGTCTTACCCTGACAGTACTGAAGAAGGGTCTCAGCCCAAAACGTCGACTGTTTATTCATTTCCATAGATGCTGCCTGACCTGCTGACTTCCTTTAGCATTTTGTGTGCGTTGTTTTGGAATTCTAGCATCTGCAGACCTTCTTGTGCTTATAATTCTGGTTTTGCATCTTGCATCTTTTCTCTGTCATTCCAGGCCTCCCTTCTCTCTCTCTCTTGGACTACCCCTGCCAGCTTTCTGCCTTATTAGCAAATATTTCAGCAGCAGAGACAATGAAAGTGTGAATTTTTTGCTGACAATAAAAAAAAAGAGATATCTATGAGTTTGCAAGAATGGTTTGGCAGGCTACTGTGCTCCAACTTTGAGAAGTTAAGTTTGTGATGATAGTTCGGCTCTTCACACAGCACTAATGGAGTCTTTAAAGCATGATCCACAAATATATCAAAGGAGGAATTAGCTGGGGTTATCCCAGCAACTTGCCTGAGGCTCAAACTAATCGGAACCTAGGAGTAATTATAGTGGTTAAGCATTTAATGGCCAAAGTCACTGTGATTATGGAGACATGCCCCACAGCTAACTAATGGTGCCAAGAAACTGTGCCTTGAAATGGAACTGGGTCAGCAATTGAGGGAATAATCCTTCCCCTCTCTCGCTTTCTCGCTTTCTTTCTCTCTCACAAACACACAAAGGCAACGTTAGTTTGCTGTTTAAATACTCCTTCCACTCCTTTACAAGCTGTTTCTACACAAATCAATGAAAGTACAGGAGGTTCACTTGCATTTTCTTTTTCGGCGACTGAACCTGCACTGATACACGCTTTTCATCTTAATCCCACTTTTACAATCGACAACCCATTTAACTCAGTCCAGCTACCAAGCAGGCTTTTATGGGAAAAACCAATTCTTGCTAAGTGCCCAAACTTTTGTAGCAGACCACAGCCATCCATTTAACAGTCCATGTCAGGGTCTTGGCCACAATTCTTCTTTTGAACAGCCTCAAGATGATTGAGTTCTAAAGGATATTTTCAGTGCTTCAGGTTTAAGCAGTCTTTAAAGAATTTATCTGTGCTAAACCCTTTTTCATTTATACTTGATGATATCATTAAAATCCTACAAAAACTAGTGGATACAGCCCAGTCCATCATGGGTAAAGCCGTCCTCACCACTGAGCACATCTACACGGAGCGC